>NC_080162.1:202291943-202591943 GCF_950295315.1 Erinaceus europaeus | reverse complement strand
CCATTATGCTATCTCCCCCTGCCCAAATTTGTACCTTTTTTTATTAAAATTATTTAAAAATTATCTTTATAAGTAAAATTTCTTCCTTCCTTCCTTCCTTTCTTTCTTTCTTTCTTCTTTCTTTTTTTTCTTTCTTTTTTTTTTTTTTTTTTTTGCCTCCAGCGTTATCACTGGGGCTTGGTGCTAGCACTACGAATCTACTGCTCCTAGAGACTATTCTTTCCCTTTTGTTGCCCTTGTTGTTGTAGTTATTATTATTGTTATTGATGTCATTGTTGTTACTAATGTCATTGTTTTTGGATAGGACAGAGAGAAATGGAGAGAGGAGGGGTAGACAGAGATGGAGAGAGAAAGAGAGACACTTGCAGACCTGCTTCACTGCTTATGAAGCAACCCCCCTGCAGGTGGGGAGCCAGAGTCTTGAACCCAGATCCTTGCCTGGTCCTTGCGCTTCACGTCATGTGTGCTTAACCCACTGTGCTACCACCCGGCTCCCTTAATTTTTAAAAAAAGTATCTTTATTTGATAGAGACAGGAACCGAGAGGAAGGGCGAGATGGTGGGGAAGATAGACAGAAAGACACCTTCAGCCCTGCTGCACTACTAGTGAAGCCTTCTTCCTGCAGGTGGGGACTGGGGGCTTGAACCTGGGTCCTTATGCACTGTAATATGTGCGCTCAGCCAGGTGCGCCACCACCCGGCCTCTGAATCTGTACCTTTCTCGCCATCAGACATTCTACAGAAAACATCTAGAATTTGTGCTGGGAGCTTGAGAGGTCCCAGGCCCCGTGCACCCTTGGCATGATTAGCAAAGCAGTGTTTATGGTGCCCCTGCTGCTAACACACTATGCAGACGATGGGAGGGAAGATGGGAGTTAAGGAAACCGGCCAGACTTACACAGCCGGGCCGTGGTGGAGCTAGACACAGGACAGAGCCTTGTTCACTCATTCCGGGCCCACATGTCCCCTGAAGAACCAGCCTGGGGACATTGGGGCACAGAGACCTGAGCGCACTGGATTGTCAGAGAAGTCCTGGTGCATTTTTGCATAGAAAAATATAAAAAGATATGTCCTGTGCTCCTTCAGAAGCCTTCCAGCAGGCATGCAGATCTTGGGGTGGAAATCGGACAGTCCCACTGGGAGGGCATCGAGTAGCTACATGAGCAAAGGGCTTCGGTGATTGCAGACCCGAAGGGATCCCAGGGAAGTTGACTCAGTTCAACAGGGCGATCTGCCCAGCTCCTCATGAACCATCAGAGAAACACTCCTAGCACCTCCTGATATCAGATTTCAGACTCAGGCAAAAACAACAACAGCAGCAAATCAAAAACAAATGAACAAAAAACCACTAGTATAGCTACAGGCCCTTTGAAATATAACTAAAATATGCCTACTAGCTAAAATGGAGGACCCCCCAACACTTCATCTGCACTATTCTAGCCTTTAGGTCCATGATTGGTCAACAATTTGGCTTTGTATGTTAACTCTCTTTTCAACTACCAGGTTCTAGATGCTAGCAGGATGCTGACCAGACTTCTCTGGACAGACAACCCCACCAATATGTCCTGGAACTCTGCTTCCCCAGAGCCCTGCCCCACTAGGGAAAGAGAGAGACAGGCTGGGAGTATGGATCGACCTGTCAACGCCCATGTTCAGCGGGGAAGCAATTACAGAAGCCAGACCTTCCACCTTCTGCATCCCACAATGACCCTGGGTCCATACTCCCAGAGGGTTAAAGAATAGGGCAGCTATCAGGGGAGGAGATGGGATATGGAGGTCTGGTGGTGGGAATTGTGCAAAGTTGTATGGTTTTGTCAACGTTTCCTTTTTATAAATAAAAAATAAAAATAAAAGAATTTTGGAGCATACAGGTTTCACTAACACAAGCACAGAAAGTATGTGCATGTCATGTATCACTCCCCCTGAAAACATTTTTTTTTATATAACTGGAAACATTGACAAGACCATAGGATGAGAGGGGTACAATTTCTCACCATTCCCATCACCAGAACTCTGTATCCCATCCCCTCCCCTGATAGCTTTCCCATTCTTTATCCCTCTGGGAGCATGGACCCAGGGTCACTGTGGGATGCAGAAGGTGGAAGGTCTGGCTTCTGTAACTATTTTCCCCAGTGTCATTCCCTTTTATCCAAAGAGACGCACCTGACCACGGTCAGCTGAGTATTAGCTGTGTCCCTGCTCCCTTGCTAGCTGACCTGCTGTCCTTATTTCTTTTTTTCTTTTCTTTTTTTAAAATTTATTTATTTATTTAAAAAAGGAGACATTAACAAAACCATAGGATAGGAGGGATACAACTCCACACAATTCCCAACACCCGATCTCCATATCCCATCCCCTTCCCTGATAGCTTTCCTATTCTCTATCCCTCTGGGAGCATGGACCCAGGGTCATTATGGGATGCAGACGGTGGAAGGTCTGGCTTCTGTAATTGCTTCCCTGCTGAACATGGGCGTTGACTGGTTGATCCATATTCCCAGCCTGCCTCTCTTTTTTTCCTAGTAGACTGTGTCCTGAGACTTCAGGTGTGATATGACAACCCTTTAGTTTCATTACTCGGGTGAGACCTTTCCTTTCATAGTATTCTCTAATTCCACTTCAGGCGGTTCACTTCCTAACAAAGTCCTTATTTCTAATAACCGTAGCAGCTATGGGTGTCATTATCTGTTGTTTTCAACGGGTTAGGTTGTTTTTGCCGGGCTGGCTTCACGGGCGGTTAACAGACGACCAGGGACTCATGGTTGAGCTGTAGGCAGTATCTCTTTATTCATCAGAAGAGCAGCTGTTTTTATACTCTCCAAGTAGGGTGAAAACAAGATGTGACATAGAGAGGGTGGAGAGAAAAGTGACTGGTGAAAATCAGGGTGTGATAAAGAAGGGATCAGGGTGTGACAAGGAGGGGGGGGTGGGGCAAAAACATATCATGAAACTGGGGATTGAACCAATGCCCTGGAGAGAGGTGCTTGTTAACAGTGGTTATGTAAATAAAATGAAGTGGTTATGTAAATAGAATAGTGTTAAGCAGGGGGGATTTAAACCAAATAAAACAGAAGGAGTCTCATGCATACCAACAATTAGCACTTAGTCAACAATGCCGGTGCCCAAGCCAGTCCTGCACTGTCTTCAGACTAACCAGACTTCACAGGCATCGAGCTGCCCAGCTGCCCTGCAGGAGCCTTTAGACCCAGTCCCTCACTGGGTGCTGCTGGACGCCATGCCCTTAGGCTGAGATAGAAACCAGCTCTTGTTACCAAGATGGAGGAACCCATGGCGGTGATTGGACCTCAGAGAGGGAGAAGTCTTTTTTTTTTTCTTAAATTTTTATTTATAAAAAGGAAACACTGACAAAACTCATAGGATAAGAGGGGTACAACTCCACACAATTCCCACCACCAGAACTCCGTATCCCATCCCCTCCCCTGACAGCTTTCCTATTCTTTATCCCTCTGGGAGCACAGACCCAGGGTCATTGTGGGATGCAGAAGGTGGAAGGTCTGGCTTCTGTAATTGCTTCCCCGCTGAACATGGGTGTTGGCAGGACGATCCATACTCCCAGCCAGTCTAAACTAAACTTGCTAGTACCTCCTTTTCCTCAGGTGGGAGAGAGGGCCTGGATAATTCCTGCCTCTAATGGTATGCACTAGGGAAGGCTAGAGGAAGTAATCTAGGCCGAGTTCTGGATTTCAAGGTGGGTCCACAAAGTTGAGTCTGTTTTTCCCTTTCTGGAATTGAAGGGCTCTTGTCTCCCTGTAGGTGACCACTTTGGGGACTCCTGTTTCCATCCCCATCTGTGATGACTCCACAGTGCAGGTGGCATGTCTGACAGGCGAGAGCTTGGGAGTGAATGTCACATGGAAGCTTCGGATTGAAGATGTCCCAGCAGCCTCACTCCCTGACATGCGTGCCATCGGTATGTTTCCCTACACAGGTCACATGGAGAAGTCTTTTGTCTGGAGTGTGAGTCTCGGTCCCCTCATCTGTCAGAAAGAGGTATAAGAGGCACAGCCTCACTGTGAGGGTGGCAATGCGTAGGAGAAGCTGATTCGTAATATTATTTTAAACAATATAGGAGCTTCTTCCCACTCAAAGTCTCCATACTGTTTTGTTTATTTGTTTTTATTAATACTGGATGGAGACAGAGAAACATTGAAGGGGTAGGAGGAGGGCGAGGGGGAGGGAGACAGAGAGACACCCTGTTTCACCACTTGTGAAGCTTTCCCCTTGCAAGTGGGAACCAGGGACTTGAACCTGCATCCTTGAACACTGTAATATGGGCATGCTGGGTAGCAGTGCCTCTAGTTGAGTGCACATGTTACAATTTGCAAGAACTCAGGTTCAAGCCCCCGATCCCCACCAGTAGGGGGAAAACTTTGTGAGTGGTGAAGCAGGGCTGCTGGTGTCGGTCTCTCTCTTTCTCTATCTCCCCCTACCCTCTCGATTTTTGGCTGTTTCTATCCACTAAATAAAGATAATAATTTTTTTAAAGTGTACTGGGTAGGGACTCTTTACTCATTTATACCCTGTTCTTGCCTAATTCTAGTTATAAAAGGTGTCAGATCTCTTAGGCTACCGAAACACAGCTCACACCATTTCGAACAGAGCTGTTATGGTTGAGTGACTCCAGAGTTAAACCCTCTAAGGGCGGATTTTATGATAGTGCTGTAAGTCCTGCTCAGAGGGTGAGAGGAGTTCTCCTTCCCCTTCAGCTTCCAGGGTCAGCACTGACACTAGACCTGAACTGTACAGAGACACATCTGGAAACTTTTGCTCAAAGTATAACACAGTGTGCAGATTTTACCTCTCATCTTGGGGGGTGTCCCCACCTCAACACAGCACCGTGAATTAGGAATCCTTTCTCACCTTCTTCCAGGGAGACTGAATATTTGGGTCACCTATGAAGGGGGAGCTGTATCAGCACATGGTAGCAAGGACATCTGCTGTGGTGTCAGCCCTGTTCAGACTGGCTTTAGAGTAGTTATTGCAGCATGAACATCTGTTCTTGTGGGATCCATCCCAGTTCCAGATGTGGCATTATCTGTTTTCTTTTCTTTCTTTCTTTCTTTCTTTCTTTCTTTCTTTCTTTCATTTTTATTGCCACCAGCGTTATTTCTGAGGCTCGGTGCCAGCACTATGAAGACACCGCTTCTGATGGCCATTTTTCCCCCCTTCTTTTTTCTTTTTCTAATTTTTTTAAAAAATTGGATAGAACAGAGAGAAATTAGAAGACAAGGGGGAGACAGAAAGAAGGAGAGAAAGATAGACACCTGCAGATCCGCTTCACCACTCATGAAGCGGATTCCTTGCAGGTGGGGTGCAAGGGCTTGAACCGGGGTCCTTGAACTTGGTAATATGTGTGCTGAGCCGGGTATACCACTGCCCGGCCCCTGCATTATCAGTTTTATTTCTAGGAAATATAGTTCAACAGCTCAAAGAATTTTCTTTTTTTTTAATATTTATTTATTCCCTTTTGTTGCCCTTGTTTTATTGTTGTAGTTATTGTTGTTGTTATTGATGTCATCATTGTTGGCTAGGACAGAGAGAACTGGAGAGAGGAGGGGAAGACAGAGAAAGGGAGACAAAGACATCTGCAGATCTGCTTCACCGCCTGTGAAGCGACTCCCCTGCAGGTGGGGAGCCGGGGGCTCGAACCAGAATCCTTACGCCGGTCCCTGCGCTTTGTGCCACCTGCGCTTAACCCGCTGCACTACCACCTGACTCCCAGCTCAAAGAACTTTCAATGTTTACCTAAAGATTGAGGTTAGAAAAAAAAAATCTCCTGGAGTCTCTTGTAAAATTTTATTTCCCCTTGAATGGTCCCATGGGATATGTTGTCTCTCACAGTCTTCTCAAACTGTGAGAACACAGTCCCATTTTCAGATGGGTGGACTTAGGCTCACAGATGTAGGCTTCCAAAAAATTGAGACAATTGTGTATCTGGATAATGCTGTCACCGATTCTAGCAGGTGCATTCTAGATGACTCCACCCTGGTTCTCCCTGCCCCTTGCAGGGAACAACGAGGTGACCTTGTTGTTTTGTCCTGTTTTGCAGAGGAAGCTCTGTTAGGCAAGGATCTTGTTGGGCGCTTTGCAGATCTGATCCAAAGTGGTACTTTCCAGCTTCATTTGGATTCTAAGACATTCCAAGCAGACACCTCCGTTCACTTCTTCCAAGGGGACAGCTTGGTCGCCTCCCCCAGGACATGGTTTGGATGCTTGGAAGGCTTTTACCCCATCTTGGCCACCCCCAGTTTCATCCAGGATCCACTGGGCTGTGGTAGGTCTAATCCTCTCTGCATTACTCTTCTTTTTTTGTCTGTTAGTGGTTTATCTATGTTTTACACAATTGAAAGATGTTAGGAGTATGACTCCACATGCACATGGCGTGCGGCGTATCACACTGTCCACCAATGTTCTGTGCCCTCACCTGCTGCAGTTTTCACAACGTCCAGGAGACAGCTTGGCTACCATCTGAGTTTCTGCAAATTCATTTCGCTTCACTTATCTATATTCCACACAGGAGTGGCACTGTCTGGAAGGTTTATTTTTCTCCTCTTCGTCAGTCACTTAGCACAGTCATCTCTAGTTCATCCCTCTTCCCAGGCAGGAGGCAGAGAAGTGTTTCAGCTGAAAAGATGTTCTTTTTTTTAAAAAAATTTATTTATTTGGGAATTAATGTTTTACATTTGACAGTAAATAAAATAATGTGTACATGCATAACATTTTCCAGTTTTCCATATAACAATACAACCCCCACTAGGTCCTCTGTCATCCTTCTTGGACCTGTATTCTCCCCACCCAACCCCAGAGTCTTTTACTTCGGTGCAATACGCCAACTCCAGTTCAGGTTCTACTTTTTTTTTTTCTCTTCTGATCTTGTTTGAAAAGATGTTTCTTGGTTGTTTATTTTTCCATTATTTATATTGGTTGTAGCACAAAAGTTAAATATATATATTTCAAGGAAATCGAACTGATTATTCAAAAATTTGTGTGGAACTCTAAAAAAAAACCACAACTAACAAAAAGAGAGGCATCACGATACCCAACTTCAGGCTATACTACAAAGCAGCAGTAATCCAAACAGTGTGGCACTGGAGCAAAAATGGTCATATGTACCAATGGGATAGAATAGAGAGCCCAGAACTCAGGGGTCGGGCAGTGGCGCAGTGGGTTAAGCGCATGTGGCGCAAAGCGCAGGGACCGGCATAAGGATCCCGGTTCGAGCCCCCAGCTCCCCACCTGCAGGGGAGTCGCTTCACAGGCAGTGAAGCAGGTCTGCATGTGTCTATCTTTCTCTCCCCTTCTCTGTCTTCCCCTCCTCTCTCCATTTCTCTCTGTCCTATCTAACAACGAATTGCATCAACAAGGGCAATAATAATAACCACAATGAAGCTACAACAAGGGCAACAAAAGGGGGGAAAAATGGCCTCCAGGAGCGGTGGATTCATGGTGCAGGCACCGAGCCCAGCAATAACCCTGGAGGAGGAAAAATAAAAATTAAAAAAAAAAGAGAGCCCAGAACTCAATCCATACACATACAGATACCTTATATATGACACAGGCCAAAATATGCCCATTGGGGAAGGCTCTTTAACAAATGGTGTTGGCAGAATTGGACAGCCACAGGTAGAAAATGAAAAACAGACTGCCAATTAACACCACACACCAAAATTAACTCAAAATGGATCAAAGATCTGGCTATCAGACATGAAAGTATAAAATACATAGAAGAATATATCAGTGAAATATTTCATGACATCAACACTAAATCATATTTGGAGACTTCACCCCATGGGCAAAGGAAACAAAAGCAAGATTGAATAAGGGGGACTCTATCAGATTAATAAGGGCGACTCTATCAGATTAATAAGGGGGAATCTATCAGATTAATAAGGGGGACTCTATCAGATTAATAAGGGGGACTCTATCAAATTAAAAAGCTTCCATACATCAAAAGAAAACTCCGTAAAGATAAACAGGAAACCCAGCAAATGGGAGAACCTATCCACACATCATATTTCAGACAGACACTTGCTATCAAACATCTAGAAAGAACTCACTCAACTCAACACAGAAAAAGAACAACCCAATAAAAAAGTGGGCAGAGGACATGCATAGACAGTTTTCCAAAGCATGGCCCACAGACATATGCAGAAGTGTGTGTGTGTGTGTGTGTGTGTGTGTGTGTGTGTTTTTAATGAAATCCAGGCCTAATTCTAAACTCCACACTGGCTTTAAGTTGTAGCTAAATCTTAACTCCCCCTCCAGTCTAGAAACACAATCACTTCTTACTGTGTCGTTCTCACAGTCAGTCCTCCTCGTGTCTGTTTGAAGAGGATAAGGCTGGGATGAGATCTTATATTCTACATCCTTAGTGCCCGGACGAGGCCTGACTCAAAAGAGGGGCTGAGGCACATGAGACTAATTCTCCATGTGTGAGTAACTGCAGTCCCCTGGGGTCTCCTTTCCTCCTCACCAGAGCTGCCCAAATAAAGACACCAGTGGTGGCTGAGACGGTATCACAGACTTCCCACTGAACTCTGTTTTGACTTGAAGAGCCTCGGATTCCACTGGCAAAGATTCAGAGTGTGTGAGTATGTATGTGTGTGTGGGTGAAAGAGAGTGTGTGTCAGTGCGTGTACGTGAGCTTTGCTTGACAGTCACTGCAGGTAATGCTGATAAAGTCCTGGGAACCCCAGAGGAGGCTCACTGATCTTGATGGGCCAGGAGGTGGATCTGCAGTGTATGGGCTTGGGTATTATTGGTCTGGGGCCGGGCCAGGGAACCTGATCTGACTCTCAAATTTCATTCCCTGGAGGTATGGAGAGGGGGAGTTCCTTCCAGTAAATGAACTGGAAGTGTTTATTGATTTCTGTATTATTGGATAGAGACAGAGCAAAATTGGGAGGAGAGAGGGAAACAGAAAGGGAGAGAGGAAAGAAAGACACCTGCAGCCTTGCTTCACCACTCGTGAAACTTTCCCCCTGTAGGTGGAGACTAGGGTCTTGAACCTGGGTCCTTTCACACTGTAATGCTTGTGTTTGACTAGGTGCACCTGCACCTGGCCCCATGGAAATGTTTAAAAAATATTTATTTGATAAGATAGAAGGAAATTGAGAGGGGGAGAGGAGAGAGAGAGAGAGAGAGAGAGAAAGAGAGGGAGAGAGAGAGGGAGAGAGAGAGGGAGAAAGGGTGGGGGAAGAGAGACACTTGCAGTATTATTTCACCACTCTTGAAGCTTCCATTCACTGCAGGTGGGGACGAGGGGCTTGAACCTGGGTCCTTGCACATGGTAGTGTAGTGCTCAACCAAATACACCACCACTGCTCTGCCCCCTGAACTGAAAAATCTTACCTGAAACTTCCTTCTAAGGAACTAAAGGATGAATTGATTTCTATCTACTAGGGAAGGTGGTTCAGCTCACCCGGGAGCCCAGGAGGTGAACCAGTGGTGGATAGTCTTGTTGAAGGGAGCCAACCAGTCGGGACACTGGGAACCAGAAGCTGGTCTGGGAGGCAAGGACTTCACAGAGTGGGCATTACAGTGCCTGAGCTGCGCAAGGGGCTAAGGAAACTTGGCAGACTTTATTTGTTCAGAAATAGTTGGCTTTCTTTGAGGGGCCTGATAGCAAGAAAGACGTAGCGTCAGATTTGGTCCTTGGATAATGGTCTTCCAGTCCAGCTATAATTAAGCCCATGTTCTGTTCCTCAACTGCTGCAGCTTCGAGTTGACTTGCAAAGAATCTCAATCATTGTATTCACCTCCTTCATTTCTTCTGAGTGAGTGGGACGGCCCTGATGGAATTCACAAAGGCACTGGGTTTTTTAATCGCCTGCGTGTTACTGAGTTTTTAATATATGCTGAACCTTATTAGCTTTGCTCTGGCCCAGGAAGTTAGATTTTATGACTCTTATGGTACAAATGAGATAAGAGGCCTAAGGGGAATGTATTCAATAAAACATTTCTCTTTTGAGTCTGGAAGAGCCAGGTTCTAGTCCTGGCACCCATATCTTCTCTATGCAGTGAAATACCGAGGAGGTCAGAAGATTTGTCATGAGGCTGTGGTTTGGATAACATAATCACAAAGCACATATTTTCACACACACCGTGCTCTTTACAAATTCTTTTGGTTTTAATTGACTGTGTTAAAATGTAAACTTTTCTCTATCTGGTTCCAAATCCATTGTTCTGTCCTGTGTGTCATAGGCCTCCTTTCTTGACAAGGAAGTATTTGATGAAATCACACCCTTGGATTCTTGTATTCTCACTGGATGATTTTCCTTCTGAAGCACATCTGGCAGACAGCTGTGTAACTACAAGCAGAACATTGTCCTGTGGAGATAAAGCAGGGATTTTATGTGTTATTATCTCGTGGGGATTATCTGAACAATTCTTCTGGAGAGCAATGACTCAAAGGGTTGATGGGAATATTCACCCCCAGAACACATCTGGACATGACAACCACTACCCAGGCAACTTATACTTTAGGGGAATGGAGACATCGTTTTTAGTTCCAGTCCAGTCACTACTGTTCAGACTTTTTTCTTGTCTTTCTTCTGTAACTACCCGTCAACAGCCTTATTGTCAGATTGGCATATTAAGGGGAATCCCAAAGAAATTGTTTGAATTTTCCATTTCTCCATTCCATCATTCACTTTTTCTTATTCACTATAAGCTCTTATAATAGTTCTAGTTCTTTATGGAAAAAAAAAAGCCAGATTAATGTTGTCATGTCTCCTTCCTCTCTTTCCTTATTTCTTTTATTCTGTTCCCTCTTCATTCATCCCATTCAAGCATCAAATATAGTTATATCAAAAACCATTCAGGGGAGTAAACATTTAGCTTCAGGAAAAAAAACAAACAAAGCAAAACAAAAAGCCTTAGTTTCGGCTTCCATTCTTTCTGGGAAGACGTAAGTGAAAAGAAAGCTACAACGTTTCATATAAAAAAAGACCTAGCATCCTCATCAGGGTGCCAGGGAAGGTTCTCTGGGGCTGACGACAAGCTGGCATAAAGATTCGGAAGGAGATTCCGAAAAGTGCTCGGACAAGAACCAGACACGGTGGCTCAGCTGCATGTGTCCACATACCATGTTCTCGGGCTTGTGCCGAGGTGCTGAAGTGGTGAGAACCATCCCAGAAATGGAGATGAGGGAGGGGAGAAGTGGAGTGACTTTATAGAGATAGCGTACAAGAGTTAGCTGACTGGAAAATTCAGGTGTGTAGGGAACATGGCAGGAGATGGGACCAAAAAGACAGGCCGGGGTCAGAGTGGAGGAGGTCTGGGGCACAGGAAGAGGCTTGGACCCGTGAGGGGTGCTGTGTGCGGACCTGAAGCTGGAGGTTGACGGGGTCACACAGGCACCCGGGAGAAGCAGGCTGAGGAGTGTACGACTGTATGTGCTTCCTCATGGATATTTTCTTTTTTTAAATTAATTAGTTAAATTAGTTAATTAGGGATTTAATAGTTACCCACCAGATTGTAAGATAATAGGTATAATTCTACGTCATTACTGCCACCAAGTTCCGTGCTCCCCCTAAGAGTAACCACCACAGTTCTCCCAAATTCATAGTCATGGGTTGACTATAAATATATATTTTTCTTTCCAAGCTTATGTGTTTCAGTTATCTAAATAACACAAGTGAAATCATTCCATAGTTGTCATTATGGAATTTTTTTTTCTTTTTCCTTCAGGGTTATTGCTGGGGCTCGGTGTGCTGGCATAACAAATCCACTACTCCTTGCAGCCATCCCTTTCCTCCTTTCATTGATAGGACAGAGAGAAATTGAGAGGGAAGGGGGAGATTGAGAAGGAGAGAGAGATAACTGCAGACCCGCTTTGTCTATTGTCTTTCCTGCAGGTGGGAAGCCGGGGGCTCGAACCTAGGTCCTTGCGCGGGTCCTTGCACTTAGCACTATGCTTGTTTGACTGTGTGTCACTACCTGGCCCCCTATTATGGATTTTTTTTTCCTTTAGCAAAAAAAAAAAATGTGATTGTTGCTGCTTCTCTTGATGGGAGCAGTGGTATAACTCCAGGCTTTGTAAAGCTGTGAAACTCAGACCAAACTGCCTTACTTTATGAGAAAAGAAGCTTAGGCCAGCGAGGGTTTCCAGGCATTTTCACAGAGGGATTTAAAAGAGGGATACATGCCCAGCTGTTGTAATGAACTTGAGGGCCTTGAGTATATCTGCTAGTAGAAGGAAAGAGAATGATAACGGAGGTCCTCCCTCATGTTGACTTACGTGTGTGTTCCTCAGGGTGAAAAGATTGTTGGCCTCCGATGCTGAGAGGAACCTTTAGAAGAAACAGGATATATAATTTCTTTATTTGGGGATTAATGGTTTACAGTCGACAGTAAAATACAATAGTTGTTGTTTGTACATGTGTAACATTTCCACCTACAACTCCCACTAGGTCCTCCTCTGCCATCCTGTTCCAGGACCTAAACCTTCCTGCCCCCCTCCACTGTCTTTTACTTTTTCAGTCCACTGACTCCAGTCCAAGTTCTGCTTAGAGTATGTCCCTTAAGCACAGTGGAGAGGCCTGGAATTGAGTGATCTTATAGTCAAAGTCTGTTCTGTCCTCTTATTTCTGTTCCCTCACCTGCATTTTGGATCTTGGAGAAGGGGAACTGGGCCAGGTAGAGACTGCTTTTCTTTCCTTTGGTGGTTGATTTATATAACACACACACACACACACACACACACACACACACACACACACACACACACACACACACAAACATCATTGCGCTGAGGTTAAAACCCTTGAGATGATCAACAACTTGACTCATACAAGTAATGAAACTATTCGAGGAGAGTACATGTTACTTCTTGCAGGCTGGAAAACATATTTCAGTTTCCAGGATGTGCCTCAAGTTTCTGATTTACTCAGAGACGCTGAGTTTGAATGCATGCCAGAGACAGCCATTGTGAAGTCAATGCTGACTCCGTTTGAATGCATCCCACACATATATTTATACTTCCTTGTCAAGGAAGGTGGCCAAGTTGATGACTGAAGAAAAGACTATTTTGATAGAAGGGAGTTCAAAACTTTTTTTAAAAAAACTTTAAAAATTGTATTGATGGGAGTTGGGTGGTGGCGCAGCGGGTTAAGCGCACATGGCGCAAAGCGCAAGGACCGGCAGAAGAATCCTGGTTCGAGCCCCTGGCTCCCCACCTGCAGGGGAGTCGCTTCACAGGCGGTGAAGCAGGTCTGCATGTGTCTGTCTTTCTCTCCCCCTCTCTGTTTTCCCCTCCTCTCTCCATTTCTCTCTGTCCTAGCCAACAACAATGATGACATCAATAACCACAACAATGTTAAACAACAAGGGCAACAAAAGGGAAAAAAAAATTTATTGATCTATTTTATTAGATAGAACCAGAAAAATTGAGAAGGGAGTGGGGAGGTAGAGAGAGAGAGAGAGACAGATACCTGTAGCCCTCCTTCACCACTTGTGAAGATTGCCCCCTGCAGGTGGGAACCAGGGATTTGAACCTGGGTCCTTGCACACTGTAATGTGTGCGCTTAACCGGTTGTGCCACTGCCTGGCCCTGGGAGTTCATTTCTTTATCACCTATTACCTTTTGACCATCAATTTTTATCTTCAGTGGGAACGATACCTTTCCATAGAGTTCTGAAATAACACTTAAACATATGGCATTGTGCTGTGTTTATCCTTTAATTCTTTGTATTCTATACTATATAGTATACATTCCTGTATATCTTGAGGCTCAGCTTTCTTCTCTGAAATGGGTATAAAATAAAACTGTTGAATATCCCTTGGTAATGGACCTGAAGTACATGATAGACTTCCAGGCTCTGATAAAATGGGAAAGCTTTTAGTTCTTTCCTTCAGTAAGTATTAGCTAACTTGAAATTATTTGGAAAACCTGAGGAGAATTCAACTCTGAACCAAGAAAGAAAGCAGAAACACCCCTATCCTCTTCCTTCTTGTCTCTTCTCTTTTCCTTTCTTTTCTTTTCCCTATCCCTTTCTAAGTGTTTTCAGAATCACTGTTGTCAAGTTCATGCATGTTCCTCAGAGCAGAGCTAGTTCTTTATTTTTCTTTATTTTATTTTATTTGCCTCCAGGGTTATTGCTGGGGCTCAGTGCCTGCACTCGAATCCACTGCTCCTGGAGGCCATTTTCCCTTTTGTTACCCTTGTTGGTTATCATTGTTGTTATTGCTGTCATTGTTGTTTAGGACAGAGAGAAATCAAGAGAGGAAGGGAGGACAGAGAGGGGGAGAGAAAGACAGACACCTACAGACCTGCTTCCCTGCTTGTGAAGCGACCCTCCCTGCAGGTGGGGACCCGGGGACTCGAACCAGGATCCTTGAGTTGGTCCTTGCACTTTGTGCCATGTGTGCTTAACCCGCTGTGCCACCGCCCGGCCCCCAGCAGAGCTATTTCTGTCCTAATGTAAGTGAGGTAGGAGATATGCAGCTGTCCAGTTGGAATGTTGGCTTCCTCAAAACATCCCATTTGAGATGAGGCAAATTAAGAAGCATCTGGAGTGCCTGAATCAGAAGGATCAGAGAGCTCTGAGAATCAGGAGACTAAGAAGGAACAAGAAGCGAGGAAGAGAGGGAGGTGAATAAGGCAAGGTTATAGTGACATGACTCAATCAGAAATCTGTCCACCCGGACAGTGAGAGCTTTGCCAATTCGATGCCCTGGGTGTCTCACTGTCCTTTACTTCATCCCAGGCCTCAGCAATGCCATGGTAGGGCTTCCACATACCCCAAAGGGAGCGGAGCTGAGTCGTGGATATCACTCCCCCAGGAGAGGGCCCTGGTTTGGCTAGAGTGGGCCTTGACACTGACTAAAAGCCAAGAGTTTGTAGATACTGAAATAATGACCCTTGGTCTGTGGTTGTACCATGACCTCACACATGTACGCCTCTTGTGTGTCTTCACTTTGACCCAGAGAAATACTGTCAATTCTCACTTTACCAAAGAGAAACCGGATCCTAACAAAGCCAGAAGTCACTCAGGCACAGGCAGTAGAGACAAAAGGTCGGCATGCCCGCCTTGCCTGGCTGTGTCCTTCAGCTCGGGAAGCATGTCCATGAGGACCTTAGCATTCAGATTGCTTTTCAACTCCATGTTCACTTAACTGATTCTTCTGTCTGCTAAACTCTGGTTCAGTAACTAGTGTTACTGTCTCCTTTCCTTGTCTGTCTGCATCAGCCAAACTCATTCCTCTCATAGATTTTGGTGCTTGCTGCTACTTCTTTTTCCTTTTTCTTTCTTTTTAATCTTTTTTTTTAAATTTTTTATTTATAAAAAGGAAACATTGACAAAACCATAGGATAAGAGGGGTACAAGTCCCCACAATTCCCACCACCAGAACTCTGTATCCCATCCCCTCCCTTGACAGCTTTCCTATTCTTTATCCCTCTGGGAGTATGGACCCAAGGTCATTGTGGGATGCTGAAGGTGGAAAGTCTGGCTGCTGAACATGGGCGTTGACAGGTGGATCCATACTCCCAGCCTGTCTCTCTCTTTCCCTAGTGGGGTGGGGCTCTGGGGAAGCGGAGCTCCAAGGCACATTGGTGGGGTTGTCTGTCCAGGGAAGTCTGGTCACAACCTGCTAGCATCTGGAGCCTGGTGGCTGAAAAGAGTGTTAACATACAAAGCCAAACAAACAAACAAAAAGGCTGGAATAGTGCAGATGAAGTGTTGGGGGCGGGGTCCTCCATTTTGTAGATAGCTAGTAGGCATATTTTTAAATCTTCCTTCCTTCTTTCCTTCCTTCCTTCCTTCCTTCCTTTCTTTTTTTCCCTTTTGTTGTCCTTGTTTTTTTTTATTGTTTTAGTTATTATTATTGTTGTTATTTATATCCTTGTAGTTACTGATGTCATTTTTGTTGGACAGGACAGAGAGAAATGGAGAGAGATGGGGAAAGAAAGGGGGAGAGAAAGAGAGACACCTGCAGACCTGCTTTACCACCTGTGAAGCGATTCCCCTGCAGGTGGGAATCAGGGGGCTCGAACCGGGATCCTTACGCTGGTCCTTGTGCTTGGAACCACGTGTACTTACCCTGCTGCCCCACTGCCCGACTCCTGCCTACTGTTGCTCCCGTGTGGACTTCTCTTTCCCTAGCTCTTCAACAAGCAGGTCCCAACCAAATGCTTCATTCGCACCGGCTTTCCATTACCCGGCTGTGACATTCTCGTCTGGGATCCCCACATCCTGCCAGACCACCTTCTTCTCAGGGGTGGGAGTCCTGTCTACCTTTCTCACAGCTTATCTGTTACCCTACAGTCTGACTGTGTGAGCACTCGTGACATGAACGAGGTCTTGAAAGGATCTGGGGTTTCACATACCTTGTTTGTCCTTGGAAGGCAGCTGTCTTCTTCTCTAACATATGCTTCAATTTATTTTTTCCAGTTAAGTGTCCCGAAGGAAGCTTTCTTCAGGATGAGCAGTGTATTCCCTGTCCTGTTGGATTCTATCAAGAACAAGCAGGAAGCGTGGCCTGTGTCCCGTGTCCAGTGGGCAAAACAACTGTTTCTGTTGGAGCTTTCAGCCAGACCCACTGTGAGTTCTTCTGGGTCCTGCTTTTTTTTTTCTTTTAAAATTTTTTAATTTCTTTATTGGGGAATTAATGTTTTACATTCAACAGTAAATACGATAGTTTGTACATGCATAACATTTCCCAGTTTTCCATATAACAATACAACTCCCACTAGGTCCTCTGTCATCCTTCTTGGATCTGTACTCTCCCTACCCACCCACCCTCTGGTCTTTTACTTTGGTGCAATACGCCAATTCCAGTTCAAGTTCTACTTGTGTTTTCTCTTCTGATCTTGTTTTTCAACTTCTGCCTGAGAGTGAGATCATCCCATATTCATCCTTCTGTTTCTGACTTATTTCACTTAACATGAATTTTTCAAGGTCCATCCAAGATCGGCTGAAAACGGTGAAGTCACCATTTTTTAATAGCTGAGTAGTATTCCATTGTGTATATAGACCACAACTTGCTCAGCCACTCATCTGTTGCTGGACACCTGGGTTGCTTCCAGGTTTTGGCTGTTACAAATTGTGCTGCCAAGAACGTATGCGTACACAGATCTTTTTGGATGGGTGTGTTGGGTTCCTTAGGATGAGTCCTGCTTTTAAAGAGGAACATTACAAGCTGGTGGGGACAGAGCAAGGTGTCTCATCTTAGCACTACTGAAATTTGGGGGGCTGTCCCAGGTATTTCTGGATGGCTGGGATGGGCTCCTGGCCACCAAACGCCTGCAGCACCTTCTCCACTATGTTGTGACAAGCGGCATCTTCCCCGACTCTGCAAAGTATTTCTTTGCAAAACTGGAGAAAGGGCAGGGCTCTTGTTCTCAACTGCCCTTCACTGAGAATCAGCTACCTTTCCTGTTTCCTAGTCTTACAGCTCCATTGGATGGTTTTAGAGAAGTGTTTAAGGTTAAGTAACCCTTCTTTCCCTCCCTCCAAGTCCCTCATCTCTTCTTTCTTTCCTACTAATGTGCTAATTCATGTAGAATGTTCTATATGGTACACATAGGCTGCAAAACACTTGCTTTTTTGGTTAATTCTCCACACTCACACACACAAAACTTATCAATGGTCAGCTAATTATGGTTAATGACATAACAAATAGTCTTTAAATATAGAAAATTGCTTAAATGAGTGATAGTAAGTCTCAGGGCTACCATGAAAGAATATCTTTATTTTTAATTTTTTTTTACTAGTGATTTAATAATGATCAATAAGATTATGGAATAAGAGGGGTATGATTCCATACAGTTCCCATCACTCTACTTAACCCTGAAGAGCCAGGTTGAGGTTGTTTCCTTTGCTATTATTTACCAAAAGTTTATTGATCACTTTCTTCGTGTTAGATTTGTATTGGATATGCAGTACGCAGACGGAAAAGCATGGAGGTGCCTTTTCTGTTCTGAAAGAGTTTTGAGGAAAGTAGAAGGTAGATGATAAGTTGAACAGTGTAGTTAATAAGATAAAGTGGTTTAGGAAAGTAGAAGGTAGATAAGTTGAATAGTATAGTTAATAAGGTAAAGTGGTTTATTTTAGACACTGGTACAATAGCTACTGCTTGGTGCTGACAGAGGAGTTTGACCTGCCAAAAGGAACAGCTTCAGCACTGGGATCATTAATGGATCATTAATGGAAGGTGGGAATAGATAGCATAATGATTCTGCAAAGAGAAGTCCCAGGTTCAATCCCCTGCACCACCATAAGCCAGAGTTGAGCTGGGCTCTGGTAAATCCATAGATATAATTAGCATTTACTGGTGGGGGAGCTTTATTAAGTGACGGACACAAGGCAAGATGCCAGGTCACAACAACCAGTCAACAGGTCAGGTTCTAGCTACCTGGCGTTTCTGTTGAGTGGGCGGCAGACAGCTGTCAGCTGCTCATTCACACAGACAAGTGGAAACAATAACTGGAATAACAACCTGGTGGGCACTGTGAGGAAGTGTACGGGGCTGATAGGAGAATGTGGAACACTGGGAGGGACAGATGCATGGAGTGTGGGAGGTGGCTTCCTTGAGGGAATGGGCTCCAGCTGGGAGGTGGTGGGCTGGGCTGTGTGCAGCTGACTCTTTGCTGACTGGGGAGGATTGTGCTCTTGGTGTGAATGATCTGGGCAGAGCCTCTGTCTGAACTCTTTTGCCTCAGAAGGTGCCATATTCTGGGAGCTGAGTGAAGAAGGCTGTTGAAAATCAGGGATTTTATCAGTGTTAAGTGGGTGGGGTTAGGTCATAGGGGGCCTGGGGATCAGCCTTAGGTGAGGGTTGAGACCCTAATGTGTTTTAAACAGGAGAGTACCAGGGTCGGGCGTGTGACCTGATAGTCAGTCAAGGGTCGGGAGTCTGGGAATCTGACAGCAGGTCATCACAGAGGCACAGGTGTGACGGCTGTGTACGGCCTGTTCGTTCCAGGTATCACTGACTGTGAGAGGGATGAGGCTGACCTGCAGTGTGACCACAACGGCCGGTACCGAGCCAGCCAGAGGGACAGAGCCAGCGGGAAGACCTTCTGTGTGGACGGCAAGGGGCAGAGACTGCTGTGGTCTGAAACAGAAACCCCACTCACTGACTCCCAGTGTCTGAGTATGTGCTAGAGGTTCATTCAGTCCTCTCACTGGGGCGAGGAAAGGAGGGACCTGCTTGAACAGTCTTTCTCCATGTTGAAGTTGAGAAAATAGTGATATCAACAAATATCCGCCAGATACAGAAATCCTTAGTGTTTTTCTCCTCCCTCTCGCTCTTCTTTCTAGTTTTAAATGATATTTTATTTATTATTGGATAGAGACAGATAGAAATTGAGATGGGAGGGGGAGAGAGAGAGAGAGAGAGAGACAGAGACAGAGAGACACCTGCAGCCCTGCTTCACCCCTTGTGATACTTCCCCCCTGCAGGTGGGGGCCAGGGGCTTGAACCTGGGTCCTTGCACACTGTAGTGTGTGAGCTCAACCAGGTGTGCCACTGCCTGCTCCTCTCCCTTTCTTTATGTTTAATTCTTGGGAAATAACCTGCCTGTAATTTGAATTGGTCTGTGTCTAACTCCCAAACCTAGTTTCTCCACGACACCAATATGCTTTTACCTAGATTTATCTATTTCCTCAACTAGGTGCACACCTGCAAGTGTACATTCACACACACACACACACACACACACACACACACACACACACACACACACACACACACACACACACAGTAACCTGCCTGTTCTCTAGGGAGCTTGGTGGCAAACCATGGCATAAATGACCCAGGAAATCCAAGTGAGGAGTGTCCACTGTCTTCTGCTCAGGACCATCGTTTCCCGTCTCTGGTGGCAAGCTAGCAAATGCCGAGGCCTATGATATACGTGTGTGCACGTGTCCCCACAGAAAAGTTGCAAACACAATTTAGGTTCTACACCTCCCCCCACTAGCCCTCCTTTTGGGCAGAAATGCTCATCAGAGAAACTAACGCTGGCAGCGTTTAGCAGATGAGTGAGCAGATCTTGGATGACTTGAACACATAAGAAAGGAGGCTCTTGGTGGAGAAGCAGTTTGCCCAAGGGCCCCAAGGATTCTTGGACATTCTGGGATTCTCGCCTGAATTCTGGGATATTAACTCCAGCCCTCTGTGCACCCCTGTGAGTGGCTCAATGTTGAGGATTATAATACACACTTTGTAAACATTTCACAGCTTTTACTGCCCAGCGTTCATCTGCAGCAGAAAGGACAGTGTAATCAGTTGCACAAGAGACCTTTCTGAGTAAGAACTCACTTTAGCCAACTTCATGCGGCCTCCCCAGGGTAGTGGCTTATGCACAGCTTCCAGATGAGTGGGCCTCTGCATCTTTTCTTATGCAGATTCTAGAGCTTCAGTCTCCAGTCCTGGGTGCAGTGGTGATGGGGGGCAGGATTTCCCTGCTAAGAAGCTGAGCCCCCAACGGGCTGCCAACATCTCTCATCTCAGAATTCTTTCAACTTGCCTCTGAGAGGTTCTGTCTCTTTGGGCATAGGATTAAAAGTCTTGTATTTGAGACTGTAAAAAAAAGTAAGAGAAATCAGTTGTATCACTCCTCAAGTGGGTGTCTATTAACCTGAGGAATTTGTGCCCTTTCTAGCTGGAATTCCATCCCTCTGTTTAGTTAACAGTTTTTTCATTTGATAGTGCCGAGACAAGTTGGGAGGTGTGGAAAAGACAGAGAGAGAGAGAGGCAGATGGACACTTGCAGACCTCCTTCACCACTTGTGAAGCACCCCCCTGCAGGTGGGGAGCCGGGGCTTGAACCCAGGTCCTTGAGCAGATCCTTTCACATAGTACTATGTGCGCCCTGCCACCCGGCCCCCATGACATCATTTCTAACAGCTGAGTAGCAGTATTCCATTACGTATATACACTGCAGTTGTTCTAGCTGTTCGTCTGATGTTGGACAACTAGGTTGCTCCTTGGTCCTGGCGATTCCAAATTATGCTGCTGTGAACTTAGGCATACATAGATTGCTTCTAAGAGGTGTTTTTGTTACCTTTCAAAATAACTTACCTTTTCCCAGAAATTACACAGCAAAATAATTATGAGATCTAATTAGTACTCAACATTAAGGATAGAGAGATATAAAATTAATGTCAGGGGCTGAGTGGTGGTGCACCTGGTTGAGTGCACATGTTATGATGTGCAAGGACCCAGGTTCAAGCCTTCAGTCCCCAGCTGCAGGGGGGGAAGCTTCACAAGTGGTGTTGTAGGACTCTCTCTGTTTCTCTCCTTTTCTATCTCCCAGCCTCCTCTCAATTTCTGGCTGTCTCTATCAAAAAAAAAATAAAGATAATTAAAATAAAAAGTAAAGTAAAATTAATGTCAGAGGTAAAATGAGTCGTAAGGACAAAGAAAACTTGGAAGGTTCTTTTTATTTCCTGAGAGTGTTAGAGAAAAAAGACAGACTAATGGTATCATAATATTGTCACCTTATATGATTTATAATATAATATTGAAAGTGTAATACTGTTTGAAGAGTGTGACATATATGAGACAGCATACCGGGACTACCTTTTTATTATTTTTTATTAGTGATGTAATAATGATTAGCAAGACTGTAAGATCACAGGGGTACAATTCCACACAGTGCCCACCACCAGAGTTCCATGTCTCATCCCCTCCATTGGAAGCTTCCTTATTCTTTATCCCTCTGGAAGTATGGACCAAAGATCTTTATGGAGTGTAGAAGGCAGGAGGTGTGTCTTCTGTAATTGCTTCTCCATTGGACATGGGTGTTGGCAGGTAGATTCATATCCACAGCCTGTTTCTATCTTCCCCTTGTGGGGTAGGACTCTAGGGAGGTGAGGTTCCAGAACATATTGGTGAGGTCATCTGTTGGGACTATTTTAAAAGGAATTTCTCTTCTTAGAACATTTGTGTGATAAGGACTATAAACAGGTAGTGCCTTCTCGATCTGACACTCATTTATAGTTGCCTAGTATCCTATAGAGTGAACCTGCATATACATCTGCTTTATTCACAGTGATGCGGAAGTTTGAGAAGTTTCCAGAATCCAAGATGATCTTCAAGGAGGACATTTCTACGTCGGTCAGGTCTAAGGTTCCTGACTCTGAAGCCTCATTGATGCAGTGCTTGGCAGGTAAGGGCCGAGGGAACGTGGGCATGTGGAGAGTGGCATAGATATGTGCCCTGATGATCTTCTGTCAGCTTATTTGTCAATATGCAGGCAATTTTAATATTTTTAAGAGAGAGAGGCAGACCCATATCTCTGACATAGGATGCTGATAGGATTGAACCTGGGTGAGCTGGGGAATTGAACCTGGATCTTCAAGCCTTAGGCACGATGTGCTACCCCTGTTGTATCTCCCTGGTCAGGCTCTATTGATCTTGGCAAGACAAATCAAGTGAAACTATTAAAAATACAGTGAAAAAAATAAATGTTTTATTAAAGTAATGCTTTATTAAAATGCTAAGTCATTCAGTTTATTCAACTCATGTTCTCACTTCAGGTTTGTGGCACGACTGCCGAGACTAATGCTCTGCCCAGTGTTAGGGAGCAAGAGAAGGGAATTAGTTCCTCTCGCACTGCCTCAGCTTATAGAAATGGATGGGCCCGGGTATAGGTGCATCTGGCTGAGCACACCTCTCACCACGCATAAGGACCCAAGTTCAAGGCCCCAGTTCCCACTCGCAGGGGGGAAGCTTCACAAGTGGTGAAATAGTGCTGCAGTGTCTTTTGGTCTCTGTCTCTTGCTCTCTCTTTCTCCCCCTTCCTTCTCAATTTCTGTCTCTATCCAATAAATAAACAAATATTTTTTAAAAATAGTTGAGAGGAAATGAGCAAGAGCTTGATTAAGATCACAGATAGGAAGACTTGCTGTCCAGTCAGACACGAGAGAGAGCGGGACAGTCAGACAAGAGAGAGCGGGACAGTCAGACACGAGAGAGAGGGATGGTCAGACACGAGAGAGAGCGGGACAGTCAGACAAGAGAGAGCGGGACAGTCAGACAAGAGAGAGCGGGACAGTCAGACACGAGAGAAAGGGATGGTCAGACACGAGAGAGAGCGGGACAGTCAGACAAGAGAGAGCGGGACAGTCAGACAAGAGAGAGAGGGATGGTCAGACACGAGAGAGAGCGGGACAGTCAGACATGAGAGAGAGCAGGACAGTCAGACACGAGAGAGCAGGACAGTCAGATAAGAGAGAGTGGGACAGTCTAGGACGGGGGCCTGTGGAGCCAATAGGAAAGCAAGTGTATTATTACTGTATTGATTTTCTAGGTCTCCTATAGCAAAGTGGCTTAAAAGACAGAAATTAATTAATCTAAAATGAGAGAGAGAGGAAGAGAGAGAGAGAGAGATTTATAGTATTTCAAACAGTCATTTAAGAGTTTGGAAAAGAGAGCTGCTGTCCACTGGATGGGGTAAATACTGTTTCTGGTGAGGGAAAGGGCATACTAGTAGACAAGCAAGTCATCTAGGAAATCAGACAGTGGGGCTGAGTGGTGGTAGACCTGGTTCAATGCAGGGACCTGGGTTTGAGCCCCAGGTCCCCACCTGCAGGGGGAAAGCTTTGTGAAGCAGGGCTGCAGATGTCTCTCTGTCTCTCTCCCTCTTTATCTCCCCGTTCTCTCTTGATTTCTGGCTGTCTATAATAAAGCTAATAAAAAAGAAGGTAAATCAATACGGCTGAGGACTAGGAGAGACATGGAGAATGGAGGGAATCTGATATCAGCCTGATAGGAACTCAGGTTCTAGGTCGGCCCGTGAACATGCAGTGCCAAGGGTGCTGATTATTTTAATATTGAGCTAGACTTGTTCTGTTGCCTTCACTGTTTACCTGAGAACCTGGAGCAGGGTTAGGCCTTCAGTGAAGATCAGACTTGCTCAGTGTAGGCAAGAAAAGGCCTCTAGAGTGGAAAGCCACATCTGTCAGTAAGAGTTCTTTTGGGAGTCGGCGGTAGTGCAGCGGGTTAAGCTCACTTGGCGCAAAGCTCAAGGACCGATGTAAGGGTCCCGGTTCGAGCCCCCAGCTCCCCATCTGCAGGGGAGTCGCTTCACAGGCGGTGAAGCAGGTCTGCAGGTGTCTGTCTTTCTCTCCCCCTCTCTGTCTTCCCCCCTTTCTCCATTTCTCTCTGTCCTATCCAACATTGATGACATCATCAACAATAACAACTACAACAACAATAAAAACAATAAGGGCAACAAAAAGGAAATAAATTAATACAAAAATGCTTAAAGAAAGAGTTCTTTTGTTTGAGGCTAGGGGGACCTCACTTGGTAAAGTGCATTTCTTCCATGAGTGACATCCTAGATTTGCACGCCATTGCCACCGAGCTGTAACCTGTTGTGATTTCAACAGGTCCCTGTATCGGACCTTCACAGAATAGAAGCCAGAGTGTCAGGAAGGCTTCCCAGAGGCAGATACAGGTCGAAGTCTTCCCTCATTTGTTTAGTAGCTTTGTCCCTTGGAGCAAGTCACTCTACCGAGCTGTATTTCAATCCCCTCATCCATCAGAGGAGGGTCAGCAAGTCCCTGTAGCATTTGCTCAGTACGTATCTCCGTTATGTAACACGTGCATTTCCCCATGCGTTTATGTGGATATATACTCATGTATTTGAATTTGCATTTCTTGTGGGATTTATTTATTTATTTATTTACCTTTACCAGAGAACTACTCAGCTCTCATAATGGTTTATGATGGTGTGGAGGATTGAACCTAGGACTTCAGAGTCTCAGGCATCGGGGTCTTTTTTGCAGAACCATTATGCTATCTACCCCCACCCCTCTTGTTGGTTTCCCATGTGGATTTGGGTGTGTTGTGGCCAGAGTATGCATCCACTTGTCCTCAGCATTATCCGAGAGAAAAACACAGGCGACTCCCTTGGTGCTTACAGACTGCGCATTGGATGAGACCTGCAGCTTCTTCACGGTGTCCATGGCGGGGTCAGAAGTCTCATGCGATTTCTACACCTGGGCGAGTGACAACATTGCCTGTGTGACTTCCAGTCCGGTGAGTCTTGCCCGCTACCTGGTTCTGTCTATTTCCTGCCAGACACGCCAAGCTTAATAACTTCCTTGGTCCTCATAGGATGCCAGCTTTGTGCCCATAGGTTCATCGTGAGCTGACTTTTCCTCACGCCCTCCCCTCCTGCCATCCTCATTCTCATAACTGAATGTTTCTATGGATCGGTGCATCTTAGTTCTCACAACACACAGAGAATTACAGGTCTCTGTTTTGGCCTGTATTCTGTTTCTACATGGTGAACTCTTACACATCAGTACCTCATAAAATGTTCTTTTTAAAATTTATTTAAAAAAGGAGATATTAAAAAAACCGCAGGATAAGAGGGATACAACTCCACACAATTCCCACCACCAGAACTCTGTATCCCATGCCCTCCCCTGATAGCTTCCCTATTCTTTATCGCTCTGGGAGCATGGACCCAGGGTCATTGTGGGATGCAGAAGGTGGAAGGTCTGGCTTCTGTAATTGCTTCCCTGCTGAACATGGGTGTTGACAGGTCGATCCATACTCCCAGTCTGTCTCTCTCTTTCCCTAGTGGAGAAGGGCTCTGGGGAAGCGGAGCTCCAAGGCACATTGGTGGGGTTGTCTGTCCAGGGAAGTCTGGTTGCATCCTGCTAGCATCTGGAACCTGGTGGTTGAAAAGAGAGTTAACATGCAAAGGCAAACAAATTGTTGACCAGTCATGGACCTAAAGGCTGGAATAGTGCAGATGAAGAGTTGGGGGAGTCCTCACTGCAGACTATTGTAATAGAGCATATGTTCACACGTATCCATAAACTAGGGTAAAATATATACCTGAAAGCAAAATGTACTTTCTTTGGGGGATTTCTACTTGTCCTTTTTCTATAGAATGAATCATTCTCCCTCCCGTAATAAATTCCCCTTTATTTACATGTGTCTTTGCAACCCACCTTCTGGGCTTCGATTTGCTGTGTACACATCTGGGGAAGGCAAACACATGGGAAGCTTCTCTTAACTTATCTTTGCAGCCCAGGGGCTCTCCATGGCCAGAGTCCGATACATACTTGCAGAGCTGAATTGCTGAACTGTCTCCAGAAGCTAATGCAACCTCTTTCCTTCTCTAGGACCAAAATGCACTGGGGAACTCAGAGACCACCAGCTTTGGAAGTCTTCAGTGCCGGGTGCAAGTCAGAAGAGGGAATCAGGACTCCCTGGCTGTGTATTTGAAAAAGGGTGGGTTGGCGGGACTGGCTGGCTTGAGACTCCAGTGGGTTAACTTAGAACTGTTTTCGAAAAGGGCCCGTTCAGGGGGGAGTGTTTCTTGTCTGAAGACTTAGGGAGATATTTATGCAGGTTAGGAATTAGTGGGACCAAGCAGTGGCACACCTAGTTAAACGCACACATTACAGTGCGCAAAGACCTGGGTTCAAGCCCCTGGTCCCCACCTGCAGGGGGAAGCTTCAGGAGTGGTGTAGCAAAGCTGCAGATACCTGTCCCCTTCCCTGTCTACCTCCCTCTCCCCTCTCAATTCCTCTATGCCTAAAAGAATGGCAAATACATAAAAATAGATATTTTAAAAGGAATTAGTTGCAGAATCGATGCAAAAAGAGGTGAGGTACTTCATACCCCACGAAGCCTCAAGAAGCTGCCTGTGATGGGGGAGAAACTCCAACATAGACGGGCTCCGGCTTCTCTGAATCCACCTCTCTGAGCCTTCCCTGGGAGCCTCACCTCCTCTTTCGTTTGCCCCCACTCACACGTCCTCACCTGCAGTTTTCACACCTTCTCTTCACAACCATCCAAGTCTCCAGACATGTCCTTTCTCATCTCCCTGAGCCTGAGACCTTGTTCTCCTGCATGCCTGCTCGACACATCACAGGGGCTGGTAAAAAGGCAGATTCTGAGATCATAATGGCGTGCAAAGGCTAACAATCTACCACCTGTAATTATTCTATTTTATTACTAGGTATTGGATATAAATGGCCAGGAATCAAGAAGGTAGGGGGAGATAGAGAGGAAGAGGCACAGAGAGACACCTGCAGCCCTGCTTCACTACTCAAAAAGCTTTTCCCCTGCAGGTGGGGGGCTAGAACCAGGGGTCCCTGTGCACTGTAACATGGGCCCTCAACCAGGTGTGCCACCACCCCCTCTCCGGCCCCCTACCCCTTGTTAGTTACCAAAATTCTGTTCCTTGCTATAATTTCCAATAACCTCTCAAGGAAGGCCTAAACGGCTGTTGTCTGAGCCACACATATTTCTTGTCTGTTACAATTTAAAAAATGCTTTACTTATTATTTTATTTCTTTATTACTGGATAGAGACAGAGAGAAACTGAGAGGGAGGAGGCAGTAGAAGGGAAAAGAGGCAGACAGACACCTGTAGCCCTGTTTCACCACTCATGATGATTCCCCCTGCAGGTGGGGACCAGGGGCTTGAACCTGCATCCTTGTGCACTGTAATGTGGGTGCGTCACCAGGTGTGCTATCGCCTGGCTTCTATCTGTTAAAAATAACAGCTCACGGGAGTCGGGTGGTAGTGCAGCGGGTTAAGCGTACGTGGCGCAAAGCGCAAGGACCGGCATAAGGATCCCGGTTCAAGCCCCTGGCTCCTCACCTGCAGGGGAGTCGTTTCACAAGTGGTGAAGCAGGTCTGCAGGTATCTCTCTTTCTCTCCCCCTCTCTGTCTTCCCCTCCTCTCTCCATTTCTCTCTGTCCTACCCAACCACGATGACATCAGTAATAACTATAACAATAAAAAAGGGCAACAAAAAGGAATAAATAAAAGTTAAAAATATTATAAAAAAAATAACAGCTCACAACCCCACATGCCACCCTCATAGAAATTCTTGGTGAGGGGATGAGTGCTGGCTCACTGGTTGAGAGCACATGTTACAATGAGCAAGGACCCAAGTTCAAGCCTCCAGTCCCTTTCCTGCAGGGGGGAAAACTTCACAAGTGGTGAAGCAGTGCTACAGGTTCTCTCTCCCTCTCTGTCTCTCCATACCCTCTCATTTTCTGGCTGTCTCTATCCAATAAATAAAGATAATTAAAAAAACTTCTTGGTGGGAGATAAACAGCAGGATCTGGTCACCTGTTGTGCAGGGAAGGAAATGGAAAGGCAGCAGAGTGAGATGGCCGCTCAGGTCAGACTGTCAGTGGCTGAACCTATGCTGCTGTGACCCGCCCTTCACAGCCTCCCTGACATGGGCAGGGGAGAGTGCCTACTTGTGGCTCATGTGGGAGAAGCAGCTTGTCTCTGGAGAATCCCAGTGTCTTCACTGTCTGGTGGAGCAGCCTTCTCTCCATCAGGGTGAAGAGGTAACAGCAGTGCAGGGCCAAGAGCTTCAGGACTAACGAGATAGCTTTGCCATACACTTACCCAGGATTGAACCTGCCTCCCACTGCACTGGAGGGCACTCTGGTGCCCTCTCTCTCTCTCTCTCTCCCTCTCTCCCTCACTCCCTCTCTCCCTGCCTCTTTCTTTTTTTCTTTTTTAAACTTTTCATTGGTGTTTAATAATGATTAACAAGATTGTAAGAAATGGTTTAACTCCACAGTTATCACCACCAGAGATCTGTGTCCCAACCCCTCCATTGGAAGCTTCCATATTCTTTATCCCTCAGGGAGTATGGGCCACAATTCTTTATGGGGAGCAGAAGGTGAAAGGTCTGGCTTCTGGAATTGCTTCTTTGTTGGATGTGGGCGTTGGCAGGTGGATCCGCACCCCCAGCTGGTTTCTATCTTTCCCTAGTGGGGCTGGAGAGGCGGGGTTCAGGGGCAAATTGGTGAGGTCATCTGCCCAGAGAAGTCAGGGTGGAATCATGGCAGTATCTGCGACTTGATGGCTGAAGGTGGTAAGATATAGAGCAAATTGTTCAATAAACAGGAACCCAAAATTAGGACTAGAGGAAATGAAACTAGGTATCTTCATGTGGGAAGAAATTAGGAAGTCCATTTTGTAGGTATGTTGCATGTGGCCCATGACTTTAGTAATTATTGCCAGAGCCTGACAGCTAACATGCAGGTAGACTGAAAGTATTGTCTGGGAAGGTGGTGTCAGAGTTGAGAGTAGGGCTAGAAAGCTGGACTAGGCAGAGAGTAGCTCCCAAACATGAGGAAAGTATACTTTCTTCTTCTTCTTCTTCTTTTTTTTTTTTTTTTGTTTGTTTTTCCTACGTGATAATCTCGTAAGCTCTCGTGAAGACAGAAACAAAAAAAGAGCTTGTCAAGCTGAGCTGCAGCCCACCCTCCTCCTGGGCCTCAGCTGGCGGTACTTGGGTGCACACTGGGGTGGGGATTTTCATAACAGTGCACAGCATAGCCTGTAGTAAACAGCAAGCACATCCTTCTGATTTTTTAAATTCTTGTTAAAATATTTCCAATGAAAATGACAAGGACTGGGTGGTTGTGCACCTAGTTGAGTGCACATATTATATTGTACAAGGACCTGGGTTCAAGCCTCCAGCCTCTATTGAGGGAGGGAAGCTTCACAGTGCTGAAATCTCTCTTGGTCTCTATCTCGCTGGCCCTTATCCAGCTTTTGCAGTCCTTGCTTTGCTAAGGTTAGCTTTGGAGTGAGTGAGAGAACTGTAATAGGAAGTAGGTGAGGAGGGTATCTAAGTCTAAGTAGACACTATTTCATGATGAACTTGATACCGACTCACTGCAGACTATTGTGTATTTTTGCTTTCAGGTATATATTTTGCCCTAGTTTATGGATACATGTGAACATATGCTCTATCTTATGGGACCTGGTCTAGATCTAGGTTTTGGGACTTTGTTTGGAAGTGAACCTCCTGGAATGGAATTACAGAATACCATGAAAGGAAAGGTCTCACCTGAGTAATGAGGGTGAAGGGTTGATATTCCATGCCTGACGTCTCTGGACACAGTCTGAAGTGAAGCCTGCTGAAGTGGCACTCGTTGCGTTGATTAGGTTGGGATTGGCGGATGCAATATCATTTGGTATGACTTGAGAGAAGCATGCAGGGAAGTGAGCCCCACCCTAAGGCTCCAGGACTGGGGGAAATATAGGCTCTATAGAGGAAGCGGGAGGTTCCTGCTGTCTTAGGGTTTAAGAAGACAATAGATAGTTACTACTATAATCACATTATTTGGCAATTGAACTAACTATAATCACTTTGTTTGGCAATTTCAATTAACTTTGAAAAATCCCGTTTTAGGGTTTGCTGTATCATACATATATACCATACCATATTTTATGTCCTTTGACATTGTTTGTATATAGCTGTGCCACCAGTTGATTCTGTTCTCCCTGGACTAAGCTTTTAAGAGTGTCAACATATCAAAGACTCAGCCTATGTATTAAAAAGACTCAGTCTGTGCTTTAAAAAGTTTGAGACATTTCACTGAGCTCAACAGCTCTAGTTGCAGGTGGGCTAGGAGTACTGTCTGGGAAGATGGTGTCAGAGTTGAGGATAGGACTAGAAAGCTGGATCAGGGCAGAGAGAGCTCCCAAATATGGGAAAAGTAAATGTCTATTTCTGTTTAGCACAGGAAGCTGTGTAACCTCTGCATCCCTGTCAGTTTGAGCTCACAGTCGATGATTACAACTAGGAACATTCTAGGCTGCACTCATTTTTTAAAAAAATTAAAAAAATTATTTATTTATTTTCCCTTTTGTTGCCCTTGTTTTTTTATAGTTGTTGTAGTTATTATTGTTGTTGTTATTGATGTCGTCATTGTTGGATAGGACAGAGAGAAATGGAGAGAGGAGGAGAAGACAGAGAGGAGGAGAGAAAGATAGACACCTACAGACCTGCTTCACCGCCTGTGAAGCAACTCCCCTGCAGGTGGGGAGCCACGGCTCGAACCAGGATCCTTACACCAGTCCCTGTGCTTTGTGCCCCATGTGCTTAATCAGCTGTGCTACCGCCTGACTCCTGGCTGCACTCATTTCAGGACCCGTCTTCCTGGAGTGGCAGAGTAGGCTGACCTAGCCTCCCTTCAGAGTGGGGCCGTCCTTACCACTGTTGTTCCACATTGAGGGTGAGGTCCTGGAGAGGCCCAGAAGGGGATTTATGATGATGTTTCTGATGGAGATGACCAGTGACGGTGGAGAGAGGGATCTGTCGGAGGAGGTCTAGTGACGGCCATTTTTTCCCCATTTTATTCGATAGGACAGAGAGATACTGAGAGGGGAAAGGGAGATAGAGAAGGAGAGAAAGATAGACATCTGCAGACCTACTTCTTCGCTTGTGAAACATTGCCCCTGAAGGTGGGAAGCCTGTGGCTCAAATCCGGATCCTTGTGTAGTCCTTGTGTTTAGTACTATGTGCACTTACCTGGGTGCACTGCCACCTGGCCCTCTCCTTCTTTTCTTATCTTTATTTATTGGATGGAGACAGCCAGACATTGAGAGCAAGGGGGAGATAGAGAGGGAGAGAAACAGAGAGATGCCTGCAGCCCTGCTTCACCACTTGAGAAGCTTTCCCCCTGCAGGTGGGAACCGGGGGGCTCAAACCCAGGTCCTTGCTCACTGTAATAACATGTGCGCTCAACCAGGTGCACCACCAGCTGGCCCCTCTTAATCCTTCTTTATCTCCTCTTTCCCTTTCATTTTATCTCTGTCTTATCAAGTAAGTAAATTTTTTAAAAGTCTTAAGCAGCATTTATAAATGCCCAGTTCATACCACCCTACCTGAGGGCACTTTCTTCTTCCAGCGTTTGCCCTTCTTCCATAGCCAGTCAACAGCATCAGGTTGAAAGCTGTCAGGAGCTGCTTGTTGCTGGCTTTGAAAGTGACTGGGATCCATGTGGATTCAGTTGGCTAGGAAGGATCGTTCAGTTTCCCCAATGAATGGGGACTCACGGGATGCACCACGGGAAGGTCGATCCAATGCATCAGTGAGGGCACTGATGCAGGTGGAGCTAAGGACAGGGTTTGGGCGTTCCACCCTGTGGTGGAGGGAGATGGCACTTTGATGGTGGGTTGAGTGTTCTGGTACATATTTTGGGGAGGTAAGAAAAAAAGAAGCAAATGACAACGTTCTTAGGTCAGACACAGAAAGTGGCAGTTGTATGATACCCTTCTGCTGGCTTTTGGGGGTGTTTATATAGCTAGATACAGATGGCAGTGAGGAGAGGAGAGAGAAGACAACCACAGCACCCAAGTTTTATTTAATGTGGTCGAGCCAGGCTTGATCCTAGACCCCGGATGTGGCCAAGCAGGGCACTATCCAAGTGAGCTGTTTGATTGAGCCTTCACATCCTTTTTTCAATAATGTTTTGGACATTGAGTTGTAAGCAGGCCAGGAGAAAAAACAAAAATAGTGTAACAAAAAATACAGCAGAGCTCAGGTACCTCACAATGAGTAAAACTCAGTAAAATGAGCAGAAAGTCTCTGCAATTAGCGTCAGCAGTAGTCACAGCTCACACAGATGAATTCTCCAGTAAGAGTGTTTCTGTTCCGGCTTAGAATCCCTTACCTCAGGGCAGGTGGCGGCGCACCTGGTTGAGTTACAGTGTTACAGTGAGCAAGCACTCAGGTTTGAGCCCCTGGTCCCCACCTGCAGTGGGGAAGCTTTGCAAGTAGTGAGGCAGTGCTGCTGGTGCCTCTCTATTTCCCCCTTCCCTCTTGATTTCTGACTGTCTCTATCCAATAAATATATAAAGATGTCGAGGGAGGGGATTGGATGTGGAGCTCTGGGCGTGGGTGATGTGTGGAAATGTACCCTTCAAGCTATCCTGGCACTCCCTCTCTCTTCCTTTCTCCCAATTTCTGGCTGTTTCTATCTAACTAATAAAGATAATCATGATAATAATAATAATAATAATAAGGAAATAAGGTTGCTCATCTTAAGCCCCCCCAGCCCCCCCAAAAAAAAGAAGAAAGAAAAGAAAAATAACAGTGGAGTATATAAAATGCTCCTGAAAATCTAAAGTGAAGACACTGGACTGGAGAGACTGCGGAGGGTCTAGAGCTGGATGGAGGTGTGGAGGCCTGGCATTCTCTGACAGGCAGGAGGGGCGGCTGGGTCCCAGCACCTTCAGACTCGCACAGCCAGCAGCTGCGGCCAGTGAGGTCCAAGCCCCTGAGGCCCCGGGGCCTCATCTGACCTCAGCAGCAACCCCAAGCCAGGACTCGTGTTTGTGATTTTTGGTCTCTGATTCTTCTGTTACCTAACGTGTCCTCCTGTTTCAAAGGAGAGTCCTCATGGGAGAGAGAAATCCAGCAGAGTTTGGGTATCTCTGATCTAGGTTACTAAAATTTCTGTCCCCCTGTGTTTGTTTTAATTATTTCTCATATTCATTTTTTTAAAAATCATAACATGACATAGAAATTATTTTATATGAAAGAAAGCAAAAATAAAGCAAGCAGTCCCTCCCCTAAGTGTTTTTTAAACCCTCTGTTGGCCTTGGTCATATTTAAAAAAAAAAAGTGATACTATTTTTTTTGTGTGTGTGTTTTTTCCTCTTAACCTCTTGAAAATTTATACTTTGGGGAAAGATTTCAAAGGAGACTTGTTCCTTGCTGCCAAAGTAAGTTAAGAGTAGAAGTGGGGTTTGCTTTTTTTGGTTTGTTTTGCTTTATTTTATTTTTTATTTTTAGCTTTTTGTTTATTTCTTTTTTAGGAGAACCAGGTTCCTGGTGTGGTAGAAGGAGAAAAGGCTGGTCTAAGCTGAGTCTGGCTTCTGACTTTACCTTCTCATGTGTTAGTGCTCCTATCAAGAAGAATTATTTTATTTTACTTGCTGTAAATTAACTGTAAATTGTACCAGTGGAGTGAAAGCCTAGTTGACTTCTGAACATCCTTGGCATCTACTGGTGCCAAATCCACGGCTCCTAGTGGCCATCCCCCCCCCCCCATTTAATTGGACAGGACAGAGAGAAATTGAAAGAGGAGGGGGAGACAGAGAGGGAGAGAGAAAGACAGACACCTGCAGACCTGCTTCACCGCTTATGAAACAACCCTCCTGCAGGTGAGGAGCTGGGGGACCTTGAACCTGGATCTGTGTGTGGGTCCTTGTGCTTTGTACTATGTGCACTTAACCCAGTGCACCACTGCCTGGCCTCCTCTGTTCATTCTTCCCAGTTGTGTCTGCACTCACTTCGTGTTTGTTGCCTTGAACAGAAGGAGCTGTCTGATCATTCAGGATCAAAGGAAGACAGTCCTCAGTCCTGCATTTCACAGCTGAGTTCTGTTAAGAGGAAGGATCTTGCTGTCCACTGCATCCACACAGAGCTGGCGCTTCAGGGCCTGGCTGCCTCTGACTGAAAGATCTCTCGGGCCTGCCCCGTCACGTGAGGCTTCACTGCCATGTGGCTCAGCTCAGCATCAGCTGAGCATTTTTGTAGCATGAGTGGTGAGCTCTGCACTTAGGTACAACCTGGATGGAGCTATGAACCAAACAGAAAAAGAAAAAATGCTGATGAAAAAAGGACTGATTGGGGCCGGGTCGTGGCACACCTGGTTAAGCACATAGTACTAAGCACAGGGACTAGCCCAAGGATCTAGGTTCCGAACCCCTGCCTCCCCATCTGCAGGGTGATGGCTTCACAAGCCGTCAAGCAGGTCTGTAGTTGTCTCTTTCTCTCTCCCTCTCTAATTCTCCTCCCCTCTCAATTCTCTGTCCTGTCCATCAAGATGGAAAAAGTGGCCACCAGGAGCAGTGGATTCATAGTGCAGGCACTGAGCCCTAGCGATAACTCTGGAGGTGATGATAATAATAGTAATAACAACAACAACAGCAACAATAATAAGACTTATCCAGTAGTAAGGTTGTAGCAGAGGTAATAAAACCCTGTGATGAAGTGAACTAGGATAATGTTAGGAGCATAGACAGGCATTACCTAAATGGTGACGTTCACAGAAGTGTTCCCTGGGGCTGAGTGGGGCTGAAAGGAGAGGTGTGTGGGGTTAGTGTTTGATGGGGCCAAAGACTCATGCAAAGGACGTGGACACTTTGCTAGAGGTGTGTGGTGGGGAGGATGTCATGACTGAATGGCTTCGGAGCGCACATGGCTGAAATGGTCAGCCACACTAAAGTTAACTTTATCACAGTTCAGAGGTAGGATGGCAAATGGATAGGAGCTGCCTAGGGGCGGTCAGAGAAGCAACTTGCAAAGAGAGGACCTTGGGCCTGAGGCTTGGAGGGTGAGGGCAAAGCTGCCCCGAGAAGACCTCAGGGCAGGTAGGCACCTGTGCAGGTGTGTGTGTGGAGCGTGAGCGTGTGGGGGTAGCTGACACACAGCTCTGTCCAGTGAACCTTCGGCAGAGATGGGTATTTCTTTCTTTCTTTTTGAGATAGAGACAGAGAGGCAGAGAGAAAGACAATGAAAGCGGCAAAGCTTCATTCCGCATGGTGGGCGTCTGGCTAAACCCGGCTCACGCACGTGAGAAGAACAACATACTTTGGAGGAGCTGTTTTGACAAACTGAACATTTCCTTTTCCCTCCTTCCCTCCCTCCCTCCCTCCCTCCCTCCCTTCCTTCCTTCCTTCCTTCCTTCCTTCCTTCCTTCCTTCCTTCCTTCCTTTCTTCCTTCCTTCTTCCCTCAGGGTTATTGTTAAGGCTCGGTGTCAGCACTAAGAATCCACTATTCCCGGTGGCCATTATTTTCCTTTTTTTTTTTTTTTTTATTGTTGTAGTCGTCGTTGTTGGATAGGACAGAGAGAAATGGAGAGAGGAGGGGAAGACAGAGAGGAGGAGAGAAAGATAGACACCTGCAGACCTGCTTCACCGCCTGTGAAGCGACTCCACTGCAAGTGGGGAGCCGGGGTTCGAACCGGGATCCTTATGCCGGTCCTTGTGCTTTGCGCCACCTGCGCTTAACCCGCTGCGCTACAGCCCGACTCCTTTTTTTTTTTTTTTTTTACTGGATACAACAGAGAAAAATGGGGGGGAGTAGAGGGAGAGAGAAACATAGTCAGCTGCTGACATGCTTCACAGCTTATGAAGAGCCCCCCCCCCCCACAGGTGGGGAGCTGGGCGTCTCAAACCTGAATCCTTGCATGAGTCCTTGCACTTAGTACTATGTGCACTTAACTGGGTGTGCCACTGCCCACCCCCCATAACCTGGACATTTTCTTTCTTTTTTTTTTTTTTTAAAGAATTTAAAATATTTATTTATTTATCCCCTTTTGTTGCCCTGGTTGTAGTTATCATTGTTTTTGTTATTGATGTCATTGTTGTTGCTGTCATTGTTGTTGGACAGGACAGAGAGAAATGGAGAAATGAGGGGAATCAGAGACAGGGAGAGAAAGATAGACACCTGCAGACCTGCTTCATCACCTGTGAAGCGACTCCCTTGCAGGTGGGGAGCTGGGGCTCAAACTGGGAATCTTATACAGGTCCTTGTGCTTTGTGCCACATGCGCTTAACCGGCTGTACTACTGCCCGACTCCCTGGACATTTTCTGTAGACCTCTGCACTGGTGCTTGCAAAATGACTGCCAGCAGCCACCTGTGGTCCATGAGCAGTTCAGGTGTGACATGAACTTTGGTGAACTCAGACTGACAGCTAAATCTTCACACTGGTGAACTCAGACTGACAGCCAAATCTTCACACTGGTGAACTCAGATTGACAGCTAAATATTCACACTGGTGAACTCAGACTGACAGCTAAATACTCACACTGGTGAACTCAGACTGACAGCTAAATACACTGGTGAACTCAGACTGACAGCTAAATACTCGCACTGGTGAACTCAGACTGACAGCTAAATCTTCACACGGGTGAACTCAGACTGACAGCTAAATACTCACACTGGTGAACTCAGACTGACAGCTAAATCTTCACACTGGTGAACTCAGACTGACAGCTAAATATTCATACTGGTGAACTCAGACTGACAACTAAATCTTCACACTGGTGAACTCAGACTGACAGCCAAATCTTCACACTGATGAACTCAGACTGACAGCTAAATCTTCACACTGGTGAACTCAGACTGACAGCTAAATATTCACACCTTGGCAGAGGTTACAGAGAGTGGCTCCAGGGAATGGCAGGATGCAGAAGCAGGCGCTCTTTAAAGCAGTTTGAATACAGGGTGAAGGATGACAGCTATTAGTAGACGTGCTGATTAAAACTAGGCCAATATTATTTAAAACGCTAGTACAATTGCTACTTTAAAATGAATTGGCGCAAACACCCAGTTTGCTCATAGTACCATGCAAAAGTACCTGGGTTTGAGAACCTGCTCTCCACCTGCAGCAGGGTGAAGCAGGTCTGCAGATGTCTATATTTCTCTCTCTCTTTTTCTCTCTGTGTGTGTCTCTCTCTCTCCTCTCAATTTCTCTCTGTTGTATAAAATAAAACAGAAACAGTGAACATTCTTTATAATATCCATATAGAAATAATGCAGTTCTCTGCATTTAATTGTCTCACTATTTGCCAGAGTTGCCTGAAAAAAATTTCAAGGCACATCAAAGATTTAAATAAAAAAGAAAAAAATGTATAGAAAGTAAAGAACTGAAGCACATATCAGAACCAAATATGATAAGGATGTTGGAATTATCATACTAGGAACTTATAACTGTGATGAATATGACAGGGGTTCTAGTGAGTAAAGTAGACAGCAGACTCAAATGAATGTAGACTACAAAGAGATGGAAATATTGCCTTACTACACCAGCAAGTGTGGAAAATAGTCACGATGGAACATTTTTGTCACCTTTCAGTGAATCTACATACCTCTTTCTTGCTTATAAATTCTCTGAGATATTTTATCCTTCAAATTTATTTTTTGGCTAAATGTTTCAACAAAGCTATTCATTTCCATGAAAAAAAAATAAAACAGAAACAAAAAGAAAAAGGAAAAAAAAATAGCCACTGGGAGCTGTGGATTCATAATGTAGGCACTGAGTCCCAGCAATAACCCTGAAGGGAAAAAAAAATAAATCCGTTCTAAAGCAATGCTGGATGGAGGATAGATAGCATAATGGTTGTGCAAACAGACTCTTATGCTTGAACCTCCAAAGTACCAGGTTCACTCCCTTGCACCACCATAAGCCAGAGCTGAGCAGTGCTCTGGGAGAAAAAGAAAGAAAGAAAGAAAGAAAGAAAAAAAGAAAGAAAGAAAGAAAGAAAGAAAGAAAGAAAGAATGTTATAGCAAATGAGAAAGGTGGGGGGGCTCAGGAAGGATTGTTTTGAATCACAAAGACAAAGTCCAATGGTACACAAGGAAAGTCAGCTTCGAGTCTGGGAGGTGGCGCAGTGGATAAGGCATTGGACTCTCAAGCATGAGGTCCTGAGTTCAGTCCCCGGCAGCACATATACCAGAGTGATGTCTGGTTCTTTCTGTCTCTCCTATAATTTCTCATGAATCAATAAATAAAATTTAAAAAAAAAAGAAAAGTCAGCTTCATCACTTGGAAGATGGAGCTAGTGGTCAGCCTGAGTCAAGAGGAGGAAGACACACTGATGAACATGGTGTATGTCCCCGAACTTCTGAAGATAGTTGTGCCCAGTGGCATTGCACTCTGTGTGGGTGCTTTCTTTTGATGGCTTAGGCAGTAAGGTCATGGGGGAAGCTTCTGTGCTTACTGTACAACTTCACATTATTGCTGCATTATTGCTGGATGTTGCATTATTGCTGCATTGTTGCTGGATATTGCATTATTGCTGCATTATTGTGCGACATTGCATTATTGCTGCATTATTTCCAGACACTGCACTATTGCCGCATTATTGCCGGATATGGCATTATTGCTGCATTATCGCTGCATTATTGCTGGATATTGCATTATTGATGGATATTGCATTATTGCATTATCTCAATAGTATCTGCTAGAAGTAAGAGAAATCGTAAGAAATGCTAGTTCTCTATGCACACTGCAGCTCCTCAGAAGCGTGAGGGCCATTTGTCTAGATCTGCCTGCTGGTTTAAGGCCAGGGCCCCCATATGGTCTTTATGGTTTTCACATAGACAGGACCAGAGGGCTCACGGTCTGGTCTGGAAAGCAGTTCAGCTGTGACAACATAATTTGTGTCATGCCGCCAATCACTTTGGTCAACTCTGCTTTGTCCAGAGATCATTAAGAATATTTGTTTTTGAGAGTTAGGTGGTAGCACAGCTGGTTAAGCGCAGGTGGCACAAAGTGCAAGGACTGGCAGAAGGATTCTGGTTTGAGCCCCCGGGTCCCCACCTGCAGGGGGGTGGGTCGCTTCACAGGTAGTGAAGCAGGTCTGCAGGTGTCTACCTTTCTCGCCCCCTCTCTGTCTTCCCCTCCTCTCTCCATTTCTCTCTGTCCTATCCAACAACAATAATAACTACAACAATAAAACAAGGGCAACAAAAGGGAATAAATAGATAAATATTGAAAAAAAATCTTAAAAAAAAAGAATATTTGTTTTCTTATTCCACCCTCCACCTCCACCCCATCCCCAGGTCAAGAATTCACCACAGCAGGCCAGAAGGGCTTTGAGCAAACCGGGTTCCAAAACACGCAGTCGGGAATGTACAACCCTGTGGTGTTCTCAGCTTCTGGAGCCAGACTGACGGAGGCCCATCTCTTCTGTCTCCTGACATGTGACCGCGACTCCTGCTGCGATGGCTTCCTCCTGGCACAGATACGAGGAGGTAATGTGACAGCAAGAACCACGCGCCTGTCACAGAATGGGGGAGTGGGTAGGGTCACAGAATTCCGGATGAGTTATGTGGAGCCTGTCCTGGGATGCGGCAGGCGCGAACTGGAAGGCGTTAGTCAGGTACAAAGTCAGGACGTGTTCATGGAAGGCTGTTAGTTCTCACTTTACAAACTGAGAGAAGCCCAGAGCTCATTTGCTCATGGTCACTTGTGTGACAGCAGCTTGGACCATAGGCCTGAGATTTGAGACCACGCGGGTCTGCGGCTTGGGCTGGGTGCACACAGTCACACAGTAGTAGTTCAATAAGTGTAGGCGGTGACTTGTCATTCAGTGTTGATCTGCTGAGTGCCTACCATATGCCAGGCTCTGTGGTCAATAGGGGCCTCATTTTCAATTATCTTCATCTGGGGCTCAGTGCCAGCTCTGTGAATTCAATGCTCCTGGTGGCCATTTTATCCATTTTATTGGATAGGAAAATGAGAAACTGAGAGAGGAGAGGGAGAGAGAAAGACAGACACCTGCAGACCTGCTTTGCTGCTTGTGAAGCAACCCCCTGCCCAGCCCCCTCAACTGTCTTTAAATACTAATGATTGATGCCTGTTTATAGATCCTTCACCAGGCACGAGAACCCAGGCTCAGGTCCCTTGTTCCCACCTGCAGGAAAGGGCCTTCATAAGTGATGGAGCAATGTTGTAGATGTCTCTCCTCTCTACCTTTATCTCTCTTTCACCTGATGCCTCTCTTTGTTTCTGTCTTGCTCTATCTGAAAGAAAAAAAAAAAAAGACCAGGGGGAACAGAGCAGGGTGTAGTCATCACGGAGTCACCAAGCCCAGGTGAAGCGAGTCTGCAGGTGTCTCTCATTCTCTCTTCTTAGCCTCCTCTCCCCTCTTAGTGTTTCTCTGTATTAGCAAATAAAATAGAAAGAAAAGGGGGGGGGTGGTGGTGACGCACCTGGTTGATTGCACATGTTATAACATACAAGGGCCAGGGCTCAAACTCCCAGTCCCCACTTGGAAAGCTTCCAGAGTGGTGAAACAAGGCTGCAGGTGTCTCTCTGTCTCTCTCCCTATCTCCACCTTTCCTCTCAATATCTGTCTATCAAATCAATAAAGATAATAAAAAATAGAAGGAAAAACAAAGAAAAAATAGTGACTACAGGGTCTAGAGTTCAGAAGACGAGGCTAGAGATCTGAGGGCGGGATGTATACATGCCAGAGTTTCTGCTGTGGAAGGACTGGAAGCATGGGGGCCTCCCAAAAAAACCAGACACACAGCGTGAGAAGGTGGATGTGGACAGGGCCCTTCTCTAATTCACACCTACAGTACAGGTAGAGGCTGTAGAGACCGTAGCCAGCAGACAGCCAGAGAGGAAGTGTGTGTGTGTGTGTGTGTGTGTGGGGGGGCAGACCCAGCAGAGCTAACACTGGCTGAAAATCCAGGTGAAGTGGGCTGGACAATGAAGGGAGTTTGCCAACTCCTGCACTTCAAATGCTACAGAGGATTCAGACAAGGGAATTACTAGAAAAATCCAGGGTCCATTTCACAGCATAGAGTGTGGCTAAAATGAAAAGGTTTTGTTGGAATGGTAAGACTGGAACCTGGATTGTAATAAGCCAGAATGTAAAATTCCTTTTAGGTTTGATCTCTCCCCTCTTTTTTTTTGCTTTTTTACCAGAGCACTGCTCAGCTCTGGCTTAGGGTGTTGGCCAACTTGAACCTGGGACTTTGAAACCTCAGGCAAGAGAGTCTCTTTGCATAACCGTTGTGCTATCTACCCCCACCCTCTCAGGTTTAATCTCTATAGTTGATTATAGGATGCACAGGCATGTTAATATTTAGATAAGCGTAGCTATAACTACATCTACACATACACGCACACACACATGTCATGGACACGTGTATATAAACACATCTTTATGCGGTTCTACATTTGGAAACATTGAAATTCAAGTCCAGGATGCCTTCTTTGAGTTAAATGCCTTTTCCAAGAGTCAAAAATTGCCCCCAGCTGCTTACTCACCAGACATCTGATCTCTACCCCACCCCTGCCTTTTAACTGGAAATGTTGACTTCATTGTCCTTAGGATCATGTAAGGAAGAGTTGTTTTGTTTCAAGAGCAGTGAGCCCACAACTCCCTTCCTTTCAGCTGACACTTCTGGCTAACATCTGGCTCGCTTTCCTTCCAAGTCAAGACTGGGATCTGTGAATTCGATCGAGTCGAACAGTCATCTCAAGGAGCTGCTAGTTAAGCTCTTTTTTTTTTTCTTTGAGACATGCATGAAATCAGACAGATGCTTTTCTCAGTCTTGTCTGCTGAGCCCACTGGGAGTTTTAATGTATATAAAGTTTTTGGCTGGGATTGACAGTGACGAGGAACAGTTTCCTGCTGCATGCCCTCTCTGCAGTCTGGAAAGGTGTTTCTATTTCTGGTCAGTTCTCCCTTTTGTCCTCTTCTTACCTCTCTGCCAATAATAATAATAATAATAATAATAATAATAATAATAATACTCTGAAGTCCTCCAACTTTGAAGCACCGAGTGGCTTTGTTCCCACCAATAGTAAGGGTTTCTGTAGCTACAGTTCAGTTGAGGCTGCTCGGTGGCAGGGTTCAGAGGGACTTGCATCTACCAAGTTTCATTGGCATGTGGCCAGAACTGGCAATGTGTGAACAGCAAGAGACTTGTAATCTCCTCTGGCCAGCTGCCTCTCTCTCCATCACATAGTGGACTCTTTTGCCTGACTGTCATGCCATCTCTCCAGCCTGTGGAGTGTTCTCTTTCACACTTTTCCACTGAATTCTGGTTGGAGGCCTGCAAGAGGGAAATGAGTGGCTTGAGTGTCCTCTGAACCCTCACAGATGCTGACTGTCCTTCCGCCAGCCTGAACCCTGTGCCCCAGTCTGAGCCAGGGCAGAGCCTTTTGGCCACTTCATTAATCTCAGCACCTGAAGCCCTTCTCCCCCTTTGGTTTTTCAGTTTCTGCGGTTGTGAGGTTAAGTAGTTTAATTAGTCAGGGGTGTTAGAATCTAGTCGGCACTAAAAATCATCAGTGGGGCCATCTCCAAACACTGATTCCCGAGTACCAACTCCCCACTTCCCCAACGACCTACCTAAGCGGCAGCTGTCTGGTTAGTGCCTTCAGAAATCTCCTTATGGTAAGAGAATAGCAGGTGAGATCCGGGGTCTCCATTTTGGTTTGTTTTTGCCTCCAAAGTTATCACTTGGGCTCAGTGCTGGCATCATTCCTGGTGGCCATTTTCCCCTTGATTTTATTGGAAAAGGCAGAGAGACAGAGAGAGAGAGATGCCTGCAGACCTGCTTCAGGACATGTGAAGCTTCCTGCTGCAGGTGGGGAGCGGGGTTCTGAGCGGGCCCTTGTTCATATTCAATGTGCACTTCACTAGGTGCACCACAGCCCGGCCCTAGGTTGAAGTTGTTGTTTTTTTTTTTTTTTTTTAACTTTGTTCCTTTCTGTAGGTGAAGACCGAGAGGTGGAGGGGAGTAACAGGCTGACAATGAATGTTCCCTCCCTGCAGGTGTGTGTGTGTGTGTGTGTGTGTGTGTGTGTGTGTGTAAGACTTGAGCCTGTGTACATGAGGGGAGTAACAGGCTGACAATGAATGTTCCCTCCCTGCAGGTGTGTGTGTGTGTGTGTGTGTGTGTAAGACTTGAGCCTGTGTGCATGATACATCAGGAAACTCCTCCAGCTAGCTATCTTGCCAGCCTACTCCCTGAGGCTCATTCATATATATATATATGTGTGTGTGTGTGTGTGTATATATATATATATATATGAGTCTGTTTAGTCTGTTTATTTATTCAGTTTATTCAAGAGAGAAAATGAACCACACATCACTCTGGTACATGTGCTACTGGGGATAGAACTCAGGACCTTATGCTTGAGAGTCCACTGCCTTATCCACTGAGCCACTTCCCCACCATGCACATCCTTATTTTTTATCCTTCATTTATTTATTTAGCAGCAAGTTTCTCTCTGAGGCTCGGTACCCACACAACAACAACTCCACTGCTCACAGCAGTCATTTATTTTGTTTCCTTTTCTTTGATTGAGGGTGAGAGACAGAGATAGAGGGAGAAATAGAGACAGAGAGGCGAGACACCTGCAGTGCCACTTCACTAATCATGAATATTCCTTCCTGCAGATTTAAGACCAGGGGTTTGAACCTGGGTCCTCGAGCCTGGTGAAGTGTGCTCTCTGCCAGGAACATAGTCATCTTACACCCCCACCAGGGTTTTTTATTTTTTATTTAAGAAAGGATTAATTAACAAAACCATAGGATAGGAGGGGTACAACTCCACACAATTCCCACCACCCAATCTCCATAACCCACCCCCTCCCCTGATAGCTTTCCCATTCTCTATCCCTCTGGGAGCATGGACCCAGGGTCATTGAGGGTTGCAGAAGGTAGAAGGTCTGGCTTCTGTAATTGCTTCCCCGCTGAACATGGGCGTTGACTGGTCGGTCCATACTCCCAGTCTGCCTCTCTCTTTCCCTAGTAGGGTGGGTCTCTGGGCAAGCGGAGCTCCAGGACACATTGGTGGGGTCTTCAGTCTAGGGAAGCCTGGCTGGCATCCTGATGACATCTGGTGACTGAAAAGAGAGTTAACATACGAAGCCAAACAAATTGTTGAACAATCATGGACCCAAAGCTTGGAATAGTGGAGAGGAAGTGTTAGGGGGGTACTCACTGCAAACTCTAGTGTACTTCTGCTTTCAGGTATATATTTTGCAGTAGTTTATGGATATGTGTGAACATATGCTCTCTCTCACAGAAACTGGTGTATATCTAGGTTTGGGGACTTTGTTAGAAGGTGAGCCACCTGAGATGAAATTAGAGTTTCCTATGAAAGGAAAGTTCTCATCCGAGTAATGAAGTTGAAGGGTTGTCATTCCACATGTGAATTCTCTGGACACAGTCCGAAGTGAAGCATGTTGAGGTGGCAATCATTGTGTTGGTTAGGTTGTGATCGGCAGATGCAATATTATTTGATATGTATTGGGAGAGGCATATGGGAAAGTGGGCCCTATCCAATGGTTCCAGGACTGGGGGAAGTAGGGGCTCTATAGTGGAGATGTGAGGTTCCTGCTGTCTTAGGATTCAAAAAGACAATCGATAGTTAATGTTATCATCACATTATTTGGTAATTGGGTTAACTTTGAAAAGTCCTTTTGTTAGGGTTTGCTGTATAGTACCCAGTATCTTGTATATAGCTGTGCTATTGGTTGCTTCTGATCTACTTGGTCTAGGCTTTTGAGAGAGTCCGCATATCAAATACACGGCCTATATATTGAAAAGATTCAGTTTGTGTTTTGAAAAACTTCGAGACATACAATTAATTTTCCCCCTCTCGTATTAATTAACTAGTGATTTATATGACTACATTTTACTAGGAGTGTACATAAACAACATTCCCACCACCAAAAGACTGTGACCCATCCCTCCCACCCACTCCCACCTCCCACTGGCCCAGGAAGCTGCATGTCTACCCCTCACCACAGGGCTTTTACTTTGGTGCCCTACTTACAATTTGGTCAGTTCCTGCTTTTAGTTTCCCTTTCAGATCTTCTTACTCAACTTCTGTTGATGAGTGGGATCATCCTATACTCATCTTTATCTTTCTGACTTAGCTCACTTCACATAATTCCTTCTAGCTCTGTCCAAGATGGGTCAGAGAAGGTGGGTTGATTGTTCTTAATAGCTGCATAGTATTCCATTGTGTATATATACCACAGCTTTCTCAGCCACTCATCTGTTGTTGGGCACCTGGGTTGCTTCCAGGTTTTAGCTATTATGAATTGTGCTGCTATGAACATAGGAGTACACACCTCTTTTTGGTTGGGTGTTATGGAGTCCTTGGGGTATAAGCCCAGGAGAGGAATTACTGGATCATATGGAAGGTCCATGTCTAGCCTTCTGAGAGTTTTCCAGACTGCTCTCCGCAGAGGCTGGACCAATTTACATTCCCACTAGCAATGTAAAAGGGTTCCTCTGTCCCCACAACCTCTCCAGCATTTGTTGCTGCTGTCCTTTTTGATGTATGCCATTCTTACAGGAGTGAGGTGGTATCTTAGTGTTGTCTTAATTTGCATTTCTCTGACAATCAGTGACCTAGAGCAGTTTTTCATATGTTTGGCTATAAGTTTTTCATATGTATGGCTATAAGTTTCCCTCTCAGTACTGCTTTAGCTGTGTCCCAAATATTTTGATAGGTTGTGTCTTCATTTTTATTTGTTTCCAGGAACATTTGAATTTCCTGCTTGAGTGAATATCTGACCCAGTGGTTCTTAAGGAGTATGTTATTTAGTTTCCTAATTCTGTGACTTTTAATAATTGTCTGTTTGTTGTTAAATGTTAGTTTTACTCCACTGTGGTCTGAGAAGATACTTGGGATGATTTCAATGTTCTTGAATTTATTGATGTTGTCTTTGTGGCCTAACATGTGGTCTATCCTTGAGTATGTCTTATGTGGATTTGAAAAGAAGGTGTATTCCAGTTTTTTGCAGTGAAGGACTCTGAAAATGTCCAAGAGGTCTAGTCTGTCAATCTCTTCATTCAATTCTCTTGTATCTTTGTTGGTTCTCTGCTTTGTTGATCTGTCTAAGTGTGAGAGTGGGGTATTGAAGTCTCCCACTATTATTGTATTACTATTGATGTATTTTTGAAATTCTTTCAGTAAGTGCTTGACTTATTTAAATGGTACCTCATTGGGTGCATAGATGTTAAGGACTGTTAAGTCTTCTTGGCTGATTGATCCTCTAATCATTATGTAATGTCCTTGCCTATCTTTTATTACTTTATTTAATTTAAAATCTATCGTGTCTGAGATGAGAATGGCTGTTTCTGCCCTTTTTTGTGGCCCATTAGCCTGTACGATAGTTTTCCATCCTTTCACTTTAAGTCTGTGTTTATCTTGTTGTGACAGATGGGATTCTTGCAAGCAGCATATGGTTGGATTATGTTTTCTGATTCATCCCCCAACTCTGTGCCTTTTGATGGGTGAGTTTAAGCCATTGATGTTTATTGATATTATGGATTTAATGTATTGTAGTGCCATTGTTCAAAAAAAATTTTTTTGTTTGCTCTGATATATTGCCAGTATTATAGTGATGCTCTTGTTTATAAGAGGTCCATTAGAACCTCCTTCAGGGCCAGTTTGGTGATGGTTGCCTCCTTTAACTGTTGTTTGTCTAAGAAGGTTTTGATCCCTCCATCTAGTTTGAATGAAAGTCTAGCAGGATATATTATCCTTGGTTGAAACCCTTTTTCATTCAGGGCTCGATAGATATCTTGCTATTCTCTTCTGGCTTTTAGAGTTTGAGTGGAGAAGTCTGCAGATAATCTTATGGGTTTTCCCTTGTATGTGACTTTTTGTTTCTCTCTTGCAGCCTTTAGGATCCTTTCTTTATCCTTACTTCTTCTCATTGTGACTATGATGTGTCTTGGTGTCTTCAGGTCTGGGTTGATTCTGTTTGGTACTCTCTGGGCCTCTTGAATCTTGATGTCCTTTCTGTTATTCTGGTCTGAGAAGTTTTCTTCTATAATTTCCTCTAGAATGTTTGCTTCCCCTTCCTCTCTTTCTTCCTCTGGCAGGCCAATTATGCGAATGTTACTTCTTTTGAGATCATCCCATATGTCTCTGTTGTTGTTTTCAGTGTCTCTCAATCTCTTTTTAAGCTCTTTCACCTCTTTCTTCATTTTCTCTAACTCATCCTCTGTCTGACTAATTATGTTTTCTGCTTCTGTTTGTCTGCTTTCCCTTGCCTCAGCTTCTTTCTTCATTACAGCTATTTCAGCTTTCAGTTCTCTAATTTCCTCAAGATAATTAGTATTTTCCTTGGGGGCCTCCACTGTTGTTTCCCTAATACTGCCATTCCTTTCCTCCAATGTTGTTTTCATTTCTGTGATTAATAAGTTTATTATTGCTTGCATACTTTTCTTATCTATGGTTACTTCTGGCTCATTTGTAGTTTCTTCTGGGCTCTTGTCTTCATTCATTGGAGTAGCAGTTTTATTTGTTTTTGATCTACCCATTTTTTTGATTTATGTGTTTCTTTTTTTATGCTCTGTGTTCCTCAGTTGTTGTGTCTTGAGCACAAGCAACACTGTACTAAATACCTTTATGACAATTGCACTCACCAACCTCAGGAATTACAGTATCAACTGAAGCAAGTATTGAAGCAGTTTAATCACTACCAGTTGGTCAAACAATTTCTCCAGTCCGTGAAAGAATAGTAACCAAATCCCAGTGAAGAAGAAAGAGAAAAGAAAGAAGGGATAGCAAGAATAGACAGTTATGCAAATGCACTATCCACTGTATATTCTAGGGGTAACAAGAGGGGAAAGGGAACTAGAGCAGAGATACACACATAGAGAGTCCACTATGAGTCAGATTTCTTCCCCAAAATAATTCACAAATTCATAAAGGCGAAGAAGGAAGAAGTATATGACAAGATAAAAAAAAAAAGCAAAAGAAAAAAAAGAAAAAAGAGACAAGTGAGAGAAAAGGGAAAAGATAAGAAAAAGAGCTGTAATTAAAGAGCAGTGAAAGGAAAGGTTTTTTTTATTACTTTATGTTTAATTTAATTTAATTTGATTTTTTTAATTAGCTAGGAGGATAAGGGCGGGGAGAGTCTGTAGAGCATGTAGGAGTAAGGAGACAAGTTCCTCTCACAATAGATAAGATGCCCACTACCCTAGCAATGAAAGATACCCTAAGAGTTAATTCTGATCAACCTATAGGGGGGGAAGACATATGCCTTTATATAATATTAATAATAAAATAGAGCAGGGTAAAAAAAAAAAAAACTGTTCCAGATTATCTCAAAGCTCATGATCAGAGGAAGCTGATTGTTAAGAATGAGGAAAAAAAAATAACCTCAGGACTAGACAAGGATAGCTGAAATAGGCAGTTATGCAAATCTACTATCCACTGTATATTCTAGGGGTGGCTAAAGGAAGAAGGGAAGTTGAGCAGAGACACTCGCAGTGAGAGTCCACACTGAGTCAGAATTCTTCCCCAAAATAATTCCCAAATGTCTATCAGTGAATTCAAAAATGCACTCTGTTTGGTGGTGTGGGGGCTGGGGCCTGTGTCTTTGGAAGCTGTAGGATTAAGGAAGAAAGGGTGACAAGAATGATAAAAAGAAGAAATAAAAGAAAGAGAGAGAGAAAAAAGAAAAAGATAAGAAAAAGAACAGTCATAAAAGACCTGTGAAAGGAAAGAGTTTTTATTTATTTATTTATTTTTAATTATTTAATTAGCTATGCAGGGTGAGGTGGGGGGGGTTGGCTACTTAGAAAGAAAAAAGGCCAGAGGTTTCAGAAGGGTATAGACTTAGAGTGAATGATACTCCCTGGTGGGACAGGAATTTGGTAAAGACAGAAGCTCAGCAGGGGAGCCTGCTAGGAGCTGGTCCCCAGGGACTGGTTATGGGGGGGGGAGGGAGAGGGGGTGTGCTTAATAATTAAAAGAAAAGAATTTTTTCCCCATTTTTTTCTACTCTATTTCTTAACCCAACTTAAGTTATAGTCACCTCCTTGGTCTCACCGCTAGGACCCCTTATTGAGTGGCCTACTAAAGGCAGAAAATCCTACCGTTTCCAGAAGATGTGGTCAGAGCTCAAGCCACTAGCAGCTTCTCAGTCCTCCATCTTCTGGGAACCTCCCACCCGGGTTTTGATATAGCAGCTCAAGTTCCCTGTTTGAGAACAACCCTTGTTAGATTACCTGTAAGATAATTTGTTCCCAGAGATGCTTTTACTCCTGCTGCCACGGATGATGAAGGTGGTGAGTCCTGCTCTCCTCGGGGGCCAGTGTTACAGAGAAGGGCAAAATGTCAGGTTTATGAACCATCCATCACAGAGTCATTATTTGAGGAATTTTTGAAAAAAGATTATTTATAAAATGGACATATTGACAAGACCATAGTATAAGAGGTGTACAGTACCATATAATTCTCACCACCAGAATTCTGTATCCCATCCCCTTCCTTGAAAAATTTTCCTCTTCTTTATCCCTCTGGGAGCATGGACCCAGGGTCATTGTGGGATGCAGAAGGTGGAAGGTCTGCTTCTGTAATTGCTTCCCACTGAACATGGGCGTTGGCAGGTGGATCCATACTCCCAGTCTGTCTCTCTCTTTCCCTAGTGGGGCAGGGCTCTAGGGAATTGGAGCTCCAGGATACATTGGTGGGGTCATCTGCCCAGGGAAGTCACGCTGGCATCATGGTAGCATGTGGAACCTGGTGACTAAAAAAGAGTTAAGATATAAAGCAGAACAAGTTGTTGACTGATCATGAACCTAAAGGCAAGAATATTGCAGATGAAGACTTGGGGTCTTCATTTTGGAAAAAGCTAGTGGATCTATTTTAGGTCTATTTCAAGGGGTCCATGACTTTACTAAATTATGCCTGAGCCCGACAGCTAACATGTAGGTGAAAGTGAACCCAAGGTATTGTCTGGGGAGATGGTGTCATGTTGGAAAAAGAACTAGGAATCTGGAACAGGGAAAAGAGTAGCTCCCAAATATGGGAAAGGTGTATAAATATCGTTAACTGTAAACCCCATTGATTTGATCTGGGTCCCGTATTCAGCACAGGAGCCTGTGTGACCTCTGCATCCCTGTAGGTCAGAGCTCACATTCTGTGGTCACGGCTAGGAACATTCCAGGCTGCACTAATAATGCACTGCATTGCTGTGTGCACAAGACAAGTTCAAGCCCAGCCCCTACTGCACTAAAGAAAACTTTGGTGCTGGGGTGTTTCTTTCTCTCTCTCTCTCTCCTCTATCTTAGATGAAATAAAAACAGCTGTAATAGAGGAGGAAAGGATGCGTGGGCATGAAAGTGGTCTTCTTCCTAGGGACTGAAGAGTAAGGCCAGTTCCGGACTCTCAGGGAAGAATAATCCAATTTGAAGCTGAGCTGCTGACTTCCAGTGCTGCCATCTGCTCTCCAGATATGGACACCTGTCCCCATGCCACACAGATGCAGCTCTCACTCACGAGCCCCCCTCCCTTTTGTCGCTCTGCAGGTCCCATCCTCTGTGGGCTGCTAAACTCACCGGACATCCTGCTTTGCCATGTGGAAGACTGGAGAGAGGCCTCTGAAGCCCGTGCTGACACCTCGTGTCTCAGTGTGACCTACGATCAGGGGAGCAGCCTGGAGACACTGAGTCTGGGAGGCCAGGAGTTCAGGGGTACGTTTCTGTTTTCTGCCCACACCCTTTCCAAGTGGATTCTTCTTTACCAGTAGAGTCTTCTGCCATTCTCTTAAGTGCCCTCCATTTGCCTGAGGGGATTTCCTTTTTCTATAAAGGAGCCTGAATGCTGCATAGACAGCGTCCAGAGGGTGCCAGTATCTTTCTCCGAGAAGCGGTCATCTAGAGGCTTCCTGCGGGCTGCAGGCGGCTGCTTCCCGGGCGACTCTGCTAACCTCGACTTGGTTTGCTTGCAAATTCAGAGACAGCTGGAGTTGGCCAGTGCAGCCTGGCTGCTCCACTTCATGTGTCTCTCCTTGTTGTGGGTTCTGGGCGTGCCCGTGCTCCTGGAGATGGCAGTGGTGGGGGCCAGGAAGGACAAACAGCAATGGCTGTGAAGCTTAGAAGTGCAGATCTGATACGGTCTTCTTATTTCTGTCTTGTTGACTGGTCAAGGCAGATCACACAGTCCAGCTGATAGTCTGAGGATGGGGAGGCACAGTGTCCTCCAGTAGCACCTTCACCACTACCAGGCTAGCTTTGCAGGCGTGAGAGAGACGACCAGAGATTCATGGCTGAGTGGTACGCAGTTCAGTCTTTATTCATATGGAACGCAGTGCAATCTAAGCTAAACTATCTCTAATCACAATCCTGTCCTTATACATATACTCGCCAAGTAGGGTGGAAACGGTGTGATGTAGAGAGGGTGGGGCGAAAAAAGACTGGTGGAAATGGGGGGGTGTACTAGGAGAGGGGGCGGAGCAAAAAGACATCATGAACCACTGGGGATTAAACCAATGCCCCGGAGGCAGGGTGGTGCTTAGTTAACAGTGGTTTATGTAAATAGACTGCAGCTTTAAGTGAGATCAGACCAATGCCATGCAGGCATGCGGGTGCTTAGTTAAGCAGGATTAGAGACAGAAGCTTTAAGCTGGGGGAGCTGGCATACTACCCAACAAACCACAGAAGGGATGACTGCAAAGAGGGCTAAGAAATTGGGGCTCTGGATGTGGTCAGCCTCCCAAGCCAGTATCTCCGGGCCTCACTCTCCTTTCTGTGCTAACATTTGCACTGATCATTCTTTCCACAGATGGAGGAAGGAACTGGGCCACCCGTCCTTTCTATGTGGGCTCAGAGAGCAGACAAATCCATTGAGTGTTCCTTTCTTTTTTTCTTCCTACCTGTTTCTATCATAAGCTGATGAACATTAGAAAGAGAAGTCACCTCTGAGATCATCTGCTCACCGCCTGCCTTCTTTTGTAAGAAGGGTGGTTAAGATACTCCCCCTTCCTCCACACATAGAACTCTCTCTGCCTCCCAAGGCCAGAAGTTGCCCTCTGGCACATGGAGGAACAGTGGCTCTCACTGTGCCCTGAGCTGGGGCCTGACCATGGCAGCTCCACTCAGTAGGGATGAGGACTGGAGGGCTCAATGGTACTAGAAATGGGTGAAAAATGCAATCTGTCGTTGCTGATAGAGATGACCAGTAACAATGGAGAGAGGGATTTATTTGAGATCTACCCCCATCAGGTCTGTTTGGGAATCTCAGAACTCCCTGTTTAGGACCCCAGCTGGTGGAATGCCTGATAGTGACTAAAGAGTCATTGTTAAAGTATGCCAGTCTCTTGCCCTTATTCAGCTTTTGCAGTCCTTGCTTCGATAAGGTTAGCTTTGGAGTGAGTGAGAGAACTGTAATAGGAATTGGTGAGGAGGGTATCTAAGTCTAAGTAGACACTATTTCATTATAAACTTTATACTGACTCACTGTAGACTATTGTGTACTTTTGCTTTCAGGTATGTATTTTGCCCTAACTTATGGATACATGTGAACATATGCTCTATCTTACGGGACCTAGTCTATATCTAGGTTTGGGGACTTTGTTAGGAAGTGAACCTCCTGGAATGGAGTTAGAGAATACCATGAAAGGAAAGGTCTCACCCAAGTGATGAGTGTGAAGGGTTGGCATTCCATGCCTGACGTCTCTGGTTGATCCAGCCCCCCCAACCCTTTTTAGATCCAGGAATTATGTGTGTGTGTGTCCAGGATCTCAAGCATACACAATTCTAACACTCCAATCAATATTATTTGTTCTTGTAATACACACACACACACACACACACACACACACACACACACACACACACGGGAGGGGTATCATGCACAGTACTGCTTTATCATTTGTGGGGCTTCCTCCAGGTATGGAGGTGCTGTCAACCAGGTGGTTCTGGGGCTCAAACCCAGGATTTCGTTCAAGGTAAAACAAGGACCCCACCAGCTGACCTGTCTCCCTGCCTTTCAACAATCTGTGTGAACAAAGTGTCTGGGACGTACTGTGTCCTCTAAGTCTCAAATGCTAAGCTACCTGGAAGTTTGCTCCCAGCTCACAGACTCAGAGTTTATTATGACAGCAGGACTCGGGGACTCAGCCGTCTTTTCCAGCTCTCCTGTGAGGTTGGGGCAGCCTGTCTCCCTCTCCCCTCCCTCTGCTCTCTGTCCACCAGCACCTGGGCTCAGGTGTCAACACTGTGCTTGCAGTGCTTCCTGTGTATTCAGAGCAGTGGAAGCAAGGTCAGGTGACAGGCAGACAGACTGCACTGGGAGAGAGAGGGGGAAGGAGGCTTCCTGTCTGTGCTGTGTAAGGTCCTCCAGGGGCTGCAGAAACAATCTTCTACCTCCCGGAACGGTTCCCAAGACCTATGTGTTAGCAGAGAGCACTTCAGGGATTTCTGAGGGTGGAGACTTCCTTCCACGTGAGCTCCTGCAGGAGTCCTTCCTGGCTGCCCTGCAGAGTGCACTTCCTGCCTCCTGCTTTGCAGAGGCTTCCTCATGGCTGTGTCGCTCTGCTGCACAGAGTTGTGGGCAGTGCACTTAGATCATGCATTTGTCTGTTAGCCCTTCCCGAGTTTGCTTGTGGTTCAAGCGCAGGCGGCGCAAAACCCATGGACCAGCATAAGGATCCCGGTTCGAGCCCCCATTTCTCCACCTACAGGGGAATCGCTTCACAGGTGGTGAAGCAGGTCTGCAGGTGTCTGTCTTTCTCTCCCCCTCTCTGTCTTCCCCTCCTCTCTCCATTTCTCTCTCTCCTATCTAACAATGATGACATCAATAACAACAACAATAAAACAACAAGGGCAACAAAAGGGAATAAATAAATATTAAGAAAAAAGAGAAATGTGCAGTAGCTTCCTTTGCTTCTTTTGAGTGAAGCTCTGCTGTAAAGCCTCACATGAACCCTGAGGTCCTCAGTGCAGTGCTTTGGGGTGGGGTGTGAACAGGAGTCTGGGTCTGAGCCAAAGCTGATGCTCGTCACTGCCTCTTTTTGCCTCTTTTCATTGGCAGCTCCAGGAAATAAGCACCTTAGCAGATTGTCATGCGTAGTGTGTGTTATCCGATTTTTTTTTTTTTAAGATGTCCGTGTTTTTGTTATATTTTAAAAAATGGACTTTTTTTTTTCTTTCTACTTTGTGGATTCACAACATTAAGCTCGGAATCTGGCATAGAGAATATATATCCTATCAGTGGAGTGCATATTGACCCAAGCCTGGAAGATATCACTGATGTGATGGCATTCCATGAACGTTTCATTTCTTTGTGGGAAAATAAGATTAGATAGCTTATTTCTGTGATGAGTAGGAAGCATATGGTATCCATTAGACAGAGAGGTAGCCCGGGGTGAAAACAAGCGTTTGAAGAATGGTGTGTGATGAATTCATGGACAGTAAATCCAAAGTGAGTTGCTTAACGCAGAGCATGTGCTTGGGATGCATCCAAGACTTAAAGAATGTGCCCTTGTCTGCCCCCCTGAAGGAAGAATGATGATGGAATGGCTTTTGAAGTTTTGAGTTTGCCTCCCTGCCTGAGTGTAGAGACGTGTGTTTTTATTTTAAAGTTTATTTATTTATTTATTTATTTATTTATTTATTCCCTTTTGTTGCCCTTGCTGTTTTTTTTTAAATTGTTGTCATTATTGATGTTGTCGTTGTTGGATAGGACAGAGAGAAATGGAGAGAGGAGGGGAAGACAGAGAGGAGGAGAGAAAGATAGACACCTGCAGACCTGCTTCACCGCCTGTGAAGCGACTCCCCTGCAGGTGGGGAGCCGGGGTTCGAACCGGGATCCTTATGCCAGTCCTTGTGCTTTGCGCCACCTGCGCTTAACCTGCTGCGCTACTGCCCGACTCCCTAGAGGCATGTTTTGAGGTGCAAACTCTGCTTAAAGAAGGTGCCTAAGCAGCCCGATGTATATCATAGATGTTCCAAATTGAAGGCAGCTTTCTTTAGACTGGTCAAGTATGTCAGTGTTTTTCTTGTTGTTTTTTTTTTAATTTTTTAATGCTTTATTTATTTATTGTTGAGAGAGATTGAGAGGGGAGGAGAAGATAGAGAGGGAGAGCTAAAGAGAGACACTTGCAGCCCTGCTTCACCACTCATGAAGCTTTCCCCTGCAGGTGGGGACCAGGGGCCTGAACCTGAGTCCTTGCACACTGTAATGTGTGTGCTTAATCAGGTGCATCACCTCCTGGTCCCTTTTTTTTTTTTTTTTTCATTTTTTGCCTCCAGTCACTGGGGCTTGGTGCCAGCACTGTGAATCCACTTCCACTGCTCCTGGTGGCCATTTTTTGTTTGTTTTTGTTTTTGCATCGTTTTATTGGATAGGACAGAGAGAAATTGAGAGAGGAGGGGGAGACAGAGAGGGAGAAAGGGAGACACCTGCAGACCTGCTTCTCCGCTTGTGAAGTGAGCTGTTGCAGGTGGTTCTTCCTGGGCCAGCAAGATAGTTCAGCTGGAGAGGGTCCCAGCTTGGCTGTACGAATGACCCAAGTTTGAGCACGGTCCCCACCACACCGGAGGCACTGGGGAGTGTTGTGATATCTTTCGGTGCTTTCTTTTTGTCTCTCTTGTCTCTGTCTCCCTCTTTCTGTCTGAAAATGTTAACCCAGGGAGGCGAGACTGCCTTTTTAGCACAATGCTGTGCATTTGAGACTGAAAATACCACAGGACACCTGTACACATCACCTGCTCTTTCTCTGAGAGCTGCGGGTCACGTATCACATGACTTTCCTTTCCGCTGCATGCAAAGCTGGTCACATGTGCTAGGCAACACTGACATGTTCCGGACAGTCCACAAGGCTCACCAGTCACCCACGTCTCAAGTGGAGACTTTGACCTGGTGAAGTTCCTTCTCTGGGAATTCCCCAAGGGAACCTTTGCTCACGGATGGAAATACGAGCTAATATTTATTGAGAACCTGTGATTTAAATGTATTAATATCTGGCCAGGAGTACGTAGCATAATGGTTATGCAAACAGACTCATGCCTGAGGCTCCAAAGTGCCAAGTTCGATCCCCTGCACCATCATAGATGGAAGCTGAGCAGAGCTCTGGAGAGAAAGAGGCGGGGGGGGGGGGAGGGGGGCTTAACTCTACTAAATGCTTCATATCAGCCCATATAAACTTTTTCTTTCAAAAATATTTTAATTGGGGTAGATTCAATGGTTGACAGTAAATACAGTTGTTGTTACAGGTGGAAAATTTCTCAGTTTTCTGCAAAATACTCTCACCCCCAGCCTGGGTCCTCCACCATCATTATGCACCAGGATCTGAAACTCTCCCTCCAGGCTCCCTGCCAAGAGTCCTCATCCAAATTCTACTCCCCTCCCCTCCCTCCCCTCCCCTTCCCTTCCCTCCCCTCATCTCCCCTGCTCTTCCTTCTTCCCTTCCTTCCTTCCTTGTTAGTATTTTTTATTAGTAGTAATTTAATAATGATTAAAAAGACTGTATAATAAGAGGGGTACAATTCCATATAGTTCCCACCACCAGGCTTCCATATCCCATCCCCTCCATTGGAATCTTCCCTGTTTTTCTCTCTCTTTTTAGTGATTTAATAATGATCAGTAAGATTGTGGGATTAGAGGGGGGTACAGTTCCCACCACCAGAGTTCCATATCCCATCCTCTCCATTGGAAGCTTTCCTATTCTTTATCCCTCTGGGAGCATGGACCCAGGGTCATTATGAGGTGCAGAAGGTGGAAGGTCTGGCTTCTGTAACTGCTTCTCCGCTGGCCATGGGTGTTGGCAGGTCAAAAGTGGCTCTTGATTTCTTTCTTTCTTTCTTTTTTTATTTAAGAAAGGATTAATTAACAAAACCATAGGTAAGGAGGGGTACAACTCCACACAATTCCCACCACCCGATCTCCATATCCCACCCCCTCCCCTGATAGCTTTCCCATTCTCTATCCCTCTGGGAGCATGGACCCAGGGTCATTGAGGGTGCAGAAGGTAGAAGGTCCGGCTTCTGTAATTGCTTCCCCGCTGAGCATGGGCATTGACTGGTCGGTCCATACTCCCGTGGCTCTTGATTTCAACCTAACATTTGAGATAGTGACTCACCCTACAAATAAGCTGGAGCTTCTCCAGTTTCACAGGTTAGGGGTCAGAACAGTTGGCCTAAACTATCTTGAATTTTTATTTTACATTTACATCACCAAAATCAGTGAGTACACCTGTTATCTATCTATCTATCTATCTATCTATCTATCTATCTATCTATCTATCAATCTATCATCTACTTTTTGATGAGTCAGTCTGCCAAATATTTCTGGGAATAAACATATCTTAAAAATAAATTCCTTTTAAAATGTTTTATTTATTTTGTTTTAGTATTGTACAGACAGAGATAAATTGAGAAAGGAGGGAGAACAGAGGGAAAGAGACAAGAGACACAGACATCATCACTCATGGAGCTTCCCCCCTGCAGGTGGGGACCAGGGCCTTTGCACCCAGGTCCATGTGCACTGTCATGTGTGCGCTTAACCAGGCATGACGCTGCCTGGCCTTTGCCAAATAAATCATGTCGTTTTCCTTGTGACAAGGTCCAGTGTTCCGCAGTCTGACCTTTACAGTAAGCATGTTGCCAAGAGGGAGCAGAGCACAGACTGAGCCGATGACCCTCTGTGTTGGTGTCACAGGAGCAGAGAAAAGGACCCACAGCTTCAGCTTCAGGGTGCTCACTTACCTCTCCAAGATGCCGGGGGCGTTCACTGACCTCACTTCTGATACTTTCCACCCTCGGAATGAAATGAGGGACTGATCAGTGAATCCTTTAAGGAAATATGTCATCCTAGTATTGGGCAGTCTGAGAAGTCCCAGCATTGTCCTTTTGTTACCATATAAGAAACAGAACCAAGCAGAAGTATATGCCATCATTGTCGTTACTTCATGGTATCACAACAGCCAAAGATGCAACTCTGTAGTATTAAGTGTTCCATATTTGAGCAAGCCTTTTAATTTTTCTCTCTCTGTGTCTCTGTCTCTCTCTCTGTGTGTGTGTGTGTGTGTGTGTGAGAGAGAGAGAGAGAGGGAGAGGGAGAGGGAGAGGGAGAGGGGGAGAGAGAGAGAGAGGGAGAGGGAGAGGGAGAGGGAGAGGGGGAGAGAGAGAGAGAGAGGGAGAGGGAGAGAGAGACAGAGACAGACAGAGACACGCAGGGGTGGGAGACATCATTCTGTGGTGTCAAGGACTGACCCACGGCCTTACAAGCCTGTGCTTTGTATATATACCATGCCTCTGCTCTAGTCACTGACCACACCTCTTTAAACCTCCTTGAATACCCTCTTCAAACATAAGGATCTTCAGATTCATTTTGCAAGTTTGGATGGACAGAATTCTTCTTATTATTATTTTTCTTTATTGGGGGGATTAATGGTTTACAATGGACAGTAAAACACAGTCATTGGTCCATGTGGAACATTTCTCAGTTTTCCACATCACACTCTAACCCCCCACCAAGGTTCTCCTCCACCATCATGCTCCACCCCAGAGTCCTTTACTTTGGTACAATACACCAAACTCTCTCCAAATTCTGATTTTTGTTTCCACTTCTGTTCTTATTTTTCAACTTCTTTCTATGACTGAGATCATCTTATATTCATCCTTCTCTTTTTGCCTTATCTCACGTAACATGATTCCTCTAAGCTCCATCTAAGATGAGGTGGAGAAGGTGAAATCACCATTTTTAATAGCTGAGTAGTATTCCATTGTCTATATATATATATATATATATATATATATATATATATATATATACCACAACCTACCCAGCCACTCATCTGTTGTTGGACACCTGGGCTACTTCCAGGTTTTGGCTATTACAAATTATGCTGCTATGAACATAGGTGCACACAGATCTTTTTGTGGATGGGTGTCTTTGGGTTGGTGTTTCCTTATTGCTGTGTTTATGAACAAGGAATATGGAATAAAGTAGGTGTAATTTGAATTCCTCCTGTTAACCCCTATGCATTTTTATTATTTATTTATTTATTTTTAATATTTTATTTTATTTATTTATTCCCTTTTGTTGCCCTTGTTGTTTTATTGTTGTAGTTATTGTTGTTGTCGTCATTGTTGGATAGGACAGAGAGAAATGGAGAGAGGAGGGGAAGACAGAGAGGAGGAGAGAAAGATAGACACCTGCAGACCTGCTTCACCGCCTGTGAAGCAACTCCCCTGCAGGTGGGGAGCCGGGGTCCTAACCGGGATCCTTATGCCAGTCCTTGTGCTTTGCGCCACCTGCGCTTAACCCGCTGCGCTACAGCCCGACTCCCGCATTTTTATTTTTGCCTAGGAATTTCAGGGCAAAAAAAAAATTCTACCTGTAAGATTTAAATTAGGCAATATTTGGAAGGAACCCATTATAGTGTTAAGTTAAAAGACAGTGGTTCTTAATAATAACTCAGGGTAGTGACACGTGACTTTAAAAAGACCCGTGCGTTTATTTTCCTGAGTGTCACAGGAGGAGAGAGAGAGCAGAGCCCTACTTAGCTCTGGCATGTGGCAGTTCTGAGGACTGAACTTGGGACCTCAAGTGCCTCAGGCATCCGGACATGTCATGCCACTAATGTTCTATCTCCCCAAGCCAGTACATGACACCTAAGAATATTGAAACCAGACTGGGATCACTTCCTCACGCCTCAGGTTGTGAACCAGCTGGTTTCCTGCAGCAAGGCTGTGTGCCTCTGGCTTCTACTTTGTGAGATCTTTCCTCAGGTTTTCATGTCACAGAGGAATTAACAGGGACGCAAGGCTGGGCAGAAGTGACAGTGGCCATTCTAGTCACCTGGCAATTGTGTGTGGTAAATCTGATCCTGTCTTGGGTGGTATCTGGGGGACTTGACTTGGAAGAGAATAATAATAGTGACAAATTAAATAATAGCGCTCAGTCATTAGGTGCATAACAAACTTTGGTGATTACAGAGGACAATTTGGGTGTCTTATTTCCACCATGACTGCTATCCTGTTTTTACCATGGCAAGAATTTCCCAAGTCTTGGGAGTAGTCGGGAGTGAACATGGCGGTCAGAATCCTGTGAGATTTGCTCTCTGTAGACCATCTCAGGCTCCTTCAGTGATTCTGTGTCTCAGGTTCACATCCCTCCACACAATGGTCTCTTTGGTCCCCTGAGAAAGGTACCTTGTGTCTGATTAGCTCTGGTTTTGGACCCAGAACCAGAAGAATTCTCAGATATGGGGGGGGCGCAGAGAGGTTGTGCCGTCACCCCAGGCGGCAGTCTCATAAGTATGAATATCTTCCATTGCAGGTGTGACCCTGTCGGAAGGAACTGGAGGCACCGATAGCAGTTTTCAGCAGGTTTATCTTTGGAAAGGTAAGCCATGAGGCGAAGGTACTAGGCAGGATGCCAGCCAGAGGAGACCATCTAGCCCCACCTCTGCTTTACTGAACACTCTGGTCCCCAGCGAGCCAGGGGTAGAGTGACTTTCTAAGTGAGTGATCTGTGTGGAGCTGAAGGGTCTCAAACCCTGTAAGATAAGCTATCGCGGGCTGAAAGAGAAGCAGACAGTATGGAAACCCAAAAAAGGGAAGAGGGAGGAAGCACTGGTTCCTGTGAGATTAAGTACCATGACTACAAACTGCCCTTGTAATTAAGATGCGAGTTCTGAGGTCTCTGTAAACTTGGGGGAGGGGCAGGGGACCTTATCTCCAAAAGGATTTTATTTTAAAATCCTGAGGGCCTGGCTGAGGGAACAGGACCCCCTGACTTCTCTCTTAGAGACAGCGTTCATTAAACAGGTGGGGGGTTCAGATACGTGCACACCTGACAAGTCCTTCCTCTGTTGTAGCCCTCCTCGGAGTGTCCTAAGCCTGGCCTGTTCAGATCCAGGGAGTGTGAAAAGACAGTGAGGTGTGAAAAGACAGTAAGGCAATAGGAGAGAGAGGTGAGGGAGGCACATACCTGACGTGGAAGGGCCCCCAACCTTAAAGGAAGTAGACAAGCAATACCTTGGAAAAGTCCTTTGCTTGTCATGTCCTGAAAACCAGTGTTGATGAACATATTTTATTTTGCCACCAGGGTTTTTGTCAGGGCTCGGTGACCCTACTACAAATCCACCACTTCTGGCAGCCATTTTTTTTCCTGTGCCCTTCCTTATTATTAGCTTATTTAGTAGGGCACAGAGAAAAATGGGGGGTGTGGGGGGTATGGAGAGAGAAAGATAGACATCTGCAGATCAGCTTCACCACTGTCAAAGCAGCCCCCCTCCCAACCCAAGTGGGGACTGGGGGCTGGAACCCATGTGATGTGTGCACTTAGCCAAGTGCACTGCCACTTGGCCCACAGGCACATTTTATTTAATTTTTTAATATTTATTTATTTATTTTCCCTCTTGTTGCCCTTGTTGTTTTATTGTTGTGGTAGCTATTATTGGTGTTGGTTTTGTTAGACAGGACAGAGAAATAGAGGAGAGGAAGACAGAGAGGGGGAAAGAAAGACAGACACCTGCAAACCTGCTTCACTGTCTGTGAAGCGACCCCCATGCAGCTGGGGAGCCGGGGGCTCAAACCGGGATCCTTACACTGGCCCTTGCGCTTTGCACCACGTGTGCTTAACCCGCTGCGCTACCACCCGACTCCCAGTTTTTAAGAGAGAGATGGCGAGGGGGTGGGCAGAGAGGGAGTAGAGGAGTTCGCAGCTCTGAAGCTTCCTTTTTTGTGCTAGGGGCCGCTTGAACCGGGGTCGGACACAAGAGTGAACATATTTTATTAACTCTAGAGGACTCTGAAAAAGTTGATAATATGGGGGGCAGGCAGGTGGTGGCACACCAGGTTGAGTGCACATTATAGGGCAGAAGGCTCTAGGTTCGAGTCCCTGGTCCCCACCTGTAGGGGGAAAACTTGGTGAGTGGTTGAAGCCGGGGTGCAGGTGTCATTCTGTCTCTTCCTCTTTATCATCTCCTTCTTTCTTGATTTTTGACTGTCTCTAGCCAATAAATAAATAAAAATAAAAAAGTAATTAAAAAAAGAAAAAGTGCATAAGGTCATGGTCATGGTCAATATTATTCTAAGAGGTAAGTTGATTTTATGTCCAGGGCTGACCAGGGCAGTCCTATGTCACTCGAATTGTATCATCTGGCTTTGGGCATCTGGCTGTGGGTGATGAGAATTTTCTTTCTTTTTTGAATTTTTTTCCAAGGTTACCTCTGAACCTTGGTGCAGGCACTCCAAATCCACTGCTCCTGGAAGTGGCCATTTTTCCATTTTATTGGATAGGACAGAGAGAAATTGAGAGGGGAAGGGAGAGAGAGAGGGAGAGAGAGAAAGCAGGCCTGCTTCACTGCTTGTGACGTGTCCCCCAACCCCCTGCAGATGGGGAGCCAGGGGCTCGAACTGAGATCTTTGCAAGGGCCCTTGTGAGTTTAACTAGGTACGCCACCGCCCGGCCCCACCACGAGAATTTTCCACACCGCCATTATCATTTTGTTGGCCAGAGTAGTGATCCTGTTTTCATGCCCAACATTAACAGGACTGTCCTTTTTTTTCCTTCTAGATTCTGACATGGTGTCTCGGTCCGAGTCTATGGGATGTCAAAGAAACATGACACCAAGACCAGAATTTCCAACAGAAGCAGGTATCCACCGGAACCCTTTAATATACTTGGGCAATGTCACTGGAACCCTTTAATATATTTGGGCAATATACTTGATGGCTGACTCTGGACATAAGAGGTGGTGATCACAAGGATCTGATCAGGGAATGGACGCTGCTTCTTTCTGTCTGCACACTCTGTTCTTTAAGCTTCCCTTCCAGCTGTCCATTTCCCAAATCTGGACAGTTTCTCAGCGAGACAGTCAGCACAGGAAGAAAGGCACAAACACTGCAAAGCCATCAAGACTGTGGTTAGTGACTTTACTTACGTACCTCCTGAAGCCTATAAACAAAGTCTTAACTATTCTGAAGTCTCTTAATGAATATATTTCTCAGAAAAGCTTTGAGAGTTTATTTCATGATGTGAAAAATGTGAATTCATACATGAACAGAACAGAATGTATAGGTTGCCTGAGACCTTTCTTTCCCACAGCCCACAGCTGTTTTTATTTTGGGGAGATAAAACTCAGAGAGAGAGAGAGAGAGGAGGATTGGCAGGGGGCTGGGGATGTGTGAGTGGGAAGAAGATGAAAGGAGGGGAGAAGAAAGAGAAAGAATGGAGAAGAGTCTTATCAGTCCACTAGTACAGGGAAGAAGGCACAACTTAAGGAAGGAAATGTCAAGTGCGGACTTGGAATGACTGGGCATTGCAGAGCAAACAAGCAGATGGATAGGGACTGGCCCATGCTTTCTTTTCTTCCCCTCTTCCTCTCTCTTATTCCTTCTTTTCATTTCTTTGGCTGGTAGGGGCTTTTTGTGTCTTCACAACTCCATCATTCCCAGTAGACTCATTTATTTCTTTATTTAATTTTATTTATAAAATGGAAATATTGACAAGACTACAGGATAAAAGGAGTATATTTCCACACAGTTCCCACCTCCAGAGCTCCATATCCCATCCATTCCCTTAAAAGCTTTCCTGTTCTTTATCTCTCTGGGAGCATGGACCCAGGGTCCTTGTGGGCTGCAGAAGATGGAAGGTCTGGCTTCTGGAATTGCTTCCCCGCTGAATATTGACACTGACCTTGTTTTCCTCTCACTCTTCTAGATGACTTGCCAGACAAAACACTGGGCATATTGCTCGGTGTTTAAAAAATGATCCTCCCCCCCCCCCAACCCCGACACACACAATAACCAGTAACTGTGGCATCTTGCAGAAATGGAGCCTCACTGATCATCTTGATGGCAATAAAAAAAACAACAAAAACATTAGGAAGCCAGGTGGTGGTGCACCTGGTTAAGCACTCACATTCTACAAGGATGCAGGTTCAAGTCCCTGGTCCCCACCTGCAGAGAGAAAGCTTCACGAATAGTGAAGCAGGGCTGCCCGTGTCTCTCTGTCTCTCTCCTCTATCTCCCCTTCCTCTTTCAATTTCTCTCTGTCTCTATCCAATAATAAATAAATAAAACCATTTTTTAAAAATTATTTTGTCTTTTTCTGAGGACCTTTGTGTAGATCAAATGAACTCATCCAATAAGTGCATCAGCCACCCCAAGTGACACTCATCACGCACTCATTTCTTGGTAATTTGCAGCTCATTCTGCACCCACAGAGTTGTCCTGGGCCTCTGGGATTATGCCCTGGGTCTCTGGGATTCTGTCCTGGCTTTGGGAGCTGCTGTGCACTCAGGTCAGGAGAGCAGGGATCGAAGCCCAGCCTTGCCTACAGCTGCCTGTGCACGGGGCGTCCGCTGCTCTGAATTTTGGTCTCTGCTTCGATGGGTGAGGGAAGAGGAAGCACCCCTGAGACAGGGCCCCTGTGGAGATCAGGGGAGGCGGTTTCTGGAAATGGCAGTGACACAGTGAAGTTCTTGGGAGCGGGTAGTCGTCCCTGTGTAGTAATGCTGGTGCTGGCGGTTGCGGCTCTGAACCAGGCTTACAGTGAGCGTTGGATACGTTTTGTCCTTCTCCCCTCTCACTTCCTGTATTGCATGTCGGACAGAAGATCCCGGTGTGCGTGCGGTAAAAACCTGGGTCTGCATGCACATTCCTGTTCAAATGCTCCTAGCAGTGACATTGTCTGTACTTTGGGGGGTTTTCCAGTGGAACTCAGTTTTGCTGCTGGGATGGGGTGGCCTCTGCTCAGGAGACTCTCCCTCCTGGTCTCCTTGTCTGAGTCCCTTCTGCAAAGACACACCTTCCTTCATTTTTTTTTAAAACCTTTGCCTAATGCCAGCAGATCAACACATTAGCTGTACATTCAGTGTCTGGGAAGTACAGGGTGAGCGTTCCAGTGTGTCTGCTGCCAGCTGTCATTTCTGTTTGTTGAGGCAAAGCTGAGTTCTGACCTAACCAGGGGGGCAGCGGGAGAAAGTGAGCACCCTTCCACCAACACCCTCAATGCCTGACCCTTCTTTTGAGTATTTGTGAAATTGTTTTATATATTTATGTTTTGGATAGACACAGCCAGAAATTGAGAGAGAAGGTGTAATAGAGAGGGAGAGAGACAGAGAGACACCTGTAGCCCCTGCTTCACCACTCACAAAGCTTTCCCCATGCAGGTGGGGACCGGGGGCTTGAGCCCGGGTGTCCTTGCACATTGTAACATGTGCTCAACCGGGTGCGCCAATGCCCAGCCCTCTCACAAACATTATGACTACTCTGCTGGTCTTTGTCACTATTCCTATTGGACTGGTGGAACGCTAGTACTTAACCTACTCGGGGATTCCTCCTTTAAGCAAGACTAGTGTTAAGTGTCAGCGCCAGGATGCAAAGTGTGGTCAACTGGGTCCAGAGTCTGGGCTCTTCCTAACGACCAGCTCCTCTGGCATGCAGAGACCACTGACCTTAGAGCTGCTCCTGGTCACTCCCCACAGCAGCTCCAGAAGCCAGAACTTCATGGGATTTGCAGAGTAAACTGAGCCTACACACACGTGCACACACACACACACACACACACACACACACACACGTGCACACACACACACGCACACACACAGAGTGAGAGGGATGGGGTAACATTTTATTTATAGGGGTTTAATGGTTTACAGTACAGTTGTTGACACATGAGTTCAATTTCTTGTGTCCCTATGACAGCTGTCTATAAAACATTCTCACAGCCAATATATATATATATATATATTTTCTCTTTTATTAGTGATTTAATAATGATTAACAAAGTTGTAAGGTAACAGGTATAATTCCACACAGTTCCCACCACCAGAGTTCTCTGTCCCATCCCCTCCATTGGAAGCTTCCCTTTTCTTTATCACTCTGGGAGTCTGAACCAAAATTCCTTATGGGGTGCAGAAGGTGGGAGGTCTGGCTTCTGTAACTGCTTCTCTGCTGGACATGGACATTGGATGATCAATTCAGACCCCCAGCCTGCTAACACAAGATTTTTAAGGATTGGCAGTTCCACATTTTTTTTCAGAATTTTTGGAGTCTTCTGAATCCTTCCTCCCAGTCCTTCCTACTGATTATAGACTTGATCTGACTTCACAGCCTATGAAAGTGTGTGTGTGTGTGTGTGTGTGTGTGTGTGTCCGTGTGTAAGCAATAATTACTATAGACATAAAGCCAAAGGGAGTTGATGGCATACTTCTTTTTTCAGAAGCAGTGACAGAACTTTTTATCCCTGTGGACACTGGCCTGGTCACTGTTGATGGGAACCAGTCCCTGGCAAGCCAGCAGCACCGGCTTTTCAAATCTCTCTTTTCATCTCAGCAGGCGCGTCTGTGGTGCCTTTCTCGTAAGTGTCCTTAGACCTTCTCCTTCCAGACCCTGTGGCCAGGCATTCCAGGCGTTGTTCAGCAAAGCCTGAGAAACAGATAAGATCAGACTCAGAGGCATGACTCAAGAGTCACACCATCGCTAACCCAATGGGCGATGCAGAAGAAAACCAGGGTTCATGGCCCTTATCCTCAAGCAACCCAGAGTGTATGTCATCTCTCTCCACTCTGCTCCCAGTTCCTGTCTTCCCTCCATCTGTCCTTTTTTTTCCCAAAAGACGGTGACTGAGTCTGTACTCTGCTCTCGGCCTTGTTTCTGAGCTTGGAGATGAAACAAACCAGAAATGTCATCAGCCATGATCCGAACCTGTCACGGAACACATGTGTGCTGGTGGCAAGTCTGATATAGGAGTGGCAGCAGGAAGGATTGCTCCCAAAATTCATGGAGTTTTTCCAGCTCTTTGGCTTCTGGTCTGAAGCTTGTGGGGACTGGAAGTCTCTGACATGGTCTTGGGGAGATCAAGTGGTGTTTCGCTGTCCCCGCCCCTGGATTCCTGGGTTTACCACTCACCCAGAGAGACATCTTGCTTTCTGTGGATCCCTCTCCCCACATAATAGAGTCAAATGTTTTTGTTTTGCTTTGTTTTTTTGTTTTGTCTTTTTTTTCTGGGCTTTTCCAGACTGTATAGTTCGGGCCTCTGACCTGCCTGAGAAGAAAAGCTGCTATAGACATTTCTTCCCAGAGGATTCTCAAGGCCTAACACCCAACTGTCTTATCTGCAGGCTGTGTCCAGGAACCGTCTTTCTGTCAGCTGGTGGAGATCACAGAGGGTGAGCCCTTGTACTTCTCCTGCACCTTCTACCCAGAGGCTCAAGTGTGTGATGGTGTCTTAGAGTCCACTTCCAAGGGCTGCAGACTGGTCTTTCCCCACAGGCCAGAGGCCCTGTTCCAGAAGAAAGGTGAGTGCTTGGTGGACCTGTTAACTGACTGTGGTTCTAGAAATATCAAGATTAGTTTTATCTCCTTTGAGGAACTAAGTTTCCTCTGGTGCCTTGCAGAGACATGAAACCACTCAGAAGTGCTTCGAGTTGATTATAGAGATTCAGTTTGCTCTGGAATCTGGGAACTCTACTCAGAGAAGAACACTGGCAATGCATTAGAATTTGTGTTTGTGTGTGTGTATGTGTGTGTGTGTGTGTGTGTGTGTGTGTGTGTGCTCATTCTATTTATTGGAGGGAGACAGAAAGAAATTGAGAAAGAAGGGAGAATAGAGAAGGGGAGAGAAAGAGAGACACCTGCAGCACTGCTTCACCACTTGAAAAGTATTCCCCCTGTGGTTGGGGAGCAGGGTCTCAAACCTGGTTCCTTGTGCATTGTAACATGTGCTCTCAACCAGATGCACCACCACCCGGTGAGTCCTGAGTCTTTTTAGGTCTGTAAATCATTGTGCACTTCTGTTTTCCCCCTTCCAGAAATGTGTTGCATATATTAGCAGGGCATCTGATTTGAATTTTTTATAGAAAAAAAAGTTTGGTGTCTTAGCCAACTGAATATTGGGGGATGTATCTTCCCTGATTTCTTTCCTTAATTGAGCCTAGGCGTTTGGTGGGCCTTCTCAACAACCATTTGTCTTTGGGGGTAGTAAGGGATGTCTGTGGCATGGGTGATGTTATAAAGGGAAACATCTTTAAATTGTTGGCTGACAAAGGCAGGCCTATAGTGGCAAGACAAGATACACCAGTTAAGTGTAGAAGAATATGTGAATGTTGTGAATTCACATAGGTTGTGTATAAAGGAGCTTTCTATAGTTTAGTACCTTACCATATGAGCAGATGCTTCTTCATGTGAAGGCTTGACAGCTGTAATCACTTGTGAAAAAAAAAAAAAAACTTGTAACAAGTTAGAGGTTTACTATAATTGATAACTTGATTATAATTGGTTTAAGTATCTTTATAATTTTGGAAGGTCTTTCTCATATTATTTTAAGGCTGTTTAACCAATGTAAGCACAATAAAATGTGGTAAGGCAAAGAACCATTGGTAGAGCCTTAGGCATGAAAATCATTAGCATAACCATTGTGTTATCTATCATTTGCCTGGGCTGGTTCTACCTCTGATTGAGAAGGTATTTGAGAGCTTCACATATCAATAACGTCTTCTCTACCTTTTGTTACACCCATTTAAGATGGAGACACATCCTAGGTGTGTGCAGGATTTTCAGAATAATTTTAGTTAAAATATATTGATTTTTAACTAATTTTTACCTCAGACTTTAAACACAAATTAATTTTTCCTTTATGAGAATTATGTTGAAAACTCTTTTATTTAACTTTACCTGGTAAGAATGTAGCCTTAAAGTTACATTTTTTAACCTTAAAGTTAATGTTTATCAGACTTTAAACGCACACATAAACATGGTATTTAATACACAAGGAGAAAAACTTTTGTTATGAAGACATGTCATTTTAAACACGAATTTAGATCCGTACTGTCCTAGTTGAACCATTTTTACTCACACAGCTTAAGAATACTGAAAGCAGAGAGGTTAGACAGTAAGCAGGCTTAAGATATTTAGAGAGAGCGAGGGGAAAGAGAGAAATGGTAGGGAACTTTTGTTTTTGGGCTCTGTGAACTAATTTTTCAGATTCTGCCATTCTGTATTATGACTCCCGGAGGGTATCCTGCCTCCAGCAAAAGTGGCAGGGGGAGGGGCCACAGAAGCTGTGGAGACAGCCGAAGACGTGTCTGCCAAAATAGGAGCCTCTGGGCGACAGCCTCATGGTCAGTTAGATTAGGGCTGTTTTTCAGGTTAGAGTCAGTGTTTCCTGAAGGAGACATGGAAGGGGACCCTATGCATCTCTCAGGCGCTGCGATCACAGTCAAGAGGAACCAAAGTTCCCAGTCAGGGAAACAAAGTGTGGCCCAGAGCAAAATGTTCCAGAGACAGGAAACTGTCTCATGAAGAAAGAGTAGAGGCTTTGGGAAACCTCTTCATAAACAGAAAAGCAGGCCATGCGGCTTTACTTATCTGGTCTTCTTTGGTCTGCTGCATGTGTGTGGATCCGAGATTCATGTCCCTGTTCGGGCGCCAGGTGTCGTGCTGTGCCGAGGAGAAGAGAGGTTGGGCGGGCGGTGGTGGTGGGGGAGGGGGGCATGGGCGCCGCAGATGCATGATCCAGTGTGGAGGGAGTGCAAGTGCTGAGAAGATGTTTCTGGCTTTCACCGGGACCCAGAGGCACAGGTCCAGGGAGATGTGCAGATTCTCTAGGGAGCTCCGCTCAGGGTGCAGCTGCACCAGGCTCCACCCTGCGGACACGTGGAGCTGAGGAGTGGCACTGCCTCAGCTGCCTCGCTGCCTCAGCCGAGTCTCCAGGATGTGAGGCAGGTTACAACCCAGAAAGGCAGGCCGCTGCACTCCAGCCCCGCACTAGGACTTCCCCACCCCACGCTAGGTGCCAGGTGTCGCTTTGCAGTGGCAGGACATGGAGGAGAAAGGGAAAGAGGGTCTGGAGCAGAGAGGAAACACAGATCTTTATTCACACGGGCATCTCAGAATTGGGTGAGAGCGCAGTGGTTTGGACCACAAGGAGGTAGCAAAAATGGTCGCCTCCCGGACCCCCTCCCTTGCGTCTAGTCACCCAAGTGAAAAAGTGGGCAAGAGGGGCAAGGGGCGGGAGGAGAAGGGCTTTATAGGTCAACAACCAGGAGTGACGTGTTGGGACAGGATTGGTTGAAAAAGGCACTGCGAGAATATTGCAGGAAGTGGCAAAGCCTGAGGGGAAAGACTGCATCTGCATAATTCCCCAGCACTCTCAACCAGATGCACCACCACCCGGCGAGTCCTGAGTCTTTTTAGGTCTGTAAATCATTATGCACTTCTGTTTTCCCCCTTCCAGAAATGTGTTGCCATATATCCTCTCCTATTCTAGTATTCTGGTGTGTGCATACTTTACCCAGAATCCCTTTACTGTTATTTCAGTGAGACCAGGAGCATTGAACATGCCATTTAAATGGAAAGTTTTTAAGCGTTGTTTGTACATTTTTGTCTTTGTATTTCCATAAAGATCACAAATTTGTCTCTAAATACTGTAATTATCTTTCTTCCTCTGTGTAGTTGCACTGAAAGGTAAAGTGAAGAACTTTTATACTCGTCTTCCTTTCCAAAAACTGACAGAAATCTCCATTAGACGCAAAGTGCTGATGTCTGACAAGACCATTTCGGAGGGGTAAGCCACTTCTGTTCACTCAGCCTCTGCCCACTGTTACTACTTCTCATTAAGACTTCCCTACTTTTATAAAGAAAGGGGTATAATCTAAGTGACAGACACAACATGAAGAATTAGAAAATGCTGAGCTGAGGAGACAGCATCTTGTTGATGCAAAAGACTCTTTCGTGCCTGAGCTTCCAAAATCCCAGGCTCAGCCCCCATAACACCACAAACCAAAGCTGGGCAGTGCTCTGGTCTTTCTCTGTGTGTAATCTCTTTCTCTCGTTATAATAAAATAAATTTAAATATTAACAAAACAGTCATTGTAAAACCCAAGCAAAAGTGAGAAGGGTAGCATAAGACAAGCATGTCTAAATCCATCACCAATGAAGATGACTGGTGTTAGACTTGGCATTTAGCCCTGAAACTCCACTCAGCTGACTCAAAGGGAAACTAACGTTGAGTCATGTGCTACCAATGAATAAAAATCACCAAGAATGATAATGTACTTTGGATTCAACTGTGTTACAGTCAACATCCAGAGGACCAAGAAAACTTCTAGCAGGATCATAAACTTGTGGTCAGAATTGTGCTTGTCTATTTTAATCCTTTTACAATGTCCCTTGTTGTTTAGTTGTTCTGGGTAATGTTGGTGTTTCTCCCAGACTAGCCTGTGAACTTGGCCACCAGAAGGCCCTCCAGAGGCAGGCTTTTTTTTAAAAAAATTTTTTTGTTTATAAAAAGGAAACATTGACAAAACCATAGGATAAGAGGAGTACAACTCCACACGGTTCCCACCACCAGAACTCCATATCCCATCCCCTCCCCTGATAGCTTTCCTATTCTTTAACCCTCTGGGAGTATGGACCCAGGGTCATTGTGGGATGCAGAAGGTGGAAGGTCTGGCTTCTGTAATTGTTTCCCCACTGAACATGGGCATTGGCAGGTCGATCCATACTCCTAGCCTGCCTCTCTCTTTCCCTAGTGGGGCAGAGCTCTGGGGAAGTGGAGCTCCAGGACACATTGGTGGGGTTGTTTGTCCAGGGAAATCTGGTCGGCATCATGCCAGCATCTGGAACCTGGTGGCTGAAAAGAGAGTTGTTATACAAAGCCAAAGAAATTGTTGAACAGTTATGGACCTAAAGGCTGAATGGTGCAGATGAAGTGTTGGAGGGGGGTCCTCCACTTTGTAGATAGCTAGTAGGTATATTTTAGTTCTATTTCAAAGGGCCTGTGGCTATACTAGGTTTTTTTTTTTTCCCCCTGAGCCTGAAATCTGATATGCAGGTGGATCCAAGTTATTGTCTGGGGAGATGATGTCATGGCTGGAAAAGGACCAGAAAGCTGGATCAGGGAAGAGAGTAGCCCCATAATATGGGAAAGGGTATAAATATTGTTGACTGTAAACCCATCAATTTGATGTGATCTGGGACCTATAATTGGCTTAGGAGCAGAGGTAGGCTTTTCACAGATGTCACTGAGTTCTTCCCCATATTTACCAAAGCAGTACTCTGGGGGATGGGACTTGAGAATTTGAATTTACAGAATACTTACTTTGGTGATTCTTTTGTATTTTAGAACACAATAGGCATTTTATTTTGAACTTTTGATCTACTAAATGTTACTGACTTATAGAAATGTACTTTGGGGGTTGGGCGGTAGCGCAGCGCGTTAAGCACACATGGTGCAAAGTGCAAGGACCAGCATAAGGATCTGCAGGTGTCTGTCTTTCTCTCCCCTTCTTTGTCTTCCCCTCCTCTCTCCATTTCTCTCTGTTCTATCCCAAAGAATGATGACAACAACAACAATAATTACAACAACAATAAAACAACGAGGGCAACAACAAGGAGGGCAACATAATAAATAAATAATAATAAAAATTGTGCTATCTTGCTGGTGCTTAAGATTGACTTTTGAGAGGCCAGGTGGTGGAACTCCTGGTTAAAGACACACATCACAGTGCACAAGGACCCAAATTCATGCCCTGGTCCCCACCTGCAGGGGGAAAGCTTCATGAGTGGAGAAGCAGGGCTGTTGGTGACTCTTTCTCCATCTCCCCATCTCCTCTCAATTCCTCTCTGTCTCTATGCAATAATCAATAAATTAAAATATAAAGAATTTTTTTTAAAAAAAAGATTGACTTTGGAGACAGAAGAATGACACCTGATAATGTGTTTTGAGATCTGTTTTGGGTACAGCTGATGGTAATGGGGAGAGGTGGGAAGGGGTCCCGGGGTGAGCCTGGCCCCTGCTGCTGTGGCAGTAGCTTGGGACACAGAGCATGGGTGTCTGGACTCTGAGAAGAGTGGCTGAATAGAAAAGAACATCAGCCAGGTGGGAATTCAGCACTGAACTCTAAGAAAGGAGCAATCTGATAGCCATGCTGGTGGACAGAACCCTGAGACAAACAAACAAACAAACAAACAAAAAACACATGTAGGCAGTGTATAGGGATCAAGACAGAAGCAGCTATTTATGGAGAAGCTACCCAAGAGATGGAGGCTGTGCTAGGATGGGACTTGGATATTTTTAAAATTTTTTATTTATAAAAAGGAAACACTGACAAAAACCATAGTATAAGAGGGGTACAACTCCACACAATTCCCACCAGCAGATCTCCGTATCCCATCCCCTTCCCTGATAGCTTTCCTATTCTTTATCCCTCTGGGAGTATGGACTCAGTGTCATTATGGGGTGTAGAAGGTGGAAGGTCTGGCTTCTGTAATTGCTTCCCACTGAACATGCGTGTTGACAGGTTGATATATACTCCCAGCCAGTCTCCTTTTTTCCCTAGTGGGGCAGGGCTCTGGGGAAGTGGGGCTCCAGGACACATTGGTGGGGTCATCTGCCCAGGGAAGTCTGATTGGCACCATGTTAGCATCTGAAACCTGGTGGCTGAATAAAGAGTCAACATATAGAGCCAAAAAAAAAAAAACTTGACTAATCATGAACCTAAAAGCTGGATTAGTGCAGCTGAAGAGTTGGAGGCTCTCTGTTTTTTTTTTTAATTTTATTTATTTATTTTCCCTTTTGTGGCACTTGTTGTCTTTTTATTGTTGTTGTAGTTATTATAGTTGTTAGTGATGTTGTCATTGTTAGGACAGAGAGAAATAGAGAGAGGAGGGGAAGACAGAGAGGGGGAGAGAAAGATAGACACCTGCAGACCTGCTTCATTGCTTGTGAAGTGACTCCTCTGCAGGTGGGGAGCTGGGGGCTTGAGCCGGGATCTTTATGCAGGTCCTTGCACTTTGCATCACCTAAACTTAACCCACTGTGCTGGTGCCCAACTCCCAGGGGTTTCCATTTTGTAGATAGTTAGTAGTCCTATTTTATTTATATTCCAAAGAGCCCATGACTATATTAGTTTTTTTTCCCCTGAGCCTCATATCTGATATGCAGGTGGATCTAAGTTATTGTGTGGGACTTGAGTTTTTAAGCACAGATATCTCTTTTCTCTTTTCAATTCCTGGAGGGACATTGCTTGCTGCTTCTTCCTTTTCCCAGAGCTTAACACTGGGAATTTCTCTGTCTGAAAACATTGTAGGAACTCCTGGGCTTACTTGGCTTGGAGTCCAGCACACAGTAGGGACAGAAGCTATGTTGGGTGAATTGTGTAGGTGAATAGGTAAGAAGGCTGGTAAGGCAGCATTCTTGAGAAAGAGGATTTTGTTTTCTGAAAGTACCTACCACTTAGGAGTCTACTCATGAGTTTTGATTAAAAAAAAATACCCCCAATTGAGTTAACCATAAAGAAAACAGTTCCCCAGAGTAAGAATAATCTTTTGCAGCATCCTTGGATGGACTCAAAGAAATCATGTTAAATGATAGAAGTCAAGAGAAGGAAGAATATGAGATGACCTCATTCTTTTTTTTTTTAAATATGTATTTATTTAGAAATGAGCAAGAAAGAGAGCTAGAGACAGATAAATATATATAGAGCCAGAACACCCTGGCAATGACAGGAATTGAACTTGGGATATCAGGGTTGAGATTGCCGGTCTAGAGTTGCGGGAGAGAGACCAGGAGCTTGTGGCAGAGTGGCAATACAAATTTTTATTCATGCGGGAGCCCCAGAGTCGGGTGTGAGCACAGTGGGTTAAGCCACATGGTCCACAATGGCTGCCTCCCACTTTGCACACCAGCCCTTCTCCAGGTCCGGACACAGAAGAGAAAGAGAGAGAGAAACCAGGAACAGAAGTGGGCTTTATAGGGTAAAACCGCAAGTGGCAAGTCAGGAATGGAGATGGCCAGGAAAGGGGATGGAGAAAAGAAAGAGCAGAAAGATAGAAAGCTTCCATAGCAGCAGTTGCTAGGGTTTTAACTGGCAGGATTAATGTATCCTGCAGGCAGGGCGGGTCTCAAGGTAGAAAGAAGATAGATCTTTCAGGCAAAACAATGACTATGTAAATAGGCCATACTATCAGCAGTGGAGCAGGGGAGGCTGGCTTAGTGTCTGACAGAGCTCTCAGTGCTTTATTCACTGTGCCACCTCCCAGGCTGCAGTCCTGGACAGAAATTAAACAAAGAAAAGGAAGATACAGGGTGAAATTTAGATTAACCATAGTATAGCTCAGCAGATCCAAGGACTCTGAAGGTAGGAGGCAGGAAGGGATTGGGAGTGAGACCACTGCAGGGTGCTGGAGGAAGACTGCTGGAGTGGGTGGTGTGCAGGCTCCGATCGGGAATACAGGACACTGTTACCATGTAGCAACAACTGTCTTGTGACTTGCTATGCTATTTTCCCCATTGAAGAGATTTTAAAAAGAATAACTGTGAGTCAGCCCACCCAGTGGGTCTTGGGCCACCAACAGAACCTTCAGACTTCTTTCTCTTTTGCAGATTTTTTGAATGTGAACAACTGTGTGATTTGGACCCGTGCTGTACTGGCTTCGGCTTTCTCAATGTTTCCCAGTTAAAAGGTAACGGTGATGCTGTGTGCACCCTCTGGCCTGAGCATAGCACTTGGCAGTCTATAAAGAGATCCGTGATCTCCAGCAGTCTAAGTGATGAGTGGGAGAAGCGATTCTCATTCATAGATGGGAAGTGGATTGAACACAACACCTCTTAAAAATTATTAGTTATTTAATGCTGGTTTACAAAATTACAAGATAACAGGTGTACAACTCCACACCATTCCCAGAGCTCTGTATCCCCACTCCCTCCATTAACTGTTATTTCTATAACTATCTGAATAGAAATAATTTCTACAACTGTATAAGTACAAATATTTGTATATATTTACCCATTTTTTTTCCTATGGTCCCATCTTCTGTGACTTCCTTTCCAAGTTACACCTACACCTATTACTACATCCAGATGTCCCTCCTTTTTTCTTCTCTCTCTCTGGGTCCTGATGAAGTTCAGAGCCATCTGGCCACCTTCCCCCTGTCATTTCTCTTTTGAGAGTGGGGTCAGGCAGGATGGTGGGGTGTACTTTGACTTCATCCATTGGGTGAATCAATTTGAAAATTGATTCAGTCGCTTACTATTGCTGTGATCCTGGACCAGTCACTCAGTGTCTGAACCTCCCATTCCTCATTTATGCCTAGGGATACAGAAACTTCTTTCCTCACAGGCTTGTGAGGATCAAGGGATAGGATGCAAATAGAGCCCTGGCACAGTCCTGAGTGGATGGATAGTGGGTGTTACAGGAGCACGAGCTATTTCTGTGCCTGTGCCTTGATGCTAGAAACTCACTGAGAAGGAACTTAGGGAACAAGATCGAGAAAACAATGATGAAACTTGCCAAATATTTATTTATTTATTTAAATTTTTTCCCTTTTGTTGCCCTGGTTGTTTTATCATTGTTGTGTTTGTTATTATTGTTGTTACTGATGTCATAGTTGTTGGACAAAACAGAGAGAAATGGAGAGAGGAGGGGAAGACAGAGAGGGGGAGAGAAAGACAGACACCTGCAGACCTGCTTCACCGCCTGTGAAGCCATTCCCCTGCAGGTGGGGAGGCCGGCGCTCGAATCGAGATCCTTACACCAGTCCCTGCGCTTTGTGCCACATGCACTTAACCTGCTGCGCCACCGTCCGACTCCCTTAATATGTTATTTACTTTATCAGTGGCTAAGATCATACTAGAGATACCATGATAGGCTCCAATTACCTGCTGAGGTTTGAGACTGTACATCCAGCTGGAATCTTCTGTCATGATCGCTTTCTGGTCTTGATTTAAGTAACTCATTGACTCATTAATTCATTATACTTCAGGAGGAGAGGTGACCTGTTTAACTTTGAACAGCTTGGGGCTTCAGATGTGCAGCGAAGAAAATGAAGGAGCTTGGGGCATTTGGGACTGTGATTCCCCTGATGTGGAAGTTCGGACCTACCCCTTTGGATGGTACCAGAAGCCTGGTAAGGAACCTGATTAGTCAGCTCATTGACCGTTTCCCAAACATGTTTTGCGATGATGCCTTTGGGCTGAGATTGGACAGGATGCACTGGGCTCAAGGAATGGGAACTCATTCTGTTTTACTTGATACAGAAAAGAATTGTCTTGCGTATCTACTCAGACTCAAGGGAAGATAATCCACTTGAGCTCAACTCTCTGCAAGTATTTAGCAGAAAGGTATGGGCAACCTCTTTAGTTTGTAACTGTTATCATCTGTCTCTTCCAAGGAGGCTTGGCGGCCGCATTCAGTCTTCAAATTCAGAGGACACAGTTGGGCACAGCTTTGTGTGTGATTCAACCTATTGCCACAGGGAGCCCGCAGCAGGGAGCTTGCTGTCCCCAGGAAGGCTGGAGGCACTGGGGAAGGTGGTTCCTGGACGCAGAGCTGGAGGCTTGTTTCAGGGAAAAGTCAACACAGGCACATGTGGTCTTCTATTCTTGTCATTTCGTCAGGATAGGGTAGCACAAGAAAATCTCAGGGAGGGGGCCAGGCGGTGGTGCACCTGGTTAAGTGTACACATCACAGTATGCAAGAACCGGGTTCAAGCCCCTGATCCTCACCTGCAGGGGGAAAGCTTCACAGGTGGTGAAGCAAGGCTGTAGGTGTCTCTGTCTCTCTCCCTCTCCTTTAATTTTTTTCTGTTATCTTTATGTATTGGATAGAGACTATCAGAAATCGGGGCAAGGGGGAAGATAGAGAGGAAGAGAGACAGAGACACCTGCAGCCCTGCTTCACCACTCGTGAAGCTTTCCCCCTGCAGGTGGGGGCCAGGGGCTTAAACCTGGGTCCTTGTACATTGTGACATGTGCATTCAAACAGATGCACCAACACCCAACCCCTTTCTCTCCCTATTTCCTTCCTCCTCCTCCCCTCCCAATTTCTCTTTGTCTCTAGCCAATAATAAATAAATACACACATAAATATAAATTAAAAGTGAAAATCTCAGATTGGCGTGGGGGTAACAGCATGTCGCTGGCAGTGAACATGAAGCTGAGGTCAAGATCTAGACAGTGTACACACTGGCAGCTCCTTCGCATACACCTCCTGATTCCATCCTGGGATTTTAGGAGTTCAGTTTGGAGTTAATTGCTCAGTGCGTCTCCTGCACAATGTGACAGAGAAACTCCTAGATTTCAGTACTGGGACTTGTGCCCGAGTTATGCAGTTGGGCTTTCCTGTGCCTCCTATGGTGTGGATGGTATCGCCTCTATTTGAAGATGAGGAGGGGCCAGCTGGTGGTCCACCTGGTTGAGTGCACACATTACAGTGCACAAGGGTCTGGGTTCAAGCCCCCTGATTTCCACTTCTCTGTCTTTCTCCCTCCCTTTCTCCATCTCCCTTCAAAATTTTCCTCTGTCCTATCAAATAAAATAAATTTGTAAAAAAGATGGAGTGTGGCATAGAGTCGAACATGTTGAGCCCAAGCCAGTGAGAGATAAGAGTGCAAGCCCACACCTGATGGCCCCAAGTTTCACTTTTCCTTTTTTTTTTTTTTTTTTGCCTCTAGTCACGGGGCTGGTTCAAGCACTACAAATCTACTACTCCTGGTTGCCTTATTTTTCTTTGCCTTTTTTTGGTAAGATTTCATTTTTAATTTTATTCTCTCTCTCTCTCTGTGTGTGTGAGAGAGAGAGATAGAGAGAGAGAGAGAGAGAGAGAGGGAGAGAGGAAGATTTAATTTTTAATTTTATTGTGTGTGTGTGAGAGAGAGAGAGGGAGAGAGGAGGGTGATATGGTAGAGAACTGCCTCACCATATATGCTGTAGTGTATTCTGTTTCTTATTTTATTTTTTATTTATAAAAAGGAAACATTGACAAAACCATAGGATAATAGGGGTACAAGTCCAACAATTCCCACCATCAGAACTCCGCATCCCATCCCCTCCCCTGATAGCTTCCTTATTCTTTATTCCTCTGGGAGTATAGACTCAGGGTCATTATGGGGTGCTGAAGGTGGAAGGTCTGGCTTCTGTAATTGCTTCCCCACTGAACATGGGTGTTGACAGGTGGATCCATACTCCCAGCCTGCCTCTCTCGTTCCCTAGTGGGGCAGGGATCTGGGGAAGTGGGGCTCCAGGACACATTGGTGGAGTTTATCCAGGGAAGTCTGGCTGGTATCATGCTAGCATCTGGAACCTGGTTGCTGAGAAGAGAGTTAACATACAAAGCCAAACAAATTGTTGACTATAATCATGGACTTAAAGGCTGGAATAGTGCAGATGAAGAGTTGGGGGGGGGGTCCTCCCTTTTGTAGATAGCTAGTAGACATATTTTGGTTATATTCCAAAGGGCCTGTGGCTATACTAGTATTTTTTTTCCCCCTGAGCCTGACATCTGATATGCAGGTGGATCCAAGTTATTGTCTGGGGAGATGATGTCATGGCTGGAAAAAGGACCAGAAAGCTGGATCAGGGAAGAGAGTAGCTCCCAAATATGTGAAAGTTGTATAAATATTGTTCACTATAAACCCCATCGATTTGATGTGTTCTGGGGCTCATATTCAGCTTAGGAGCCTGTGTGCCCTCTGCATCCCTGTAGATCTGAGCTCACATTCTGTGGTCATGAGTAGGAACATTCCAAGCTGCCCCAGTATCAGGACCCATCTTCCTCAGGTGGAGCATAGAGTATGTTGTCCAGCCTCCCTTCAGAGGATGGAACATTCTCTACTGTTGTTGATCCATGTTTAGGGCAAGGTCCTAAGGGGGCCCACAAAGGGGTCTATTGTGTTGTTCCTGATAGAAATGACCAGTAACAATGGAGCGAGGGATTTATTCGAAGTCTAGGCCCATCATGTCTGTGTGGGAATCTCAGGGCTCCCTGACTAGGGCCCCAGATGATGGGGTGACTGATAGTGACTTTTCATTTTTTATTGGACAGGACAGACAGAGACTGAGAGGGGAGGGGGAGATAGAAAGGGAGAGAGAAAGAGAGACACTTGGAGACCTGCTTCACCACTTCTGAAACATCTCTCTGCAGGTGGAGAGCCGGGGACTCAAACCTTGATCCTTGTGCAAGTCCTTGTGCTTCATACTGTGTTCTCTTAACCCAGTGTGCCACGGCCGGCCCCTCTCTTCCCCTCCACCGCTGCCTAGTAGCAACTGTCAGTGTCTCCTAAGTGGCTGGAAATGAAAATGCTGAGATACTTTGTTGGACTTACTCCCTCAATTCAACTAAGAAAGAATGAAGTATGCCTTTTAACAAGCATATTTAACTAGTAAACCAGACCAGCTGCTGGTGAGGTTTATTCTCCCGCCATTAAATCCAACCTAAGAGATATGGGATGAGACTCTTTGGTAGAATCTTACCCTTCACTCTTGCTGAGAAGTCTGCTAATCATGGAAATGTTTCTTGGCTGGCAGGAAGGATTTTATTTTTTTAGTTAATTATTAGCTGACTCAGTGACATCTTCTCTGCTGATGTCTTCCCTGAATATCCTGTAATTTGATTTGAAATCATGCTGTTGGCTTTTAATGTTATTTCAACATCTTTAAGTATATAAAGAAAAGTGTCAGAGTTGGATGATGAAGTAGTCTCAGTATACTTTGGACAAAGACCCCCTGCATGGAGGAGGCTACTGCTAACTCACAGAGGCCTGGAAAGACAGAATCCTTCTGCCTGGGAGAGCAGCCCCTGCACAGGACTGGGTGGTTACCTCGGGCATGTATGGGATCTCAGAACTTATGTCTTTTTCCTCAGGGTTTCCTTGTCCTCTCTTTTCTACCACACTTCCTCCCATTCCTTTATTCCGTTTTTTTTTAAATTTGTTTTATTTATTTATTATTGGATAGAGACAGAGAGAATTGGAGAGAGAAGGGAGGATAGAGATGGAATGGGGTGATAGAGAAAGAGAGAGACAGAGAGGCAGCCCTGCTTCACAACTTGCAAAGCTTTCCCTCTGCAGGTGGGGACTGGGGGCTTGAACCTGGCTCCTTGTGCATTGTAGCATGTGTTCCCCGACCAAGTGCGCCACCACCCGGCTCCTTCTTACTACTCTTTCCACTTCCTTAAATCCATGGCTTGGTCATTTGGCCCATGAACATCTATACTGTGAATGCTGATCTGACATCAGGCAGAGAGCAAAGTGACAAGAGAGAACCCTGGTTCTAGTCTGTGAAGAGCTACCAGTTGGCAAAGGGGAAGGGAGTGCTATTCATTAATGCTAAGTTCTTATTAATTAGTTAATTAATTAATTTGTTGCCCTTTTTTATTGTTGTTGTAGTTATTATTGTTGTCATTGATGCCGTCGTTGTTAGATAGGACAGAGAGAAATGGAGAGAGGAGGGGAAGACAGAGGGGGAAAGAAAAACAGACACCTGCAGACCTGCTTCACCGCCTGTGAAGGGACTTCCCGACAGGTGGGGAGCCGGGGGCTCGAACCGGGATCCTTATTCTGGTCCTTGTGCTTTGTACCACATGCGCTTAACCCGCCGCCCTACTGACCGACTCCCTAGTGCTAAGTTCTGACTGTGTTTCGAATGCCATTGGAGCAAGACGTAAAATCATGCTTTCAAAGGATAGATGGGGCAAGGAGACAGATGTAAAGGGAAACAAGTAAGAAAGCACTTCCTGTAGGTCTGCACGGGCTCTAAAATGCTCCCTCGCATTCACTTACAGTCCCCTGTGAGGGACTGTAAGTGTTGGTTCCTCAGGGACAAGACTTAGTCTCGCTGGAGCTGGAGAGCTATTGAGTGCTATGGCTGTGTCACTGCTGTGGACTTCACAGGTATTTTAAGAGCTTGGAAGAGAAACATGGAGTTCTGTTCTACAACAGTTTGTGCCAGAGAAAGCCTACCAATAGATTAGGGAGATAAGAGCAGTCACTTCACAGGGCTGGATGCAGAGGGAAGGAAGTCTTGCTCCTGCTCTCAGAATCCATCGCCAGGGCAATCGCAGGATGCCCTTGCTGCAGGCAGTGCTCCCCACAAACCCAGTAGGAGTCTGCTGGAACCCAGCATCTAGAGCAGAGAGCACTCGCAGGGGGTCCAAAGCGCTAAACTTCTGCCTCTGCCGTCCTCAAGTCAGCAGAAAGTACCATGTGTCTTAGCCCAGAACTGACTCAGGATGAACCATCTGGAATGCAAATGAGCTTGTTTGAAGCCCTTCCTGGCAGCAAGACCTGAAGAAGAAGTTTTCCTTACAACCAGGGTGAGAGCAAAGGCTGCAGAAGGTCGCTCTGTGGTCGGACACTGCCCCAGGGGCAGGGGCTCCTGGAAGGGGAGGGGTCTCTGTGGCATGAGCGCTTCTGCTCTGTGAAACACCAAGGCTGCCCACCCATTCTCTCTGCAACTGTGCTTGACTGCAAGCGGGGCAGGCTCTTTGCTTTGCTTCTAAAAAGATCCGTGGAAGCCTCACAGCTTCTCTCTTCTTTTGCTAAGCAAATGAATTTGGACTCTAGCGAGTCTAGCTATGAGAAATAACTTTGGAAAGGAAGTGACAAGCTTCTGCAATTTTGCATCTCTGCAGCCCACACAGCAGCTACCACATGAAGCGAGAGTTGCAGGATAGGTAGCCCATGCTTTACAATCCCCCATCACGGCTTTTGGCCCTTGCTGAGCAGAACTGGCTCCAGGGAGCAAGCTCGCATCTTGCAGACAACCTCTTATTTAGTCCTTAGACAGCCACGGTGAGGTAGGCTCTGGTGTTGTCCCCTCCTCACCCTGTGCTGGTACATATCAATATTTTATGTCCAGTCAAGGTGTGGGGAGTGCTGACTTGTAGTGGTTGCCCAGTGGTGTTTCTCATGGTGTGAAATAATCCCACCTCGGCCAGTCTCAAGCTACCAACTTGATGTTGCTAAAAGCAAGTTAGGAAGAAAGCAGAAAGCTTAGCATTGGTTTGTTTAACCAGTGTGAGTTAGCTGAATGACTGGCGCCAGGGTATACAATCAGGGTCTCTGGAGGCTTCTCCCTTGGGGAGCTTGGCTTCTCTCAGGTACTGAGGGCACTGAGGTAGTCAGTTCCTCAGGGGACCAGTGAAACCGAGAGCCTTGAGGCTGGGCTATTTCTAGTTCAATGAAGAAGGTTTCCTCAAATGCTGACACTATTAAGAACTGCTGGTAGTGAGTGAGGAAGGCTAAGGGAGGTGACAGAATTGTGTGATTAGTGCTATGCTGAGGTGGTAAGCTGTGTAGGAATTCTCTGAGATGTGTAGGAATTCTCTGAGCTGTGTAGGGATTCTCTGAGCTGTGTAGGAATTCTCTGAGCTGTGTAGGGATTCTCTGAGCTGTGTAGGGATTCTCTGAGCTGTGTAGGGATTCTCTGAGCTGTGTAGGGATTCTCTGAGCTGTGTAGGAGTTCTCTGAGTTGTGTAGGGATTCTCTGAGCTGTGTAGGGATTCTCTGTGGATGGAAGGTGGTCCTCATAGTGTCACACAACTGTAGATTTTCTTGTGCATCATTATTGTTGAGTAAACTTTTAAAAATGTTTAAAATGATTTTTTATTTTCTTATTGGATAGAGACTTCCAGAAATCAAGAGGAAGGGGAGATAGAGGAAAGAGACAGAGAGATACCTGCAGGCCTGCTTCATCCTTCATAAAGCTATGCTCCTGTAGGGGGGGGGCTGGGACCTTGAACCAGGGTCCTTGAGCTTCAAGGTGTAGCAGAGCTACTTCTGGTCCTAAGGACATGGGTATTCTAGTACCTTTGATATAAGTGGTCCAAGTGTTTTCAGAAGTCTGCAATGATTTTCAGTGTTTTTGCTCTGAGAAGCAATTTCTTCCAGGGAAGATTGACATGTAAACAGACAAGCTGGGAGCCACTCTGGCTCGCTGGGCTTCTTAGTGGACATGGCAGGTGATTTGTAGTTATTCTGAGTGTTGTATGAGAAGCTTATGGAATGTTAGATAGCAGAAACCTTAGCTTACTTAGCTTCAAAGTGGATCACCGGACCACAAGTGTTAGGATCACCTTCAGGCTTTCTAGAAACACCAGACTGACCCAACCCAGTGAATCAGACACTGTGGGGGCAGGGCTCAGCTCAGTCTGTGTCTCCAGCTCCTCTAGGGAGTCCCAGGCCCTGCAAGTTTGGGAGGCAAGACCATGAACTACATGACTGGGAGCGGGCATTTCCCAGCTTGGAGTCAAAGGAAAGACAGAATTCAGTTGGGAATCTAAACTTCAGGAAACCTAGACCATGGGGTACCAGATCAAAGTACAGAAGGTAGGGTGGGGGGTGGCCTGTCAGAACCCAGGCAGGAAGTTTGGGCAGGACATAGAGTGTGACTCTGGTCTAAGGCTTTTATTGGATGTAGGTGAGGGGCAGAGACAAATGGCAAAAGTGTATCATCGTCAAGGGACAGTCCTCAAGAGTGAGTACTCATTTATTGAGTACTTGCTGTATGTCCAAGTCTCTATAGAACCTCACACCCTGAGGAAAGGTACCTTTGTTACTGCCATTTTGAAGACAAGGAAATTGAGGAAAGGTGTGGGGTGGGTTAAGAGGCTCACTCAGCATCACAGAAATGGAAGGACAAGCCCTGAGCCTCTGACCCCTGAGTCCTTCCTTATCACTCACCACCGAGCAAGTCATGTTGTACCTTCATGAGTGGCGGGAGAAAGAATGTCAACGCTTCAAAGGTTCAGGTTTGCTCAGTAAGAGAAGTGGTACTTACAGGCCGCCTAGCAGCAGCATGGCTTCTTATGTCTTCTTCTACTTCTACTACTTCTTCTTCTTCTTCTTCTTCTTCTTCTTCTTCTTCTTCTTCTTCTTCTTCTTCTTCTTCTTCTTCTTCTTCTTCTTCTTCTTTTTAAATATTTTATTTATGGGAGTCGGGCTGTAGCGCAGCGGGTTAAGCGCAGGTGGCACAAAGCACAAGGTCGGCATAAGGATCCCAGTTCGAGCTCCCGGCTCCCCACCTGCAGGGGAGTCGCTTCACAGGCGGTGAAGCAGGTCTGCAGGTGTCTGTCTTTCTCTCCCCCTCTCTGTCTTCCCCTCCTCTCTCCACTTCTCTCTGTCCTATCCAACAATGACAACAACAATGATAACTACAACAATAAAACAACAAGGGCAACAAAAGGGAATAAATAAATAAATAAATAAAAATAAAAAAATAATAAAATAAAATTATTAAAAATTTTAAAAATTTAAATATTTTATTTATTTATTTTCTCTTTTGTTGTCCTTGTTGTTTTTTGTTGTTGTTGCAGTTATTATTGCTATTGATGTTGTTGTTGTTAGATAGGACAGAGAGAAATGGAGAGAGGAGGGGAAGACAGAGAGGGGGAGAGAAAGACAGACACCTGCAGACCTGCTTCACCGCTTGTGAAGTGACTCCCCTGCAGGTGGGGAGCCGGGGGCTCGAACCGGGATCCTTATGCTGGTCCTTGTGCTTTGTGCCACCTGTGCTTAACCCGCTGAGCTACAGCCCGACTCCCAAGTCTTCTTCCTTTTAAAACTATTTATTTATTTATTATATATATATATGTAGAGAGAGAGAGAGAGAAAGAGAGATCACAGCACTGAAGCTGCCTTCAATGAGGTGAGGGCCTAACTCAAACCTGGGTTCTATGCATGGCAAAGCAGTGTACTATCCAAGTGAGCTCTCTTTTTATTTTATCTATTTATTTCACCTCCAGGGTTATTGCTGGGGCTTGGTGCCGGTGGCCATTTTAATTTTATTTATTTACTTATTTTATTGGATAGAACAGAGAGAAATTGAGAGACAAGGGGGAGGTAGAGAGGGAGAGAGAAAGATAAGTCACTTACAGACCTGCTTCACCACTCTTGAAGCACCCTCCCTGCAGGCAGGGTGCCAGGGGTTCGAACCTGCATTCTAGTGCGGTCCTTGTGCTTAGTACTCTGTGTGCTCAACCAGGTGCGCCAACTCCAGGCCCCCCAAGCGAGCTATTTTACCAGCTCTTCTCATAGATCCTAGCACCATCCTCTTTTGCTCAGTGCTGAAACTTGGTCTAGAATCAGACAGCTTGTCTCTGCATGCTGCTTCTAAGCAGCCTTCAGAGGTCTGCCTGCCCTCCAGACCCAGGCGTGGTCCATCCTACCTGCTCTCTGGCGTCAATTGCTGGTAGTTCCTATGCTGTGACCCTGTGCCTGGTGCTACATTATCTCCTACAAGCTTTATAGCAGATCTCAGATGTGTTGTGCTATTCTTCTTTGATGAGCATTAAAACCAAGACCTTGAAAAGTTGAAACCCACAGAGTCATGGGGTGGGTGTTGAGTTCGTTCTCCACATATCTTTGGAACGTGCTAAGACCCCATGTCCTCACCTTATTCAACCCCCGTCCCAGAGAAGACCCAGCCCTCTCACCGTTGCCATACAAAGCAAAGGGAGAGGCTTGATGGATGCTTCAGGTCACTGAGATGCGATTGTCACTTCTGCATAATCTAGCCCAACCCCACTGACCCAGTGATGATACCGGAAGTCCTTCCAATCAGTCTGCCTTTCAGGACTAATTTCGCAGTCACCGAGGTGCATTTTAATTAATTCATTGGGAGCCCAGCTAAAAAATTGTCTGTTTCTCTTTTTCAGTTGCTCAAAATGGCGCCCCCAGTTTTTGTCCTTTGGTCCGTCTGCCATCCCTCCCGGAAGGTAAGCGGACTGCCTCTCAGTCCCTCTAAGGAGAATGCCTCCTCTTCTCTCTCCTCTCTCCTGCCTTTCTTCTTACTGTCATGTAGTCGTTTCATCTCATGTTACCCCTCACATTCGCTAATTGTGTTGTGCACTCGCCTCTGGAGAGCACATACCAGACTCACGTACATTTCAGTGAGGTGAAAACTGACCCTCAGTCACCCCATAACTTGGCTAAGTCATACAGCTCATAGGAAGCAGAGTAGGACTTTGCCTTTATTTATATTCTCAGAATTATTTTCCACTATCACATAATGACTTGACATGAACAGTCCCAGGGTAAGTAAGTTCAATAATAGTTGCAATTGTGGCCTGATGTGAAAACAAACAAAACCACTCAGTTCTTTGGAGTACAACAGTCAGGACTCACAGCTCTTGACACGGGGTGCCTGGCCATTTCAAGCTGACCACAGTCCAGACTGAGGTTGTCCGTGTCAGTCCCTGTCCTGCTTCCACAAGCGGACTGATCAGGAGCTGTCAGGAAGGCTGGGCGGCAAGGGCCTGCTCTCCACACTGGTGAGATAGGAGGGGCAGACCACTGTGGGTCTCCAAGCACCTGCATTTGTGGTCTCTCAGATTCAGGAAGTGAGAAGCTTGGTCTGGGCTCCAGACAGTGGAGAGCCCAAGTGATGCTAATTCCTGTTCTGTGACATGCTGTCTGAAGAACTCTAGACATCTGTCATGATGGTTCTGCTTATGTAGGAGAGAAGCATTTCAGATTCAGGCTGTGGCTGAAAGTATAAAAGTCCCTCACTCTGTGTCAGTTTCCTTTTCTCATTCAAAAAAACTACCTATTGAGGATATTGTAGAAACACAGACTACATACATAAGTATATACATCTAAATGTGCTTACATGTGACCGACTTAAAAAGTTGAGCTGTCAGTGAAGTCATGATGTCTTTTTCTGTTTTTCTTTCTCTTTTTAAAAATATTTATTTATTTATTTTACCTTTTGTTGCTCTTGTGTTTTTTTATTGTTGTAGTTATTATTATTGTTGTTATTGATGTCACTGTTGTTAGGACAGAGAGACATGGAGAGAAGAGGGGAAGACAGAGAGTGGGGAGAGAAAGACAGACACCTGCAGACCTGCTTCACCGCCTGTGAAGCGACTCCCCTGCAGGTGGGGAGCCGGGGGCTCGAACCGGGATCCTTACGCCCATCCTTGTGCTTTGCACCACGTGCGCTTAACCCGCTGCGCTACCGCCTGACTCCCTTTTTCTGTTTTTCTATGTAAAAATGCATAGACTTTTCCTAAAAACTAATGTTTTGATATCTAAATAATATGTTGGCTACATTTCACATATATCTTTAAAATCAAACTATTCAAATTAAATCAAAGTAAATGTAATAAAATACTAATATCCTTATTCTTCTGCGTTTTTGGTATAGAATGTCTGTCTAAATACTTTTAAGAGTTTTGTGTTGTTAATTTGTCAGCCTAGACATTGACCTGGTGCTATCTCCCTGCACCATTGTGAGGGAGAATCATTATGACCACGCCGCTGATGGCAGCAATGGTGCTACTAAGAGAGTGGTGGCACACCGAGACCAAAGAAGTGACACCTGTCTTAGCCAGACATTGGGGAAGATTAACAGCAAACCGCTCTGTTTCAGCAAGTCAAGACATAGCACATTCAGGTGACTCTTAGGATGCCTCCGCTCTGATCGTTGAGACTTGACTTGCCGCCAAAGAAAAATAAAGATGAAGTGTTACACTTCACGCACACGCACACGCACACACACACACACGCAGTAGCGATTACTGAGGCAGAAGTGGATGCTTGAGCATTTTAAACGGGCATTTGCCATGTGTGATTTGTAAGCCAAAGAGATGTTGGAGCTGACATTCCATCTGTGCTCAGAATTCCCCAGCTGGAATCGTGAGTTTCACCATGCCCCTTTGATCTGAATCAGTGTGAGGGCTGAGCCGTGCCTCTAGAGAGTGGATGAGTCAATGACTTTCACATGCAATGTCTCTCTCCCTCCTTCTCTGTGAGTGTGTGTGTGTCCTCATGTGCAGACAACATGCAGAAAGAGAATGCTCCCCTTTTATACATAGCTTATACATAGGGAGAGAATGAGACATTCATAAATCTCAGACATTTCTTTTTTTTTTTAAAAATTATTTATTTTCCCTTTTGTTGCCCTCATTTTTTATTGTTGTTGTAGCAATTATTGTTGTTGGTGTTGTCATTGTTGGATAGGACAGAGAGAAATGGAGAGAGGAGGGGAAGACAGAGAGGAGGAGAGAAAGACAGACACCTGCAGACCTGCTTCACTGTCTGTGAGGAGACTCCCCTGCAGGTGGGGAGCCAGGGGCTGGAACCGGGATCCTTATGCTGGTCCTTGCTTTGCACTACATGAGTTTAACCCGCTGAGCTACTGCCTGGCCCCCAAATATCAAACATTTCTTAAATAGTTTAATTTCTACAAGAAAGTCAGATGTTCACATAGTCTGCTTTTCAGATAAGAAAACCGAGAATTAGAGATGTAAAACAACTTCCCACCTCTAGGGAGTCTGCTTCACGAGTAGTGACGTGTCTTTCTCCCTCTCTCTTTCTATCTCCCTGTTCTCTCTCTCCTCTCTCTCTCTCTCCCTCTATCCTCTCTCAACTTCTCTCTGTCCTGTATAATAAAAATTAGAAATTAAAAAAGGTACAAAATGGCTGTGGGGAAGTGGTGGATTCATAGTGCTGGCACCATGCCCCAGCGATAATCCTGGTGACAATAAAATCAGAGAGAGAGAGAGAGAGAGAGAGAGAGAGAGAGAAAACTTATATAAGCAAGCTAGAATTTGAACCCACATTTCTCTGACCGCCCCCCCCCCCCCAGAGTTAGATAAGACTGTTTGGTTTGAGCTCCTGGAAGGAGTGACTAACATGGGCATTTAAAACTTAGCCTTGTTTGGAGAAGTAAACTTTTGGCCTTGTGTTTTGTTTGAGCATGTACAAGACACTCATTCACAAAGTACAGCGAAAAGGGAATTCTGATGCTGTGGTTTGTTTCTGGGGATGGATTGGTGTGAGGTGAGATGTTCTGTCTGGGGAACATGCTTCATTGAAGGAGTACTCTGAGTGCTTTATCTCTGGCTTCAGAGAAGCCTTCTAGTGCATCAGTTGATATGAAGAAGACAGGAGTGTGTTAAATGGGAAAGTTTCAGGAATTCTTCCAAAGAAAGGATCATGCATGGGTGAAGGCCTGAAGCAGGACATAGCAGATACACACCCGACAGTTCTTGGTGGCAGGCAAAATGTCATCAGGGCAATACACGCTCATACAAAACACAAGGCCAAAAGTTTACTTCTCCAGACGAGGTTAAGATTCAAATGCCCATGTCAGTCACTCCTTCCAGGAGCTCAAACCAAAGAGTCTTATCTGGCTCTGGGTGGGGCGGGGGTGTCAGAGACATGTGGGTTCAAATTCTAGCAAAAGGCAAAAGACTGGATATGGAGAAAGACCAAGAGTGACAGCTGGCCTGAGCCTTTGCACAGCTATGGAATTCAGCCTGCCAAGATCACTTGACTTGAGTGAGCGAGCAGATAGACAACAGCAAGCTTCAGAGGCAATGAACAGAGAGAGTTTTGTCTGGATTTAGCTCAGCTCGGTGAGCATGTCTGTGCTTTTAACCACTTTGTGGATAACCGACTTTCAATTTCACTTACATTCCAGAAAAGGCGTTGTGCTAGAGATTGAAAGTCTTGATTGCAAACAGAAAAGTCCACATCCAGCCAGGAGAAAGGCATGAGAGGACAGAATTTAGAGGAGTGGGTCATTTACTGCAGTGAAGTCCCAGGACTGGAGAAGGCTCCCTCGGTTCATCATAGGCACGTCAGCGCCCAGCTTCGACAGAGACGATAAGCTTGTGTTTCTCAGAGGACTAAAGGGGGTGAGGGAGGTCTGTCTGGGCCAGAGGGCAGTGCGTGAGTGACACCAGGGCTGTTGCTGGGGTCTGGTGTCTTCAGGGTATATCCACTACTCCTGGTAGATGCTTTTTGTTTGCTTGCTTGTGACAGAGAGAAATTGAGAGAGGAAGGGGTGATAGACACCGGAAGCACTGCTTCACTACTTGTGAAGCATCCCCCCTGCAGGTGGGGACCAGGGGCTTGAGGCTGGGTCCATGCCCATGGCAATGCATGAGCTCTGATGGATATACCACTGTCTGGCCCTCAGAGCTGCAGCTTAGTCTGTGCCGGTGGTGCTCAGCAGGTTGAGTGATGGAAGACCTCCCTGCTCAGTTTTCCACCTCTCTCCTTGCCTCATGCTGGAACCCTGCGACAGTGACAGAGTCTGGATTTGGGATGGATGGCAGAGGACACAATGCCACACGCATCTTTTGGGCTACACTAATGCAAGCAAGCGACTTTCGTCTCCTTTGCTTTCGTCTTCTGGCTCTGCCAGTGGACTGATGAAATTCAGTTGATTTTTTTCCTTGCAAATGTTTTCCATTAAGCTTGAGACTGAGTCATGTGATCCTGACCAATGTCAGCCCTGATAGGGAGCGACCAAACCATCTGATTCGAGGGAGGTAGCAACAGGCTTTCACCTTTGTCTGCCCAGCTTCTAATCCTCTTCCATCGATGACCCACAAAGGACTCTGGGCTTAGTTTTTTTTTTCCGCTTCTTGATGCCTCTGGCTATCTTTGTGAATGAAGACTATGGTGAAAAATAAGAAATGACAATCTAGTGGCTTTGTGTAAGAGAATAACTCACAAGGGAGCCAGGCGGTGGTTTACCCAATTAAGCATAGTACTAAGCTCAAGGATCCAGGTTCAAACCCACCACCCACCCACCCTGCTCCCCACCTGCAGGGGGGGAAGCTTCACAAGTGGGGAAGCAGGTTTGCAGGTGTCTCTTTTTCTCTCCCTCTCTTTCTCCCCTTCCCTCTCAATTTCTCTCTACCCTAGAGGGAGGGAGGAAGAGAGAGAGAGACACAGAGAGAGAGAGAGAAGAGATTACAATGCCCAGAGTATCTGATAGAATGGATTTCCAGAAACGCCAGCATAATTTCGAAGCCCAAAGCTGCCTCTTCAGAGCAGGGAATGGAGCCTAAGTCACATTATAAAAATGACAACCCCATGGTCCAGGAGGTAGCACAATGGATAAATCTTTGACCTCTCAAGCATGAGGTCCTGAGTTCGGTACCCAGTAGCACATGTGTCATAGTCATGTCTAGTTCTTTCTCTCTCTCCTCCTGTATGTCTCATTAATAAATAAAATCTTAAAAAGTGACACTCCCCCACCCCTGAGAGAGTGCTCACATTTTAGTAAGTGGGTAAGTTAGAATTTGGAAAAGCCCACCTGTGTGAATACACCCCATTTTTGTGCCAATTCGCAGACTTGTCTCAGCACCTCCTGTGAACACCAGTGCTCCCTTGGGTCATCACTGACGGAGTGCCCTGGGTGCTTTTCTCTTTGTCTGTCTGCGTCTCTTTTTTACTCTCTCCTTCTCAAAAAAAAAAAAACACAAATAATGGGAATCTGGCTAAGGAGGGAGATCCACAAGCATGGCAGGCAGATGTGAGACTGGGTTCATTCCCTGTTTCCATATTAAAAAAAAGGGGGGTATATCAGAAAGATTTAAAAAAAATTTATTAGTATTTAATGATGATTGACAAGACTGGAAGGTAACAGGGGTACAATTCTTTTTTTAAATTAATTTATTTATTTTCCCTTTTGTTGCCCTTGTTGTTTAACATTGTTGTGGTTATTGATGTTGTTGGGTTGGGACAGGACAGAGAGAAATGGAGAGAGGAGGGGAAGACAGAGAGAGGGAGAGAAAGACAGACACCTGCAGACCTGCTTCACCGCCTGTGAAGTGACTCCCCTGCAGGTGGGGAGCTGGGGGCTCGAACTGGGATCCTTACGGCGGTCCTTGTGCTTTGCGCCACATGCGCTTAACCTGCTGCACCACCGCCCGAGTCCCCATCAGGGGTACAATTCTACACAGTTCCCACCACCAGAGTTCTGTGTCCCATCCTCTCCTTTGGAAGCTTCCCTATTCTTTATCCCTCTGGGAGCATGGTACAGAATTCTTTATAGGATGCAGAAGATGGAGGTCTGCCTTCTGTAATTACTTTTCTGCTGGACATGGGTGTTGGCTGGTGGTTCCACACCCCAGCCTGTCTCTATCAGGACGATTTTATTTCTGGTAATGAAATTCTAGGCCATTGGGAAAGTACGTAGGGAAATACTTTAGACAAGTTACCCGATTTATTTCCCTTCTGATCATTCTATGTGAATGATTACGAATTCAACTCTCCCTGAATGCAGCCCATGAATAGTGATAGATTTCCTCTAGTTTCATGGGTTATACAGATTTTAGCTGTTAACAGTAGTACTGTGTTACAAGTGGGCCATGCTACATAAGCTACCTCTGTTTTTTAAATTAATCCTGTGATCATCTCTTTTTTTTTAACTTACTGCTTTTAAAATATTTTTATTTATTATTAGATAGAGACAGAAAGATATTCAGAGGGCATGGGGAGATATAAAGGAAAGAGACAGAGAGATACCTTCAGCCCTGCTTTACCACTCCTAAGACTTCCCCCCAGCAGGTGGAAACCAGGGACTTGAACCTGGGTCCTTGAGCACTGTAGTGTGTGTGCACCACCACCTGGCCCCTCCTGTGATCTTTTTCTTTTTTACTTATTTTCCCCCATTACTAAGTCTCAGCTGAATTCTCTGGTCTTCCTCATAGAACTGAACTTAATGGATAAGGAAATACTCGATTTTCTTTCCTTATATGGAAGGTACAGGGTGGGAGAAGAGTCCTGCTTAGAAGGAGCCGAGGAGGGTCCTAGCAGGAGTGCTGGGTGGGCAGTGAGGTGTGGAGTGGGAGAGCATGGAGGGGGTAGGTGCTGGTTATCTTGTGACAGGGTGTGATGAGCTCTCCTCACGGAGTTCTCAGCCTGGTGGCTGTCCCACTGGTGCACATGGGAGTTGGCTTACCTTAGCTCTGGGTGTCTGATGTTTGTCACTGGAATGGTTGGCTCGGTGGTGTCCTCAGATGTGCGTGGTTGCTTTTCTTCTGTTATTGTGATGACTTACCCATAGGCAGCAGAAAGAATCTGGAAGATGAAGGCAGAAGCAGAAGCAGTGAAGCAGAAAGACTGTCAGTGGGCAGATCTGGTTTTAAACTCAGTTATCATCTGTAACCACAAGCTCCTGTCAGATTGGGATGAAGTCATGGGAAGCAGTGCTTAGTGTGACACCTCCCATGTACGCTGAATACACCCACCACCCAAAACCCATATCCTCACCCTCTGTGTCTCGTTTGACACGTACTCAGAATCCTGATCTTATAGCTTCCACATGGGCTTGATTAGCCTCTGGTTTCTGGCAATTTAAGGGCCTGGCTGGTCACCCTGCCTTCTTCCCAAAGTGGTCTTTCCCCTGGGAATGGCGGGCTTCAGCACACCAGGGGGCGCTGGGAAGCAGAAAAGTCCAGAACTCTAAGGAGGAGGCAGCTGCTGTAAGCAGACAGGTCTGCCCTCGCCCTGTGTGCAAAGGCTCTTATCTTAGTTTCTCCAAAGTCTAATTCAAAGGCTCTCAGAGAAGCGGACAAGCTCATTGACACCAGAAAAACCAGTGGTTATGTGTCACCCACTGGGCAGCAGTGTGTGTGTGTGTGTGTGTGTGTGTGTGTGTGTGTGTGTGTGTGTGTGTGATTTACAGACTCAGAGAAAGCTCATGACGCGTTGATTAGATGGACGTTTCTCAGAGTACGTAGGGAACTTGTTGAAGAACACACCACTTCAGACCGAGTGCACACTGAATCTGGAACTGTCTCTTCATTGGCCTGATTTTTTTCTCCAGCAGATAGGTCACACCAGAGATGAGAGAACATCCCAGGGGTGCCCCAGGGCTTGTGCTAGGTAGACAGTCTTGACCTGACCACGTGCTGGAGTCTCCTGGGACATTAGACAGGAGCATAGACATGGGCTCACTGAGGATTTGGAATTGTATCAAGTCCTTCAGGTGACTCATGCTTTCCAGAGTTTGAAAGGTAACTGATGAACAGGAAGAGGGGTCCTGCTATTTTGGGGTTATTCTCCTCTTCTTCAGGCTCCTATGTTTTTGGTGTCAACAATAGTTCCCAGACTGCAGGAGCTAGTTGCTGGATAAATTGATAACTGAATGAACAGATTTCCAAGCAAGATCTCCTTCAAGCAGGCCACTGCTACGTCCATGATCTAATATGGGTCCTATTATGAAGATAGGGATCTCAGATTTAATCACATCTGTCTGTAACACTGAGAGGAAGATCAGTGTCCAGTTAAGAACACCATGTGTGGTGCACCTGGTGAAACACACACATTACAGTGCCCAGGTTCAAACCCCTGGCCCCCGCCTGCAGAAGGAAAGCTTTATGAGTGGTGAAGCTGGGCTACAAGTGTCTCTCTGTCTCTCTCCTTCTCTCTCACTATCACCCTTTCCCCTCTCAATTTCTCTCTGTCTCTATGCAATAATAAATAAATAAATATACAAAATATTTTTTTTCTTTTTAATTTCTTTGTTGGGGAATTAATGTTTTCCATTCACCAGTAAATACAATAGTTTGTACTAAAATGTTTTTAAAAAGAAAAAAAAAACACACTCCAAGAAACAGTTTTCAAATTTAGGTCAGTAATGCAAATTTTAAAATACAAAGAGAATAATTACTTTCTATTCTCAGTGATACCTATCACTAAAAACAATAAAATTAAAAACCACTTTTCTTGACTTAGATTTTAACTGTAAAAACAACTCTACTCATTCTCCCAGTGGCACGTTCTTGAATCTTGACAAAATGCCTTTGACTAATTAGACAAAATATATCCAAAGAAATACCCGAAAATGGCCATATTTTCCAAATAAATGTGAGCAGACTTTTGCCAGGAGATGATCTGATTAGAAAGCGTGATGGCTTCAGCAGCGGGCAGTGGTAGAGTTCCTTCTTTGCATATGTCAGACCCTGCATGTGAGACTCAGAAAAGCTTGAGGTATAAGTTGGAGCCAGCAAAGTAGTTCACTTAGTTGGTGTGTCTGCCTTGCCACAATCCCAGTCCAAGTCAGAGTCCTGTCCCCACTGCCCACTACCACTTCTTTCTCATCTGTCTTCTCATCTGTCTTCCTCTTTCCTATCTGAAAAACAAAATCAGCCTGAGCAGTGGAATCTCTGGAAATGACAAATAAATTAGCAGATCGACTGTAGATGAAGCTGAGTGAGGAAATAAAAAGAATAGTTACCTCTCGAGGAAAATCCATTCATAGACAATTGTCAGTCTATGATAAGTATGGCACTTCTAAGTCCAAGGAAGGTGATTTTTCAATAGTCTGTACACTATATACCACCACAAACATGGAAATCAATCAGTAAACCACAGATGGTGCTTTCCAGGTCGTTTGGAGTGGACATTCAGTACGGTGGGACCGTGATTTCTGAATCTGAATAAATTAGACATACGCCCTAGCATGGCCATTTACCTGTCAGCTCAGTCTCAGGGGTGTGTAGCCAGATCTGGGTTTTCTGCCTTGTAAGGTGTAAGAGTAGTAGAGAACTCAGCCAGAGTCATCGACAGGTTACTGTGAGCACTACCCGCCGTGGTATTGCTGGGGTCCTGGCAGAGAGTAAATTCTGGCAAACAGCTCCATGATCCCCCAACTGTCAGGCTTCACCATGATCTTGCATTCACAAGGACTAGTTCTCAGAATTTTAATGAGGCACAGAAGCCTCAGACATTGAGTTCTGTAGGACAGCAATGAGTCATCCTTGGGCTTCCAGACAGATGATTTTCATGAGCTGTATGAACCCCAGATGTCGGATTCCTTCGAATGGCAATAACTCCCCCGAGAGGCTTCTGCCAGCCAGACGAGTGTGAGGTGTGTGACGGGGGCTTGGCTTCCCGCCCTAAGATGGAAGACAGAGGCACTCACTCTCACTCTGGAGATGAAGCTCGCCCTGCAATTACAATGCTTTCCCTCAGACATCATCCTAAACATGGAGTGTGGCCAAGGCTTCCATTTTAAGCCCATAATTGGCAACTTCAAGCCCCAAACCCTCTCATAACACTGCTCTGAAATTGTAGGGCACTCACCCTCTGAAAATATGCCCCTTTGGCTAAGCAAGGTTGCAAAGATGTCACCTGTCTTGACCGTGGAAAAGCCACCTACAGAGGATGCTTAAGAAAACGAGAACCTCTTGTCTCTTGCAAAGGAGTGAGGTCCCAGGTGTAGGGAAAAAAAAAAAAAGCTCCTGTGTGGTTCCAGGGGTGGGGAGAGGTCAGGGGGATGGCCTTCTTCTTGGAGAGTTCATGTGAAATTCAGTTACCTTATTTGGAGACTTCTCTGGGTAAGCCTTTCCTCTGTGTGTCTGTCTGTCTCTTAATTAAAGAAGGTTGTGGTGCTAGATTATTTTGCTACTTTACTGAATATTCTAATTTTAGTGATTCCCATGTGTGTGTGTGTGTGTGTGTGTGTGTGTGTGTGTGAGTGATAGGTGTGAGATGAAAATAACAGGATTCCTTATGTAGTATGGTGCTGAGACTAAAGCCTTGTCATGTATCATATTTCCAGGCATCTTCTTTCCCTCAGGCACCTCTGACAGCCCCACCCGCTCATCGTTCCCTCATATCGCGACCTCATGCCCTATCCGTGTGACATGTGGCGTGTGTCCTGTGTATAGGATGCAGCCCAGCCAGCCACAGGAAGGGCGTGGACTCTTGGGATGCGCGTTCTTGGCTTCCATCTTGTTCTAGCTCTTGAAAGTGGTGTGCAGCTGAAAAGCCATCTTAGCCTCTCTGTGTTTCGTTATCCTCATTTTCAACAGAGGATGTCTTAGCCGGGGTTTTCCAGGAAACAGAGGCTGTGGTGGAGATTTGCATAGAATGATCTGAGTGTGCAGTGCTCTCAGGAACACCAGCTCTAAAGAAGTGAGGGTACAGGATTAGGCAGGCAGAGGACACCGACCAAATAGTCCCGTCGGTGCTTCAGTGAGCACGGAAGCTTGACCTTGAGAGCTGGCTCATTCTGAGGCGAGAAGCCCACGTCTCATTACACATGTGTCCTGTGGACTAGGCTTTGGATGTGGGCCTGCCCTGAGGTTGAGGAGGTAACCGTTCCCCTGTACCAAGGGCAATTCAAAAAAAAAATTTATTGGTGGTTTAATAATAAGGAACAAGATTGTAAGATTACAGGGCTACAATTCCACACAGTTCCCACCATCAGAGCTCTGCGTTCCATCCCCTCCCCTGGAAGCTTCCCTATTCTTTATCCCTCTGAGAGTATGGAGCAAACTTTTTTATGGGGTGCAGAAGGTGGGAGTTCTGGCTTCTGTAATTGCTTCTCTGCTGAACATGGATGCTGGCAGTTTGATCCATACCCCCAGCCTGTCTTTATCTTCCTCAAGGACAATTCTAAGAGAGGGCCTCAACTAGTTCCCTACAACCACTAACTTCTCAACAGTTGGGGTAGATGACAGCCTCCATCATGCTGGTGGGCTGGCTGTCTTATAGTTGTGTCCTATGGAGGATATTGGTTCATCCTCCCTTAATGTGCTCAGCAAGGGCTAAGAATATTGTGTCTGGGACACCTAGTCACTCTGTGCCACACGGAAGACGCCGACAAGCCTGTCGATATTCATATATGTCCACCTGACCTTAGTCTGATGACTGCACGGTAACCACCGCACTCCCTCACCTGTGGGCCTTTGCCCCTTTGCCTCCGCTGCAAGCTGCAAACCAGAAGAGCCATGCTTGTGTTTGTTGACTTTTTGACATTGTCTCCCTAGGTTTGAGCACAGACTAGCTCATAAACATCTCTTGAAGGATGGAGAAATGGAGGAATGATGAGTTCCCATAAGAACAGAGGCCTTGGGGAGGGTCCCCTGGTGCTGCCTTTCAGGGCTTTCCCTTGGCATCCTGTCCTCTTCATCACGCACCAGCTGTTGTGTGTCACTGACAGTCCTCTGCCTCTCTCCTAGTTGCTCTGGATTCATGGCAGTCCCTGGCCCTCTCCTCAGTCATTGTTGACCCATCCATTAGGAGCTTTGACGTTGCCCACATCAGCACGACCACTGTCAGTGACTTCTCTGCTGCCCAGGATGTCTGTTTATGGGGTAAGGGCGATTTCCCCACTCCAGACAGAAGGGTCGGTTGGGGTGGGGCGTCGCTCACACAAGCGCTGCTTAGGATTCTGACCTCAGAAACACTCAGGATTCCCTGAGATGTACTTGGGAGTCTGTTGGGGGAAGGACTAACCTAAGGGAAAAGACACTGATATTCAAACAAAGGTTAAATAACCACCTTTGGGAATGTTCAACAAAGGTTTTGTCTTCTGAAAGATCTAGGTATTAGAGTCATGCTCCTCAAATTCCAAGGCTCCCTGACTCCTTTCCCCATATAGTCTGGATGCCAATATATGTGTTCTGTAGGTAGGGCCACCAGAGTTAGAAATACATTGCACGGCTCTGTGTGATACCATAGAACGTGGACTACAAATAAGGACGTCAGACAGTGCATGACTTGGTCAGTTGAAGGCAGCAGCACTGTTCACAGCTATTGTTAGGACTAAATATTCCAAAAGGTCAAAGGTAATGCAAATTGTCCAGTGCAGGGCCTGGTACACATTAGGAGAAATGTAAATCCTGGGGAATCAAGGCTGTTATGATGGGGGAAGGAGGCGGGTCTGGTGCATGGAGAGCCTTGTCTGGTGTGACTGAATCCTTGGGTGACTGGAGAGCCTGGGAAGTTCTTTGGCAAGGGGAAATGCATGTTTATGGATTTATCAGACAAAGAAAAACGTGCCTTTTGTGTGAAAAATAATTAGTGGGAGAAATGGAATTTTTTAAATTTGTATATTTATTCATTATTGGATAGAGACAGAGAAAAATTGAGAAGGAAGGGGGGAGAGAAAGAGAGAGAGGGGCATCTGCAGGCCTGCTGCATCACTTGTGAAGCTTTTCCCATGCAGGTGGGGGAGAGGGGCTTGAACTTGGGTCCTTGTGCACTGTAGCGTGTGCACTTAACCAGGTGCTCTACCACCTGCCCCCCTGAAACATTTTTTATCCCCATTTTATTCCCTACCTCTGACATAGTGCCTGGGTTATGCAGTAGTGGCTCAAAAGGACAAGTGAGTGATTGCACAGACGTGTACATGCATGTGTGGCTATGTGGGTACCTGTATGTGTGGTGTGTAGATAGTTGAGGTCATGGCCATATGTGCAGATTCATGACTGGATGGCAAGGCAGCTGGTTGGCTTGTCCTCTGGGGGATCTGCTCTGTAGATGAGACAGAGGATAAAGAAAAGCCAGAGTGGATCTTACCCGGGAACTTCTCCTTGGGTTTAATTCCTCCCGGCAGACCCTGCAGGTCATTTGGGGATGGATAAATGGGTAGGCAGGATGGCGCATGGATAGAAGGCCAAAGAAAGAAGGGAGGGTGCATGGCTGATGAGAGACTCAGGGATGCACAGTGAGATGGTCGAAGGCATGATGGACGGGTGCACAGTGCAGGTGTCCTGTCTGAAACTCAAGCCTCACTCTTGGCCTTCTGTTCCAGAGTGCTCTCGTCACCAGGCCTGCCTGGTCACCACTGTAAAGACCCAGCCTGGTGCTGTGAGGTGTGTGTTCTATCCTGACACCCAGACCTGCACACACAGTCTGCAGACCCAGAGCTGTCAACTTCTGCTCCGTGAAGAGGCTACCTACATCTTCCGTAAGCCAAGTAAGTCCAGACCTGTGTCCTTGCAGCCATTCCTGGGCGTCTGAGATTCTGGCTCGGAGACTGAGCTGGTGGTGACTGGTGAGCTCTGGGTCTTTAACATTCTCAGGGGAACACTGGTCTAAGTCATGTAGGGCTAGGTGACATTCATTTGGGAAGAGCAGAAGGAAATTAGAGACCCTTCTTCTGACCAGAATTTTCTCTGTGCCAACGTTATTCATTGATTCCTTTGATATATAGAAGGCATATTGGTTTTTAAAATAATTTTTATTTGCTATTAATAGTTTGCTACAAGATTATAAGATTACAGTATCGAGTTCCACAACACACCCACCACCAAAGTTCTGTCTCCCCACTTTCCAACCTCGCGGCGATCACCACCACAGTGCTCACAAGTCCTGCAGTTTGCTTACTTCTGTTTTGTGGGGATTTTTTTTTTGACAAGTTCATGTAAATCAGATTTCTAGATTCCATGTATGAGTGAAACCATCTGGTAGTTGTGCTTTTTAAAAAATCTCTTTACTTATTTTGCTAGGAATAATCACTTCCAATTCCATCCATTTGTCCCAAAGGATAGAAAATCATCTTTTTTGATCGTAGAGTAATAGTCTCTACAGGGAGGCTTCTCTCACCTACAAAGTCACATTGCCTGGCTGCCAGATCTCCCACTGAGGCAAGGACAGCCGCTTCTGGCTCAGCTTAGTTTCAAACATTCAGTAAGTTGCCGCTAAGTGTCAGGGATTGTGGAAAGTGCTGGGGGTGTAAAAATGAAGCGGGCAGGATGAGAACGATACTGAAATCAATGAATAAATCAAATAACCAAGAGTATCACAATAGGAAACCCTGGAAGTGGGGACCTACGTAACATCTTTCTCCCTCGAACATGCTCACTGGGTGAAATGAATAACTTCTGTCTTCCAATGTCTTCCATCTCTGAGAGCTGAGACTGGTGGATATTTTAGCTACTACCATCACACGTCTCCGTCACAACTGTATGACTCTGACCTTGTAGCAGGAAAGCAGTCACAGTTCCTGGTGGACTTCATAGGCTTGGCCGCATGTCAGTAAAACTTCATTTACAAAAACAAGTAGATGAAATTTGACCCTATGTCATTCTGGGACACTGAGGGCCCTTCAGGCCTATCTTGAGCCTCTTCTCTGCCTCTACTTCTCAGTGTACAGACCATAATAGTGTCTGTCCCCTACTCTGGGACTATTATGAGTCCCAAATGCTGAGGTCTTGGGCCTACAATCCTAAGTCTTGCTTTCTGTTTGTGTGCTTGTGCCATTTGATCAAATCAGATATCAGTAGTGCATTGAACTAACGCTGAAGCCAGTGAAACTCAGTTAGATGTTCTCCTCTGTCAGACACTTTCAGTGGAAAGGCTCCAACAGAAGAGATGCGTCCTTGCAGCTAATGCACTTGTATAGCTCTAGATCTTTTTTTTAAAGCCATTTTTTAGTATTTATTTATTTTCCCTTTTGTTGTCCTTGTTGTTTAACGTTGTTGTTGTTATTGCTGTCGTTGTTGGATAGGACAGAGAGAAATGGAGAGAGTAGGGTAAGACAGAGAGGGGGAGAGAAAGACAGACACCTGCAGACCTGTTTCACCGCCTGTGAAGTGACTCCCCTGCAGGTGGGGAGCCGGGGGCTGGAACCGGGACCCTTATGCCAGTCCTTGCACTTTGGGCCACCTGCACTTAACCCACTGCGCTACGTCCGACTCCCTCATTTTTTTTTTTAAATTTGTGAGTAATAGTGGTTTACAAGACTATGGGATATATAGCTCAACACCGTACTCCCCACTAACCACCTGAGATGGTTCTTACAAGATTTTCAGAGACAGTTTGCTTCTGCTTATACTGTTTTGCCGGTATGAGTGAAACCAGCTGATAGTCGTCTTTGTCAACTTTACATGTTTAGTTGATCACAGTCACCTCCATTTCCATTCATTTAGTCCCAAAGCTCTTTTGTCCTGGAAGGGTAGTATTCTGTGGCGTGCAGTAGCTGTAACTTCTTTAGTCAGTTGTTTGTGGACATTTAAGCTGCTTCTGCTCTTTATCTGTTGTGAATAGTGGAGCTTGGAGCATAAGGGTGCATGTGCCAGTTTGAATTAGTGTTTGCCTGTCCATACAGATGGACAATTTTTTAAACCCTGCAGTCACATGGTCTAAATACATGGCTAATCTGGAAAGGTACCACCATCTCTACAAAGGATTTTAAAAGGTAAAACTCTACATTTAAAATCTCCCCTGATTGGAGTGTGTTCAGTCTGGCATTCAGCTGGAGACACTGCTGAACCCACTGTCCATGGCAGGGCAGCCTGATATGTCCTTGAAATTCTTTTATTTTTATTTTTTTGTCTACAGGGTGATCACTGGGACTCAGTGCTAGCATTACAAATCCACAGTTCCTGGTGGCCATCCCCTCCCATTTTTATTGGATAAGACAGAGAGAAATTGAGAGGAAGGGGAGATAAAGAGGGAGAAAGAGAGAGAGAGGAGAGAGAAAAAGAGAGAGAGAGAGAGAGAGAGTTACCTGCAGACTTGCTTTGCTGCTTGTGAAGTGTCACCCCTAAAGGTGGGGAGCAGAGGCTTGAACCCGGATCCTTGCTCAGGTCCTTACGCTTGTGTGCTTAACCAGGCGTGCCACCAGCCCACCCCCTCCCACCCTGCACCCTAGAAATTCTTTAACTTGTCCATTCTCTGTCTCGGCTTGCTCCCCTTGTGTCACGCCACATTCACGCGGAGTGACAGCTTCCTGCAGGCACAAGCTGATCCCCAGAAGTTCTGCTACTTTAACAGTCCTGTCCGGAGCCTTGCCTGAGCACTAGAATTTCAGCTGAAAGAGGAAATCCTATGGGAAGGAAGTGTGAGGCTGGTTCCAGTCATGATCTGTGATTGAGGTCAGATTAGAAGGAAGCGACTACTTCTTTCCACACTGCGCTTCTATTTTGATAATGTTTCTGCAGCAGAGTTTTCATTAACTGTGCTATTTTGTTTTTCTTTCTCGTTACTTATTTCATGGATTATTACTTTATTTATATTGCCACGAGGATTGTTGCTGGGGCTCAGTGCCTGCACAATGAATGACTGAACTGCTCCCGCCAGCCATTGTTTATAGAGACAGGGAGAAGTTGAGAGGGAAGGGCAGATAGAAGTAGAGAGTAACTCAGGCAGAAGTTGAAAAACAAGATCAGAAGAGAAAACACAAGTAGAACCTGAACTGGAGTTGGCATATTGCACCAAAGTAAAAGACTCTGGGGGCGGGGGGGGGGGGCGGCAGAGAATACAGATCCAATAAGGATGACAGAGGACCTAGTGGGGGTTGTATTGTTATATGGAAAACTGGGAAATGTTATGCATGTACGAACTATTGTATTTACTGTCAAATGTAAAACATTAATCCCCCAATAAAGAAATAATAATAAACCCCTCTTTCTTTCTGTCTCCTCCCCTCCCCTCCCCTCCCCTCCCTTCCCCTCCCCTTCCCTCTCCCTCTCCCTCTCCCTCTCCCTCTCCCTCTCCCTCTCCCTCTCCCTCTCCCTCTCCCTCTCCCTCTCCCTCTCCCTCTCCCTCTCCCTCTCCCTCTCCCTCTCCCTCTCCCTCTCCCTCTCCCTCTCCCTCTCCCTCTCCCTCTCCCTCTCCCTTCCCCTTCCCTTCCCTTCCCTTCCCTTCCCTTCCCTTCCTTCCCTTCCCTTCCCTTCCCTTCCCTTCCTTTCCTTTCCTTTCCTTTCCTTTCCTTTCCTTTCCTTTCCTTTCCTTTCCTTTCCTTTCCTTTCCTTTCCTTTCCTTTCCTTTCCTTTCCTTTCCTTTCCTTTCCTTTCCTTATTTTCAATTTCCTTCTTTCTCTCTTCCCACCTCCACTCATTTGTTGAACTTCTCCATCTTCTAGGCAATTGATCATTGTAGGAATAGTGTTATTCAGGATCAACACCTTTGTGTATGGAGGCTTCTAGCTTTCTTTTGTGTACTCCATTTTCTTGGGATGCATGACTCTGAAAATGTCCAATAGTTCTAGTTTATCTATCTCCTCATTTAGCTTCCTCATGTCTTTATTGATTTTCTGCCTGGATGATCTGTCAAGTTGAGAGAGTGGGGTGTTGAAGGCCCATACTGTTAGTGTGTTGCTGTAGCTCTTTCAGTAGATGTTTGATGCATTTAGATGGCTTCTATTGGGTACATAGATGTTAATAATTGTTAAATCCTCTTGATTGACTGATCCTCTGAGCGTTAAGTAGTGTCCATCCCTATCTTTTTTAATTTTATTTATTTTAAGGCCTATCATATCAGATACAAGAATAGCTGTCCCTGCCCTTTTTTTGTGGGCCACTAGTCTGTATGATGGTTTTCCATCCTTTCACTTTGAGTCTGTGTTTGTCTTGTTGAGTTAGGTGGGTTTCTTATAGACAGCATTTTGTTGGGCTGTGTTTTCTGATCCGTCTCCCTACTCTTTTAATAGGTGAATTCAGACCATTGACATTTATTGATATCAAAGACTGAAGATGTTTTAATGCCATTATTGTATATTTTTAGAGTGTTCTGATATATGGCATATTTATGGTGGTCTGACTTTATAGGAGACATTTCAGAACTTCTTTCAGGGCAGGCTTGGTGATAGTTGATTCTTTCAACTTTTGCTTGTCTGAGAAGGTTTTTATGTCTCCATCTATTCTGAATGACAGTCTAGCAGGATACTGTAGTCTTGGTTGAAAGCCTTTCTCATTGAGCACCCAATAGATATCTTGCCATTCTCTTCTGGCCTGTAGTGTTTGTGTGGAGAAATCTGCTGCTAATCTTATGCTTTTTCCTCTGTAGGCGACTCTTTGTGTTTCTCTTGCAGCCTTCAGGATCCAATCTTTATCCTTATTTCTTTCCATTCTAAGTATGATGTGTCCTGGTGTCTTTAAGTCTGGGTTAATTCTGTTTGGGACCCTCTAGGCTTCTTGAACCTTTATATCTTTGATGTTGTCTAGACTAGAGAAGTTCTCAGCTATTATGTCCTGAAGAATGCTTTCTTCTCCTCCCTCTCTTTCTTCCTCTGGTAATCCAATAATGTGTATATTATTTCTTTTGAAGTCATCTCATAGGTCTCTCGTTGTTTATAGTATCTCTTAATCTCTTTTGAGATCTCTTACTTCTTTTTTAGTTGTCTCTAGTTCATCCTTGATCTTGCTAATTCTGTCTTCAGCCTCATTTATTTTATTCTCTCTCCCCTCTACTGTTTTCTGGAGTTCATCTATTTCATTACTCTGTTCTGATACTGTCTTACCTTGTTCAGCTAGTTGTGTTCTTAGCTAAGCTACTTCAGCTTTCAGTTTTCTAATAACCTTGAGATAACTGGTGTTTTCTTCCAGGGTCTCATTTGTTGTTTCTGAATTTCTGGTGATAATTCTTCCAATCTCTTTACTCACTCCTGTGATTATTTCCTTAAGTAGTGTTTGGATGTGGATCTCATTATTTTGTACTTCAGCCTTTGGGGAGCTTTTAGCTGGATTCTTGTCCTGTTCATTTCTCCAATATTTCTTCTTGTTGGTTTAACCATTATATATATATATATATATATATATATATATATATATATAATTTTTATTTATAAGAAGGAAACATTGACAAAACCATACGATAATAGCGGTACAACTCCACTCAATTCCCACCACCAGACCTCTGTATCCCACCCCCTCTGCTGATAGCTTTCCTATTCTTTAACCCTCTGGGAGTATGGACCCAAAAGGTGGAAGGTATGGCTTCTGTAATTGCTTCCCCACTGACCATGGGTGTTGACTGGTCAATCCATACTCCCAGTCTGTCTCTATCTTTCCCTAGTGGGGAAGGGCTCTGGGGAAGCAGAGCTCTAAGACATTGATGGGGTTGTCTGTCCAAGGGAGTCTGGTTGGCATCATGTTAGCATCTGGAACCTGGGGGTTGACAAGAGAGTTAGCATATAAAGCCAAACAAATTGTTGACTAATCATGGACCTAAGGGCTGGAATAGTGCAGATAAAGAGTTGGGGGTCCTCCATTTTGTTGATAACTAGCAGACGTATTTTAGTTAAATTCCAAAGGGCCTGTGGCTATACTAGTTTTTTTTTTTCCTTTTCCTTTTTTCCCCTGAGCCTGAAATCTGATATGCCAGTAGATCCAAGTTATTGTCTGGTGAGATGATGTGTTGGCTGGAAAAAGGACCAGGAAGATGGATCAGGGAAGAGAGTAGCTCCCTAATATGGGAAAGGAGTATAAATATTGTTGACTGTAAATCCCATCGATTTCATGTGATCTGGGTCCCCTAATTAGCTTAGGAGCCTATGTGACCTCTGCATCCCTGCAAAGCTGAGCTCACATTCTGTGGTCATGAGTAGGAACATTCCATGATGCCCCAGTGTCAACCCATCTTCCTCAGGTGTAGCATAGAGTATGTTGTCCAGCCTTCCTTTGGAGGATGGAACATTCTCTACCATTGTTGATCCAAGTTGAGGGCAAGGTCCTATGGGGGCCCACAAAGGGGTCTATTTTGTTTTTACTGATGGAAATGACCAGTAACAATGGAGAGAGGTCTAGGCTCACTTTGTCTGTTTGGGAATCTCTGGACACCCTCACTTGGGTCCCAGCTGATAGGGTGGCCTGATAGTGACTAAAGAGTTATCATTAAAGTATGCCAGTCTCTTGCCCTTGTTCAGCTTTTGAAGTCCTTGCTTTGATAAGGTTAGCTTTGGAGTGAGTGAGAGTATTCTAATAGGAAGTAGGTGAGTAGGGTATTTAAGTCTAAGTAGACACTATTTCATTTTATATAGTTTGTTATGAGGTTCCTCTCACAGTACTTTTCAAATTACTGATCACTCTTGCCTGGAATGACTTGTGTCTAAGTAAGGTAATTAAAGCGTTCACAGTTGTGGACATCGACAGTTGTTTCAATCGTATTTTAATCCCTGAGTTGGAGCACAGTGGCTTAAAAGCCTCTTTTGTTCTTTTTCTTCCCTGTAGGCTGTGGGAGCCTGAGGGCTTTTAAACTATAAGTAGGCTTCTTAGCTTAATCACTGACTCCTGACCAAGAGATAAAGTAGGGTGGGACAGAAATAATCCAGTGGTTATGCAAAGAGACTCTCACAGCCCCATCAATAGTCCACCGAGTTATAGAGTTTCCTAGTTAGTTCTCTGTCCCCTGGTGTCAGCACAGGGCCTCCCCCCACTGCTCCAGATTCTGAGGGCAGTAGCAAGGGAGACTCATAGTTGCATTTGGTGAGTCTTAGGGGAGTCCTCTCCTCCCTTCAGTAGTATTTTTTTTTGGTGAAACAGACTGGAGGTGGTTTCTCAACTGGTAAACTGCAGGACTGTTACCAGCAGCTTAATCTCTCCCTAGGCTCCTCTCTGTCCATGAGCCACATGTGTTTGCACTGACTGGTGATTTGGTGGGTTCCTGAAATCGTTCTAATCCTGTCTTGTTGCGGTCCCAGGTGGTCTCCTTTGGTATTCCTAGTTGACCTGGGAGAGGAGAGGACAGCAACTTTCTTGTTTTGTAGCATCAGAAAATTGATGTTTTAACTGGACTCAGTATGGATCCTGGATTTAAACTTTTCAGTAAAGTTTAAAGTAAACTTTACTGAATTCATCTGTCACAACTTTGTAACCTGTAAAACTAAAATAGTGAATGTCCGTTTCCTTTAGGGTCTTTAATCTATCAACTAAATTAATGTACATCCCAAGCAGATATGTGATATATGGCCAGTACGCATAACTGTGAGCTAGGATTTCTCAAGATCCCATCCCTAAACACTTGCTATGATAAACAGACACTTAGGTCTATCAATTTTGCCGATGCTTCTGTTACTGGTTTTTGTTGTTGTTATTGTTTGCCTTACTAATAATTCATTCATGGCCTGCTGTTTCTTTAGAGGCACTCTAAAAATAAGAAGAAATATGACATTTTATTGAAATATTTGGTCTGTTACATGTAACTCAGGTTTCCTTGACCTTCTCCCCCCCCCCCCGTGACTCATCCTCACCACGCTGACCCTGGGTGCACTGGAAGACTCGGATATATCACATGGGGGTTGAATACATCACAACACCACTTCTATTTGGGGCCAAATAATTGGTCATTGTGGGAAGACTGCCCTACCTATTGGAGGATGTGAGGCAGCCTTCCCAGCTGCCAGCATCGCAGTGCGGTGCTGTAGAGTCCCCTCCTACCTGTCTATATTCTGTCTTCCTTTCCCCCACTTGGAACTGGCCAGAATGTCTCCAGGAATTGTCTCAGACACCCTGGCATCCAAACTACCTCCAGCTGAGGAACAGCATTCACTCAGCTCCTGAGGATAAATTGGCTTCAATCTGTCTGTCTCCTTCCTTCTGCTTCTGTTTAGTCAGACTGTGTTTTCTAAAATTGAGGACACTGCAGAGGAAGTGGCAACACTTTGTTGCTCAATCAGATGACAGTGGGGCTGAGCAATGTCTGTTAGGAATACTTCTCAGAAGAAGAAGAAGACAGTCTCTTCTCCAGAACTTCTTTTTCCCTTTGTTCAAGGCCTGACTCCCACACAGCCATGTCTTAAGTCCATGAAACTGGTATTTGGCACAGAGCTGAGGCCCAACAAAAGTTTATTGAATGAAGCCATGAGAGAGTGAAAATGAAGGAGAAGGGATAAGATAACTACACAGAGGCTGATGGTTATGGGATGGTTAGCATTACGAGGACGGGAGCTCAGAATAGCAAAGACATAACTCTGAAATTACAGACCTGGTGCAGGATTTGAATGTGAAGGGACTGAACATCGCAGGCATGGCCACTAGTGGCCACAGAGACCTAGGAGGGAGCCATGCCCAATCTGGTGTAAACAATGTGTAGTCATAGCTGGAGTCAGAATGGTGTGACTTTAAAGACTAGTCACCATGAGGCCCTGTCCACGTTCCCACCCTGGTCACCTAGCTCTGTTTCCTCACTAATGAAAGTGAACAGTAAGGACCTTAACTACAGTTCTGAAGTCTCAAAGTCCTATATGTCTGAAAAGACATGATTTTTCAAGTTGGTGGAAAAGTCTCACCTAAAGTGACAGAGGAAGTTCTGTTCTTTGCTTATACATTCTAGTCAGGACAACCCTCACATTTTACTTCAGAAATAACTGATGGGTTTGATGGCAGCTCTCTTCCAGACCTCCTTAGGAAAATTGAGTAGCAGTAGGGTTTTTTTGTTTTGTTTTGTCTTGTTTGTTTGCTTTTGTTGCCACCAGGGTTATCACTGGGGCTCGGTGCCTGCACTACGAATCCACCACTCCTGGAAGCCATTTTTTTCTATTTTCTTTTTCTATTTTTATTTGACAGGACAGTGAGAAACTGAGAGGTGAGGAGTCTATAGAGAGGTGGAGAGAAAGAGAGACACCTGCAAGCTTGCTTCACGTCTCATGACATGTCCCCCTTGCAGGTGGGGAGTGGGGGCTTGAGCCTGGGTCCTTGTGCCTGGGGATATGTGGTCCTAACTGGGTGCTCCTCCTCCCGGCCTCAAGTAGCAGTAGATTTGGTATCCCTGAATGCTTTATTCAATATGCGTGATTTTAACTGAGGTCCCTATCTGTCTGTCACTAAAGATGAGTGCTGTATGTTACCTCAAATGAGAGAAATAAGCATTGGAACAGGGCTTTAGATGTCTCTCCAGTCTCTCTGCCTCTATGAAAGGAAAAACACTAGTGTTTCTTCAAGTATATTCAGAATATCAGGGAGTAGAGCACCTCCTTCACTTTTCTATCCCTCTGTCACTCTTCTCCCTCCCAACAGATATCCCTCTGCCTGGCTTTGGGACAGTCACACCTTCTGTGACCATCACCACTCATGGCCAGCTGCTGGGCAGGTCGCAGGCTATCCAGGTGGGCACTTCATGGAAGCAAGTGGACCAGTTCCTGGGAGTTCCCTATGCCACCCCACCCTTGGAGGAGAGACGTTTCCAGGAACCAGAGCCCTTGAACTGGACAGGGTCTTGGGATGCCACCAAACCACGGTAGGTATGGAGTAGAAAATATTTTGTTGACCATTCAGAGGCTTCTTCTCCCTTCTAATAGATCAAAGTAAGACTTGGTGTCCAAGTAGGGCATCCTAGTTAAGTGGTACATGGGGCCTGGAGAGGGGGGAATTCTAGGCAAAGATGGGCTAGTCATGACGGTGGGGAGCCATGAGTTTTTATGTTAAAGTTACCAGCGTTTGGCTACATGTGTTCAGGTCCCGGGAGAAAGGGGCATGGCGGGTCCTGGGAGAAGGAGAGTAGACAAGGGCAACAGGAACAGAGAACAGAGAGCCCAGGAACAGAAAGTACAGGAAAAGAGAACAGCTACTGCCAGACACTGGCTTAAATAACTTCCTATACACTCGCAATCCCTTGTGGGTTTGCGTAAGTCCATAGTATGCTCGTCAGGCTGATGTCAGCCTATGCTAATTATGCTCATATCCCAGTAGGTGGGACAGCCTGTTCCCTGGGTGGGCATGTTGTCTCTAAGTGCACGTACGGGGGAGGGAGGTGTCTTATTCTTCTACACACCCTTGGTAGGGAGCACTGCGGGTGACCTGCTATCCCTTCCATCCTTGTGCCATGACCATCTCCCAGTTCCCAAAGCTTCTTAATTGCTGCTAATCTGGGGGGCATGTACCCTCTAGAATGGAGCAGAGGGTGATGGTGCTGCCATGAGCAGGAATGGGGAGAGGTGTGGCTGTCTCTTGTGGAATTCATAGAATCCCTATCTGCAGGCCCAGCTGCTGGCAACCTGGTGTCTCTCCTGGAGTCAATGAAGACTGCTTGTATCTTAATGTGTTTGTTCCTCAGCATGTGGTAAGTCCTATAGCCCCTGCACACCTCTCCCACAGGAGCTCTTGGTCCCCAGAGTTGTCAATGTCCTTCTCTCATCTCCTCCACTGCCTGGAAGGCTGTGGTCCCCCCAGCACTGTGCTAGCTGGGTGTCAGCTTTGAGAAGATTCGAATGGCGGAGATCCACAGAGCCTCTCTTGGTTCCTACAGGGACTTCTAGATAGTCCCACCTCTGCCCTTTCTTTCATCACAATGGTCCATCCTACGGTTGGCCATTGTTCATAATGGTCCTGTGACAAGAGGAACTGTTCTAGATGGGACAGACACAGCTTTGAACAAAGCACAGCTGTCACCCTCCCTGGACTAGAGGGCTTGCCCTTTAGTGGCAGTGGCAGACACAGAGTAACAGTTGAACAGCACACATGCACATCACGAAGAAAAATGCAGTAGGGGAAGAGTCACAGAACAGCCAGAGAGTTTGGCGATGTTGCACTGTCATTTGTGGAAGAGGGAGTCTGTGAGCCCTGCAGACCCAAGGCAAAGGAGTCACCTAGGGAGACAGAGCTGTGCGGAGTAGAGGTTTCCTCCCAGCCTCTGAAGTCTAGATCCAGTGCTGCTTCCTTCCAGGGAAATTCTTAGTCAAAAAGTATCGTCATTTCTTTCTCCACATGGAGAAAGTATTGTTGTTTCTTTCTCCGTGTGTGTGTGTGTGTGTGTGTGTCCATCCACCCTTATTTCCTTTTCCTGAAAGGCCAGCAGCCATGTTGGATTAGGAATCCTAGTCTAACTACCTTTTTTTTTTTATAGGCCCTAACACCAAATCTAGTCACGGCCTGAGGTGTTAAAGTGAGGACTCCCGGTGCACAGCACAGTTCAGTCTTGATATGGGAGTTAATACACTTCTGAGGCAGTTGATGTAAGGGCTGTGCATGGTCTCAGTGCCTGGCACATAAATGGGAATGAATTATGGGTGAAAGTGGGTCACCTCTCCAGTAAGTTGTGTTCTAGATACACAATGGAATACTACTCAGCTACTAAAAATGGTGAATTCACCTTTTTTTTTTTTTTTAATCTCACCTTGGCTGGAGTTTAAAGGAATCATGTGAAATGAGAGAAGTGAGAAAGAGAAGGGTGAATATGGGATGATCTCACTCATAAAACAGAAGGGAAAACACAAAGCAGAACTTGGACTGGGTCTGGTGTATCGCACCAGAGTAAAAGACTGTGGGGTGGTCCTGGAACATGATGGTGGCAAGGAGGACCTGGACGGGCTCGAGTTGTTATGTGGAAAACTGAGAAATGTTACACATGTACAAACTACTGTATTATACTGTTGACTGAAACCATTCAGCCCTCCAGTAAAGGGGCAAAAAAGAAAAAATGCAATAAAATATTTTTATTATATTTATTTATTTATTGGATAGAGACAGCCAGAAATTGAGAGGGAAGGGGAGACAGAGGATACCTGCGGCCCTGCATCACAGCTCATGAAGCTTTCCACCTGCAGGTGGGGTCCAGGGATTCGAACCTGGGTCCTTGTGCACTGTAACATGTGAGCTCAACCAGGTGTGCCACTGTCACTACCTAGCCCCCAATAAAATCTTTTTACTGAAAAAAAAGAAAGAAGATGAAAAGGAGCCACTTCTTACTCCGCACTTGCCACCCCCACAGGTCCCTAACGCATCTGTGCTGGTATTGTTTTACAACACCGGGGAGGGCAGAGGGAGCGGAGGACGGCTGGGCCTTGATGGCTCCTTCCTGGCTGCCGTTGGCAATCTTGTCGTGGTCACCGCCAGCTACCGAGTGGGCGTCTTCGGCTTCCTAAGTTCTGGTGAGTCACTGCCACTCATTGGTAGGAACAGAGGCACCTCTGGGAAGAATCTGGTTCTTTGTATGTGTTCAACTTTTCTCCAGAATTCCATCTTTCCACATCTCTGTGTCCTCCTTCAGCTTGGCCAAGCTCTCCGTGAGATGTTTACATGTTCAGGAGTTACCCCGGCATCGCTAACACCTTTAAAAGTAATGGTTGCCATTTATTGAGTATACTAAGTGTGTGGAACTGATCCAGGAGTATTACATGCTTTACTCTCTCTCTCTCTCTCTCTCTCTCTGTGTGTGTGTGTGTGTGTGTGTGTGTGTGTGTGTGTGTGTGTGTGTGTGCGCTTAGACCATATTAGGACAGGCCCTTGGTTAGTAAGAGCAGAACCAGCGCCAGACAGTGGCAGATCTGGTTAAGCTCACACATTACAGTGTGCAAAGTCCTGGGTTCAAGCCCCTGGTCCTCACCTGCAGGGGGAAAGCTTTGTGAGTGGTGAGGCAGGGCTGCAGGTGTCTCTCTGTCTCTCTTCCTCTCCATCACTCCTTTTCCTCTCAATCTCTGGCTGTCTCTATCCAATAAAATAAAGATAATATATTTCTTTTTTGTAATAAGGAAGGAAAAAGGAAGAGCCATGAATTTAGCTAGTCCTGACAAATTGAGGAACTAATGTAGCTTTGGGGGCATACCGTCTCCATTTCCACTAAATCATATTGGATAGCTTTTACTGTAGGGTAGTAGTGCAGAGAGTCCTATGTACTCTTTATTCTCTTGCCTCGGTTTCTCCGGACTGGCACTGTGCACTGGCGACACCTTTGTTAAAGTTAGGAGGCAATGCCCAGGCATCCTTACTGACTGAGCTTCACAGTTTCTCCTAGGATTCACTTTTATTGTCGCACTTTCTGTAGGATCGCTTTGTTTGTTTGCCTCCAGGGTTATCACTGGGGCTCAGTGCTGGCACTACAAATCCATTGTTCCTGGTGGCTATTTTTTGCATTTTATTGGATAACAGAGAGAAATTGAGAAAGGAGGGGAGATAGATAGATAGATAGAGAGAGAGAGAGACAGAGATACTTGCAGATCTGATGCATTGCTTGTGAATCTTCTGGCTGCAGGTGGGAAGTGGAGGCCCGAACCCAGGTTCTTGTGTGTGCCCTTGGGCTTCAAACTATGTGTGCTTAACTGGGTGCACCACCGCCAGCCTCCCTTCCACAGGTTTTTTAAAAAAATTCTTTATTGGGGAATTAATGTTTTACATTTGGAAGTAAATACAATAATTTGTACATGCATAACATTTCCCAGTTTTCCATATAACAATACAACCCCCACTAGGTCCTCTGTTATCCTTCTTGGACCTCTATTCTCCCCACCCACCCACCCCAGAGTCTTTTACTTTGGTGCAATATGCCAACTCCAGTTCAGGTTCTACTTGTGTTTTCTCTTCTGATCTTGTTTTTCAACTTCTGTCTGAAAGTGAGATCATCTCGTATTCACCCTTCTGTTTCTGACTTGTTTTGCTTAACATTATTTCTTCAAGCTCCATCCAAGAAGGGCTGAAAACAGTGAAGTCACCATTTTTAATAGCTGAGTAGTATTCCATTGTGTATATATACCACAACTTGCTCAGCCACTCATCTGCTGTTGGACACCTGGGTTGCTTCTAGGTCTTGGCTATTACAAATTGTGCTGCTAAGAACATATGTGTACACAGATCTTTTTGGATGGGTGTGTTGGCTTCCTTAGGTTGTATCCCCAGGAGAGGAATTGCAGGGTCATAGGGTAGGTCCATTTCTAGCCTTCTGAGAGTTCTCCAGACTGTTCTCCACAGAGGTTGGACCCATTGACATTCCAGCATTAGTGCAAAAGGGTTCTTTTGACCCCACAATCTCTCTAGCATTTGCTGCTGTTACCTTTTCTGATGTGTGACATTCTCACAGGAGTGAAGTGGTATCTCATTGTTGTCTTTATTTGCATTTCTCTGACAATCAAAGATTTGGAGCATTTTTTCATGTGTTTCTCAACCTTTTGATCTCTTCTGTGGGGAATATTCTGTCCAAGTCCTCCCCCCATTTTTGGATGGGGTTATTTGTGTTCTTGTTGTTGAGTTTGGCAAGCTCCTTATATATTTTGGTTAATAAACTCTTGTCTGATGTATGGCATATAAAGATCTTCTCCCATTCTGTGAGGGGTCTCTTGGTTTGGGTCGTGGTTTCTTTTGCTGTGCAGAAGCTTTTTAATTTGATGTAGTCCCATAGGTTTATGCTTGCCTTAGTCTTCTTTGTAATTGGATTCATTTTATTGAAGATGTCTTCAAAATTTTTTCTTTTGTCAAATTATGGAGGGTTTTTTTTTTTAATTACAAGGGAACAGATCATATTAACTCCAGGATATTAGGGAAAACAATATGTAGACATTAATCAGGGTCCCTCTAAAGAGTTACTGTAACTGCAGATGGGTTTTATACACTGGTATGGCTCAAGTCAGCAAAATGAATATCCATGGTTGTGTTACGAGTTGACACATGAAAACCAGAAAGTTCAGGCACACTGTGTTCTAGTTCTAGTAAATAGTCTGACAGAAGTTCTGGGGGCTAGCAGGGGAGTTTCATTGTTTCAAGAACTAATAAGGAGTCCTGAATAAACACAGGTTTCAAGTATAAGATAATGTGAGGTAGCCAAAACCTTTCATTTCCCATTGTTATGCAATGAAAATAGTTGAGTTTTTTTTCATAACTAAAGTGTAATGACTATAATTAGAAGACTCTCATGTGACTGATAGGAGGCTAGCACCTATGTAAACAAGACGTAGAAAATAATGAAAGTAGTTATGTCAGTGGGAATAAACAGAAGGATTAGAAAGAAAAAGGAGGGAGTCGGGCTGTAGCGCAGCGGGTTAAACGCAGGTGGTGCAAAGCACAAGGACCGGCGTAAGGATCCCGGTTCGAACCCCGGCTCCCCACCTGCAGGGGAGTCGCTTCACAGGCGGTGAAGCAGGTCTGCAGGTGTCTGTCTTTCTCTCCCCCTCTCTGTCTTCCCCTCCTCTCTCCATTTCTCTCTGTCCTATCCAACAACGACAACAACAATAATAACTGCAACAATAAAACAAGGGCAACAAAAGGGAATAAATAAATAAAATAAATATTAAAAAAAATAAAGAAAGAGGAAAGGATGCTCACCTCGCTTCTGGTCCATTGTCACTGTAGCTAGCGACAGAGGATAGTAACAGTCACATTATCTAGGCTCACTGTCAAACATTTTTTAAAAAATTTATATCTTTTAAATTTTTATTTATTTAATTTCTTAATAATATTTATTATTCTTATTAGTGAGTGGATAGAGACAGCCAGAAATATAGAAGGAAGGGGAAAATAGAGAGGGAAAGAGACAGATACACCTGAAACATTGCTTCCCCAAATCTTTCCCCCTACAGGTGGGGACCAGGGGCTCAAACCTGGGTCCTTGCACATTGTGATATACACTCAGCCAGGTGCGCCACCACCCTGTCCCACTGTCAAACGTTTCTACCTATGAATTTTCATGGTCACTATTCTCTGCACTTCAAAAATGACAAATCTGAGCACAAAGAGATTAAGTAAATTTCTCAGGGTTACAAAAGGAGGATTAAACATTAATTTTGTCTGACTTGTGTTCTTAAATTCTCAAGTCTACTCAGTACATCTCTGCAAAGCATCCTAATCTTTCCACCAATAGCCCCTTTTGCTTCGGATTCTCCTATGCCATCTGTGTTTTTGATAAATTATCTATTGAACACACTACATATGTGAATTAATAATTTGTTCCATCTGGCTGGTGATTTTTTTGTTGTTGTTTCTGTTTCAGCATTGATCCATTCAGACTTTAACCCCAATTGCTGATGGGTCAACACAATATTATGAAATCGTATAAATCAGGGAGTCGAGCAGTAGCGCAGCGGGTTAAGCGTACATGGCGTGAAGCACAAGGACCTGCGGAAATCATATAAATAACTGCCATAGCTATACAGCAAATAAACAGTAAAACTAAATAAACACAGGCAACATTCCCCAGCACTGAATTCTGATTGCCGCATGGTTGTATAGTCAGTTCTAATCACATACTTGGTGGGCCCAACCTAGCATCTGAACCTCCTAGACACAAGTATTTGGTCTGTCCAGTATCTCCCAAATATTCCAGGGACATCAACAGCAAATCACACTGTTTGATCAACACCACATACCCAGGGTCATCTCACTGGTTTGTTATTGATAGAATTTCAGTCAAGAACAAAAATCTCAAACTTGTGGCAGATTGTAATAATAGTGGCTCCCCATGAACCATGCCTTTCATAGGCTTGTATAGACTTCCCCCTCAAAGACTCTGAGTATAACTGTGTGAATAGCTTTGCTAATCACTGACATATCAACAAAAAGAATGGAGATACAGGTTTGGTAAATGCTTGTGCCTTTGGGGTATGCCTTCTTAGAACCCAGAGACTACCATCCTGAATGAAGACCAGAATGAAAATCCACATGGAGAGAAAAGTCTAGCCATCTCAGCAGAGCCTGGACACTGCAGCTTCATCAGCGAATCAGGCAGAACTATACAGTCAGTCCAAGGAATCATTCAGAAACATCCAATTGTTTTAAGTCGTTGTTTCTGAGTGGTTTGTATTGAAACAATAAGCAACCAATATGATGTATTTCTTTCTTTTCTCTTCTTTTCTTTTGTTTTTTTTGCCTCCAGGGTTATTGCTGGGGTTTCGTGCAAACTCTACCAATCCACTGCCCCTAGTCACCTTAATTTCCTTTATTTTTATTTATTTATTTATTTATTTTTGTGGGCCACTGGCTTGTATGATAGTTTTCCATCCTTTCACTTTGAGTCTGTGTTTGTCTTGTTGAGTTAGGTGGGTTTCCTGTAGACAGCATATTGTTGGGCTGTGTACAAAGTGCAAGGATCCACATGAGAATCTGGGTTCAAGCCCCAGTTCCCCACTTGCAGGGGGGGATGCTTCACAAGCAGTGAAACAGATCTTCAGGTGTCTATTTTGCTCTCTTCATCTTTATCTCCCCTTCCTCTTTCAATTCCTCTGTCACTCTCCCTTTTCCTCTCCCTCTGAATCCCCCCTCCATTTTCCCTCTAAAATTACAGGCCAGATATGGACCCAGGAGGCAGATTAACGGTACCCCATATGAAAAAGGCTTGGCTTCACTCCCTATCACTACATGAAAAGCAAGTGTTCTGAACTTTTGATAAGTATTTGTTGAATTTTAGAAAGAAAAAAAAGAAAGGAAAAATAAAGTCCCACCTCATAGCATGCTATTGCAGGCCACAAAAGAGAAGCAGAGGAAAGAGAGGAAATCCAGAGCCTTGGTCAGCCCCAGCTCCTGTCAGGGAGGAAGAGCCAAGAAGAGGTACTAACGGTCGAGTGAAGAGGTGGGGAAAGAAGTTCATTTCCTCTCCCCATGTGCCAAGTGAAACAATGGTCTGAACACACGTAGTCTCTAATAGAACAGCCACCATAGCAACTGCCTTCATCATCTTTTTTTTAAAAAAAAATTATTTATTTATTCCCTTTTGTTGTCCTTGTTTTTTATAGTTATAGTTATTATTATTATTGTTGTTGTTATTGATGTCATTGTTGGATAGGACTAAGAGAAATGGAGAGAGGAGGGGAAGACAGAGAGGGGGAGAGAAAGGTAGACACCTGCAGACCTGCTTCACTGCCTGTGAAGCGACTCCCCTGCAGGTGGGGAGCCAGGGGCTCAAACCGGGATCCTTATGCCGGTCCTTGTGCTTTGCACCACATGCGCTTAACCCTCTGTGCTACCGCCCGACTCCCTCACTGCCTTCTTCTGTAGTGGAAAAGCCATGACTCAGAAAGGTCAAGTGATATACTCAACATCTTTTAACTAACAAAGACTATAACCAGTCTCTGGACAGACGGTCTCACCAATGTGTCCAAGAATCTCATCTCCCCAGAGCCCTGCCCCACTGGGAAAGAAAGAAACAGGCTGGGGGTATGGATCCACTTGCCAACATCCATGTCCAACAGAGAAGCAATTACAGAAGCCAGATTATCCACCTTCTGCACCCCATAGAGAATTTTAGTTCATATTCCCAAAGGGGAAGAAATGGCAGAGTGAAAATGACCAGAGGGCTCTGAACTCCCATTCCACTAGGAACCGGAGAGAGACGAGGAAGAAGAGAGGGACAGTGGGGTGTAGTCACGGGTGTATATGTGACTTGGAAAGGAAGAGAAGATGGGACAATGAAAAACATGGGCAAATCTGTACAAAGATAGGTAGGTGGTTGTAGAAATAATAGTTAACCCATATCTGCACCCTTAAGAGAACAGCTGTAGCTTCCAGTGGAGGGATTGGGGATTCAGAGCTCTGGTGGTGGGAATGGTGTGGAGTTATACCCCTGTTATCTTGTCATTTTACAAATCAATATTAAATCACTAATAATAAATAAAATAGGGCCCAGGTGTGGTGCACCTGGTTGAGTGCACATGTTACAGTGCACAAGGACCCAGGTTCAAGCCTCTGTTCTCCACCTGCCAGGGGGAAAGCTTTGCAAGTGGTGAAGCAGTGCTGCAGGTGTGTCTCTCCCACTCTCTCACCCCCTCCCTTCTCGACTTCTGGCTGTCTCTATCCAATAAATAATTAAATAAAATTCAAAAATAAACACACAAGTAAATAAATAAAATTCAATAATAAACACACAAACAAATAAATAAAATTAAATCTAAAACAACCGTAGCTAGAACACATGCCTGGATGGGTCTGATTGTAAACGCTGTGTCCCGTCTGTGCTTTCACACATCATTTGAAAACAACAGTCCTGACCTGTGTAAAGAGTCCAGGCAGACAGCACTGTGATCATTACATTCTAGCTTTTCTCTTTCCAAAGGTTCTGGTGAGCTGAGTGGCAACTGGGGTCTGCTGGACCAGGTGGCGGTTTTGACCTGGGTGCAGACCTACATCGGAGCATTCGGTGGGGACCCTCGGCGTGTGTGCGTGGCAGCAGACCGTGGCGGAGCTGACACGGCCGGCATCCACCTTCTCACCAACTCCAGACTCTTCCAGAGAGCAGTGCTTATGGTGAGTCCCCTAACTCTCATTATGGCTTCAGTTTGGCTCCAGATGTTGTTGGGCAGTGTTCCTCCTTTGTGTCTTTAGACCAACATGTTTCTCCAACCCAAGTGCGAACTAGGCCTGACCTGGCTAGTCTAGATCAGACAAGGTGGGGCCGATTGCAGGTGGTAAGGCTGCAGACTAGACCCGCTGGATTCTGCGTCTTGGTTTCCCCTGTTGTTTGTCTTAAGTATGCATCCGGCTTACGGACAGTCTGGCTACTTCACTTGAGTGTCAGATAATAGCCATTCTAGATGCTTAGGAAGTGTTTCTATTCCTGTCCTATTAAGGTTTTGTAATCTGAACACTCCGTGGCTTCCTTTGTTAATAGACAAGCAAGAGCAGGTGGATGTAGGATCAGAAACTTTCGTGTGTGTGTGTGCGGGGAATCAGTGATAAGGGAACCAATTAGCCACACTGATGCTGAACTGCAGCTGGCACTCCCCCTGTCAACGCACACAGGAGAGAAATAGAACAGAAGAACTCTCATCTCTTTCTGATGCTGCTTCCCTGACCTTCTCTGGGTTTTGAACATGCCTCTTCCCTTAAATTGTGATTTCTCCCACAAGTCATGCCCAGTTTCCCCCGAGAACCAGCTCTGGTCTCACTTCACTGAAGAACATGCTTCACTGGGTGACAGACACATACATGGGTCTCACTGGTCACTTCTGTCTTACTGCTGTTCCCTTACCTGAGATGTGTGTGGAGAGGGAAGAGGGTGAGAGCCTCCCCATGTGATTAGTAAAGGAATGTCAAGGTGAGGGGCATGGAAACATCGGGTTAGCTAGCTTAATCACTCGCTGTCAATGAAGGCAGCTAAAATAAAGTAACAACATGAGAACTCATCTCTCATGATTCTGCTGAGTAGACTGATGTTGCAGGTAGATAATGACCAAGATGACAATGACAGTGACTGAGATGACAATGATAATGACCGAGAAGACTATGACAGTGACTGAGATGACAATGACAGTGATGGCCATGGTGACAATGACAGTGATGGCCATGACGACAATGATAATGACCAAGATGACAGTGACAGTGATGGCCGTGATGGTAATGATGGTATCACAATGTTGATGATGACAATAAGAATGGAAGAAATAATCCGTTTATGATAGCATAATCGCTGGTGACTGGGGTGTCAGCAACCCGCTTCTAATCTTACTGAGCGTCTCCTTTGTGTGTAGTCTGTGCAAGGTGCTGAAAATGCCATGCTAAATGATACACAGCCTAGTTCTCAGAAAGCTTGTAATTTTCTGGAGGGTGGGAACACAAAGCATGTGTGTGTGTGTGTGTGTGTGTGTCTGTGTGTGTATGTATATATATATTAAAAGCCTTAAAGGAGCTGAGAGAGAAGCCCTTATTAAGCACGGGGTGGGCAAAGATGGCAGAGGAGACCTCTGGAGAGGCCAAGTCTGAGCTAAGACTCAAGGCTGCAAGTGCTTTCAGCTGTAGCCAGAGTCCTGGCACCATGGCAGAGCCTGGCTCTTCAGAGCTCTTCCGGTCTTCTCTGGTGGAAGGTCAGGATCTCAGTGGACAGTGGTCTGCAAACTGAGAGGTATACGGGAGCTGGGCTGCCCTGATGACCTTGACCTTTATCTTGAATGCCTGGGAGTCCTTGAAGGGTTTGGTTCGGTTTGGTTTATCATTTTAACTGTATCTGTGTGTGCAATTCAGAGGCATTAAGTGCATTCACAACACTGTCAGTCATCACCACTAGTCATTTCAAGAACGAAGTGACACTTATTAAGAAATAATAAATTAAAGGGTGAATTCACCTTCTTCGCCTCCTCTTAGATGGAGTTTGAAAGAATCATACTGAGATCAGCCAGAAAGAGAAGGATGAATATAGGATGATCTCACTCATACACAGAAGTTGAGAAATAAGAACAGGAGGGAAAACACAGGCAGAACTTGGCCTGGGTTTGGGGTATTGCACCAAAGTAAAAGACTCTGGGGCAGAAGGGAGGGTTCAGGTCCTGGAACATGGTGGTGGAGGAGGACCTAGGTGGGGTGGGGGGTTAGAATGTTATGTGGAGGGGGGCCGGGTGGTGGTGCACCTGGTTGAGCGCACATGTTACAATGCGCAAGGACCTGGGTTCGAGCCCCCAGTGCCCACCTGCAGGGGGAAATCTTCACTAGTGGTGAAGCAGGGCTGCAGGTGTTTCTCTGTCTCTCACCCTCTCTATCCCTCCCTTTCCTCTTGATTTCTGACTGTCTCTATCCAATCAATAAATAATGATAATGATAATAATAATAAAAGAATGTTATGTGGAAAACTGAGAAATGTTACACAAGCACCAACTACTGCATTTTGCTGTTGACTGTAAACCAGGAATCCCTCCAATAAATAAAAATAAATAAATTTCACACTTATTAAAGAATAACTTCTACTTGCCCTCCTCTCAACCCCTGGTAGCCTCGTTCTTTCTGTCTCTATGAATCTGAGTTTTCCAGCTGCCTTGTATTAGTAGACTCATAGGACATGTGACCTTTTCTGTCTGACTCATTGCACTTAGCACAATGTCTCCACGGTGCTTCCCATGTTGGAGCATGTATCAGAATTTCAGTCCTTTTTGAAGCTGCGTAATACCCCACTGTAGGAATGTGCCATCTTTTGTTTATCATTCATCTGCTGATGGACACTTGATCTGTTTCCAACTTTGGCTATTTGGTGTAGTGCTTCCTTGAAGACACATGTGTCTTTAAAGGGATTCATACAAGCGGAAAGCTTGCTGAGGAATAGCATTTAGGAAGACATCCTTAGGGCAGGGTGCAGGATGAACTTAAGAGGAGGGGCCTTGGAGGCGGAAGATACAGTTAAGTGATACAAATTAAGGCAATATGAGGAGCCATCAAGGCTAATGTCACAAACCTGCTGCGTATCTTATCCTTCATTTCTTCAGTGTAATAGGGGCTGATCTTGAACCTGGGCCGTACACACGGCAAAGCAGCGCACTACCCAAGTGGGCTATATTTTCCAGCCCCTGTTAACAATTTTTAAAATTTGTACTTCTTCCTTTCTTATTGTTTTATAGGACAGAGAGAAATTGAGAGGGGAAGGGGAGATAGAGAGGGAGAAAGAGAGACACCTGCAGACCTGCGTCAGCACTTGTGAGGCACCCCCACTGCAGGTAGGGACAAAGGCCTTGTTCCTGGGTCCTTGGGCACAGAAACACATGCTCTCAAACTGGTCCGCCACCACTTGTCCCCCCTGTTAACAATTTTAAAGCCATAAAATCATCGACCATTTTGTACAGCCCTCTTGTAAACTAAAACATCGGTGTAAGAAAAGTAGAATGTGGGGCCGGGTGATGGTGCACCTGGTTGAGCACACATGTTATGATGCACAGGGACCTTGGTTCAGAACCCCGGCCCCCACCTGTGGGGGGGTGGTGGTGCGGGGGGAAGCTTTTCAAGTGGTAAAACAGCGTTACAGGTGTCTCTCTTTCTGTCTTCCTCTCTATTTCCTCCTACCCTCTCAATTTCTGGCTGTCTTTATCCAATACACAAAGACAATAAAGAATAATAATTAAAAAAGAGAGAAGAATGTTATCATTTGGGTATAACTTATGCTAGATAGCATTGGCCACCAATCTGATAGGAAGCAGAGCCATTTATCACTTCCTGTCATGTCAGAATCGCGGGCGGGCAGTGATTGCGCCACTGGAGCTCTAACTTATTACTTCCTGTCTCTCCTGCAGCCAGGAGCCTCCCAATGTTCCTTGAAGGATTCTGTGCTATTTCTGCCTAGTACTGGCAGTTCCTTCTTCATGCAACACTTTCCTTCTCTCTTCAGTTTTATTTCGCTACATAGTCTTCAGGAAATCCTTCCAGTCTTCCACATCGAACCAGATACTCTTTGTAAGTCTCTGTCCGTCATGCTCTCTCACCTGTAAATCTTTCTTGCTACTACCACATCTGTCTCACTCACAAAGCTGTAAACACCAGAGTAGGGGGAAGCGTGTGCACTGCTCTCTGTAATGCCCTGAGCAACTGTCTTGGTTCAGGGTTCCATAGTTAACATCCTAGCAGTTAGTGAGCTTGAAAAGGGCAGTGTGCCCAAGACACACAAGCTACTCCAGTCCCTATGTTCTTGATCCTTTCTGGTGTTGCTTGTCCTTTGTTTTGGGATCTTTTCAGTCTGCCTCCTCTAGTAGGTTCATCTTAGTGGCTGCAAGTCCACTTTAAATATGTAGTATGGGAAACAGAACTTCCTAACTTACAGTTGAATCTGGAATCTGCACCACTGGGTTAAGAAGAGTGGAATGGGGGGTAGGGCGGTCGCGCAGCGGGTTAAGCGCACGTGGCACCAAGTGCAAGGACCAGTGTAAGGATCCTGGTTCGAGCCCCCCGCTCCCCGCATGCAGGGGAGTCGCTTCACAGGCTGTGAAGCAGGTCTGCAGGTGTCTGTCTTTCTCTCCCCCCTCTCTGTCTTCCCCTCCTCTCTCCATTTCTCTCTGTCCTATCCAACAATGATGACATCAAACATAAATAAATAACTTAAAAAAAACAAAAGAAACAACAACAAAAACAAAAGAGTGGAGTGTAATAGTTTGGGTATAACTCAAATCCTAAGGGGTTTGCATCAGCCCTCAAAACCAAGCTCTTGATGGAACCTTCTAGGAAGCAACATCAACTCTCCCAGTAGGCCCAGAAGGCAGAATTTTCTTTTTGGAAATTCTGAAGAAATTAGGTGTTTTAAGAATAAAAGCAAAAAAAAAAAAGTGTTTTAACAAATGGAAGTATATGTAAAAATAAACCTGCCATCTGTTTTCATCCTTTAAAAGCAGCTATTAGAACTGCTTCCAGCAATCCTTGGGTTACATGTGAAATTATTTGCAATCAAGAAAAACTAAAGTACTTCAACATATTAGCAGCTCTGAAATGCCTTTACCGGCTGATGTTGGAGGAAAGAATGTGAATTGACAGTCTAGTCTTGGATCATCTCTGAAGTCTTGCTGAAGATCTTAAAGTTCACACTGTTGAAATATTGGGCAAGAAATAGCCTGTCACCATCACTGGCTTTTGTTGAACATACTTGGAACCACAAATCACTCTCAAATCACTCTCTTTGTATTATATCAAATACAAAGCTAGGCTTTTCATGGTGTCTTTGTATGAGGAAGTCTTTATTAAGTCTTCAACTTTTTTTTAAATGTAATTTTATTTGTTTATTAATGAGAAAGATAGGAGAGAGAGAAAGAACCAGACATCAGGGATTGAACTCAGGACCTCATGGTTGAGAGTCCGATGCTTTATCCACGGTGCCACCTCCCAGACCACTGAGTCTTCAACTTAAAAAGCCACAAGTCCAAGTGTCAGAGGGTTGCAGGGACCTGCTAAGGAGCAGGAGGTGCTGCTGCCTACGGGTTACAGCCTGAAAGGAAATCCTCTGTGCTCTCTCTCTCTCTCTCTCTCTCTCTCTGAGGCTGCTTTCCTGGGAACCTGGAACATTTTCAGGGTTTTCCTGTGCAGGAGAAAGAGTCCAGGCCTAAGTTCAGACAGTGTGAAGTTAAGGTCCTAGTCTTATCACCCTCCTATTCCTCATGGATGAAGTCATACATTCTTTTTATATTTTATTTTTTATCCCCACCAGGATAATTGCTGGGGCTCGGTGCCTGCTCTACGAATTCATCACTTCTGACAGCCATTCTTTCCTTTTCTTTTTTTCTATTTTATTGGATAAGGTAGAGAGAAATTGAGAGAGGAGGGGGATACAGAAAGGGAGAGAGAAGGACACCTGCAGACCTGCTTCACTGCTCGTGAAGCATCCCTCCCTGCAGGTGGGGGTGGGGAGTTTGAACCCAAGTCCTTGTGCATGTTAATATGTGCACTATACCTGGTGTGCCACCACCTGGTCCTTGAACTATCTGCAAAGAGGCTGATCCCTTGCAATTTTTAAAAATATTTTTATTTATAAAAAGGAAACACTGACAAGAACCATAGGATAAGAGGGGTACAACTCCGCATAATTCTCACCACCAGAACTCCGTATCCCCTCCCCTCCCCTAATAGCTTTCCTATTCTTTATCCCTCTGGGAGTATGGACCCAGGGTCATTGTGGGGTGCAGAAGGTGGAAGGTCTGGCTTCTATAATTGCTTCCCTGATGAACATGGGCATTGGCAGGTCAATCCATACTCCCAGTCTGTCTCTCTCTTTCCCTAGTGGGGCAGGGCTCTGGGGAAGTGGGTGGGGAAGTGGGGATCCAGGACACATTGGTGGGATTGTCTGCCTAGGGAAGTCCAGGTGGCATCATGTTAGCATCTGGAACCTGGTGGCTGAATAAAGAGTTAACATATAGAGCCAAACAAATTGTTGACTAATCATGAACCTAAAGGCTGGATTAGTGCAGGTGAAGAGTTGGGGGTCTCTGTTTTGTAGATAATTAGTAGGCCTATTTTAGTTATATTCCAAAGGGTTTATGACTATACTAGTTTTTTTTTTTTTTTGAGCATGATATCTGATATGCAGGTGAACCCTAGTTATTGTTTGGGGAGATGATGTCATAGCTGGAAAAAAGATCAGAAAGCTGGATCAGGGAAGAGAGTAGCTCCCAAATATGGGGAAAGTATATAAATATTCATTGCAATTTTTTATAACTTCTTCTGTGACCTAATGTATTCTCTATTTGTTGGAACAACAGTTGTGTAGTGCTATCAATATCATCTCTTTATCTATTCACTTGATGTTACTTAACCTATCAGTTCCCAAGAGTTGTTTTTAAAATCTTCAAATACGTTCACTAATTTATTCATGTGTCCATGTAACAGTTACTCATATAAGAGGCTGGGTGGCCGTGCAGCGGGTTAAGCACACATGGTGCGAGGTGCAAGGATCGGCATAAGGATCCTGGCTCAAGCCCCCGGCTCCCCACCTGCAGGGGGATCGCTTCACAGGTGGTGAAGCAGGTTTGCAGGTGTCTAACTTTCTCTCCCCCTCTGTCTTTTCTTCTCTTGATTTCTCTCTGTTTTATCCAACAGCAATAACAACAACAACAATAACAGTAAGGGTAAGCAACAAGGGTAACAAAAGGAAAAAAATAACCTCCAGCAGCAGTGGATTTGTAGTGCAGGCACCAAGTCTCAGAGACGACAAAAAAAAAAGTTACTTCTATAATTTGAAGCTATATTGCTAGATTATCAGGGCTCAATCATTACAAATTATAGTGCATTGTTCCTTTCGTAACATCACTTTTGCATCTAGATGATTTATTTCACTCTTCAAATTTCATTTTGCCTCAGAATGCAATTGTTTTTCTTTTTGTCCTTCTCCTTCTTTTTTTTTTGGTATGAGAAATTGGTCATCTCTTGACTTGCTTACTCTGTGTTCATTTGGTTTAAGCTTATGTCAGGTAGATAATTCAATGTGGGATTAAAAATTAATTTTTTTGCAAAAAAAAATCAGTGTGATCTTTTAAACACACACGAGATACTGTCACTCGCCATTTAATCTCTCTGTTGGTTGCTCCACATCTCTCCTGGCACAGCCCTAACTTTCTGATGCTCCCATGCAGGTCCTGGCAGGGCCTGGCCCTTCCCTTCCGGACACTCTTCACATCCCTGCCCCCGCACTCACGCACTTACTCAGCTTCCGCCGGGATTGTCTTCCTTCAGACTGTCCAGTTTATAGTCCAGTATCTGTCTGCAAGAATTTCCTAGTGGTCCCTATGAGCTCTAGTCATTCTCCTAGATCTTTGTAAGACTGCTTGCTGCTCAGCTCAAATACTTCTGCGTTAGAAGTCATTTCTTAAGCATCCGGTTAACTGACATTCCACAATGTCTTGCAGTTTGTACCATTTTCTGTTACATTCACTGTGTATGGAGAGGTGCAGGTTTGTGTTGACAAGCTCTGTGATCTCAGACACCTCTTCCATTTTTTTTTTTTCCTCCAGGGTTATTGCTGGGGTCGGTGCCTGTACCATGAATCCACCACTCCTGGAGGCCTTTTTTTTCCCCTTTTTGTTGCCCTTGTTGTTGTAGCCTTGTTGTGGTTATTGTTATTGCCATTGTTGATGTTCGTTGTTGGATAGGACAGAGAGAAATGGAGAAAGGAGGGGAAGACAGAGAGGGGGAGAGAAAGACACCTGCAGACCTGTTCCATTGCCTTTGAAGTGACTCCCCTGCAGGTGGGGAGCCGGGGGCTCGAACCGGGATCCCTACGCCAGTCCCTGCACTTTGCGCCACATGTGCTTAACCACTGCGCCACCGCCCGACCCCACCTCTTCCCTTTTGTTTTACTGTTATAAGCCCAGGGGTATATCGGTGTCTGCTAGCTACTGGGTGTCCAAAATTATTTATAGGTATCAATTCTTGAAAGAAAGAAGAGCTTGGGTATCCAGAGCAACTTGTACAGGTCCGTAGGGAAAACCTTTCATGAATAGGAAATGTTTTCTCTGGGTATCCTGTGGGTCCCTTCATGTATGATAAAGACACCCTCCAATATTTTAAAATCTTTGTGCAGCCCCAGAAGGAACTGGGCTTCCTGCCCTTGTGACTGGTTCTCCTGAGCCTTCTCTGCCAGACCAGCTTCTGAACTCATTGCTCTGTTTCCTCACACATGAAGCTTGCACATGAGTTAAATATTTATTAGGCTTCTTTCAATCAGGAATAAATACATGATTTCGCAGAGCGTAATGCTTCCCACTGAGAAATCCCTCCAAGCACTCCCCCAAACGTTCCGACCACATTAGTTACAACAGAACACGATACATGAGGTGCTATACAAACATCTGGAGCCCCCAAGGTCGCCCCGCCTGAGGGTGGAAGTTCATGCCTACAGTGTTACATTCACATCTCAAACCTTGGCTGGTCCCATTGGAACTGCTGAAGAAACCACAGATGTCTTCTTGTGTAAACACACCAGGGACCAGAAAATCATGTACGTGCACACACAGACGCCACTGCTAGAATGAGCTCAGATCTATGGAATGCAGAGGTGAAACACACAGGCTTCTCCCTGCCCGGTAACTCGTGACCTCACGTACAGTCCCCTACCCCAGGATCCCTCTGCCATGGGGAGAGTGAGCCGTGGTCCACCTGTAGCACCCCTGCTCACGGGGTCTACAGAGAGCACTCTGGAGAGCAACTCGAGCTCTTCAAATCTTGGCTGTGTTTCCTCCTTCATCTCCCAAAATACAGAAGAGAGAATCGAACCACGCTGACTCCCATCTTCCCTCGCGCTTAGCATATCAGTCACATGGATGTCAGACCCTTCTTAGAACAAAACACTGGATAAGTTGATTCTTTCGACTATGTAACTGATTTTTGTTTTTCTCCCCCAAATTGAACCTTTCTCACTTCTTCAACCCAGCTGACTTCCATTCCTTGCTGGGCTCACTGAAAGTGAGGCCCCTGTGTCATACTCACTCGATCCCAACTGCATCAAAATCATATAAGCTGGTTTATCTTCCCCCATCACTTCTTTTCTCACATGATTCAATTATGTACCTTTCCCTGTCTACAGTTCAAGGGCCTGATTGTTCTTCTTTTGGGTGGGGAGAAGCCTCTTGTGCCTACTTGTACTTAATAGTATCCGCGGGGGCTAGGCATGGAGCACCTGGTTAAGCATATAGTATGAAGTACAAGGATGTGAGCAAAGATCCAGGTTCAAGCCCCCATGCCCCACCTGCAGGGGGGACACTTCACAAGTGGTGAAGCAGGTTTATAGGTGCCTCTCCGTCTCTTTCCCTCTCTCTCTCTCTCCCTCCCCTTTCAATTTCTCTCTGTCCTGTCCAATAAAAAAGAAAAAATGGCCACCATAATAGAAAAAGTGGCCGCCAGGAGCAGTAGATTCATAGTGCTGGCATTGAGCCCCAGTGACAACCCTGGAGGCAAAAAAAAAAAAAGTCCAGTGCCTACTCAGGCAATTATGGATGAAGAACTGACATGGCAGTGTAGGCAAGGGCCTCTCAGCATGCCAAGAAGCCCTTTCTGTGCTGCCAAGCTCTGGCTGGACATATGAAAGCTTGGACCATGGTCGGTCATCCTATGAGCACCTCTCACCACCGCAGTCCTTGCCCATTTCAGGAGGGAACCCGTCCGTCCACCATTTGCATGTGTGACCTTCGCAAGGGCATGCCAAAGGGATCTCCTGAGCCCGAGGTTCTAAGCAAGGTCAATGTTTAGTGTCACTGCAGTTCCCCTGAAAGAGAAGAGACCGTATGGAAGGTCCCTTTATGTACTGGCCGACACATTTCAGTGCAGGGAACCAATCTCCAAGGATGCCTGCCCAGCCATGACTCAGCTCCTGGCTCATCTCCTAGGGCTTCTTCCCTCTAGGCGTTCTCTCTGAGGACCCCAGAGTAGGACAGCCTGGATATGGGTTCTGACAGTTGTTCCAGGTTCATTTTCCTGTGTGAGAGAGTTCCTGTGTCTTTGCACAAGCGCAGGGCGCGCGCGTGCGCGCGCACACACACACACACACACACACACACACACACACACACACACATACACACACACATACCCGTGGGGGCCCTTCAGAATACTGGTCAGTCACATCATGAGTCAACACCGTGTGACATCTCAGCACTGAACAGATACCAGGAAGGACTGCCCTTTGTGGAGATGCGAGTGGAGAAGTCTCAAGTTCAAGTTTCCATATGACTTCTTTTGGCTTCTGGGGGATGGGAGGTTTCCCGAAAGACCAGAAACACCTGAGTCTTTTTCCAAGATCCCAGGTGACAATCTGAATCTTTGCTCCTGCTGGCTGTGCCCTGAGGCATCTCTTGTTGGTTAGTCTTCAAAATATGATGGGGATGAGAAGAAGGAGCCCTTCCTTTTGCTTCCGCTGTACATCAGGGACATACTTTTCTTCTTTCTGTCGAAGGGTGTGTTGTCATCACTGGTTAGAGACAGGTAGGAGGCAATGCTTTCCCGGAGACCGTAGCTGAAGAGAGACTCATCCACACCCATTGGGTTCTCTGCTTCCTCTGGGTGAAGGTCCTCCTGCAACCTGTAAGTGGGAAAGAAAGAAAGAAAGGCAGAGGAAGACGGGGGAAGGGAGGGAGAATGAGAGATGAAGGGAGAAATTAAAAATCAAAAAGAACCTGATTATTCTCTTTCTAACTTACTGTTCCCAATTCTACTTCTTACAGAAGTAGCTGTTTCATCTTGAAAAAAATCACTTAGCTTCTCTAAACCACCCTTGGATGACTAGAATTTCCAACTGTAAATTATAATGAGTATTTTGTTAATCATAGTTAGAAGGAAGGACCGTTTTAGTCCTTTCCCATATATCTTTGATTTCTGATCTTTTAGAAAATTTTCCATTTTACCCTTCCTCAACATACGGCACTCCTCCCAGCATGTACACATAGGTGTAGGGAAGGCAACAAAAGAAATCAGTGAACTGTTGTTCATTTGAACAGAAATGAAGTCGCCTTAGGATTTTGCTGGTGTTGTGTATTTTGAGTATATGTGTTTAATAACCTGTTAAAATGATTCATTCAATTTATTTATTTATTTTTATCTATTTATTTCCTCTTTTTTTGCCCTTGTTGTTTTATTGTAGTTATTAGTGTTATTGATGTCACTGTTGTTGGATAGGACAGAGAGAAATGGAGAGAGGAGGGGAAGACAGAGAGGGGGAGAGAAAGACAGACATCTGCAGCCCTGCTTCACCGCTTGTGAAGCGACTCCCTTGCAGGTGGGGAGCCGGGGGCTCAAACTGGGATCCTTATGCCGGTCCTTGCACTTAGCACCATGTACACTTAACCTGCTGCGCTACCTCCCGACTCCCTCATTCAATTTATTTTAAATTATGATGTTACTATCAAGTGTATTGAGATTGTGATAAATGTATTCTGTGTACAACATAGTTAAATATAGGCTACTCACAACTAGCAAAGTGTTATTTTTTTAGATAAGATGCAGAGAGAGAAAGGGAGAGAAAGGGAGAGTGAAAGATACCACAGCACCAAAACTCCCTTTAGTGCGGTGGAGACCGGGCTGGAGCCTGAGTCAGGCACACAAGGTGCTAGCTTTCAGCTAGAAAATACAGCTTTGTAGTAGGGAATCAGTGAAACATTTGCTGACCCCCAGTGCAGAATCAGTTAATGCTGCAGAAGTGGGGCCCTGCAGGTCTTGGTGGAGACTGGATCCCAATAGCTCTGTCTCTCTCCAAGGGACCAGCGGGATTCCGAGGGCCTATCCCTACTCCTCAGGCTTCAGCAGGGCGGGCTGACTGGCCATGGTGTTCAGCAGGGAGGGCTCTGACTGGCCATGGTGTTCATAAGCCAGGTCCACACTGGCCTGGAGCTTCCATGGGAAGATACACACATGCACAGGCATACGTACACATGCACACACATACATGCACACATGCACACACATGCACTGTTGGGCATTACGCAGGCAGGGCGGGTCTCAGGCAAAACAATGATTATGTAAATAGACCACAGCATCAAGCAATGCAGCATGGAGCAGGGGGGAGCTGGCGTAATGCCCAACAATACACATGCATGCACACACACATACGCACACACGTGCACACGCACATGCACGCACACACAGGCACACGCACGCACGCACCCACCTGGACACACGCTTCCAGTCGAAGGTCTTCTGGCGTAAGGTGACGGGCGAGTCCGGGGCCCTCACTGCTGGGGTGCTGGTGCTCTGAGTGAGGCAGGGCGTGGTCAGCACACAGCAGAGGCCGTCAGCCACTTCTGAGGAAGGGAACAGACAGGTGCTCAGTAACTCCAGGTGGGTGTACAGCCTGCCTGGGGTGCAGCATCTGAGGGACTGCCACGTGCTCCCTGGCTGGTCCCCTGGGGAAATTGAGACCAAGATGTGAAGGGGCCTGGCCTGGGTCAAAGTAATGATACTCCTAGTTGCTGATGCAGTGTTGACAAGTCCTGAGTTTGTCATGCACTGAAGTTGGCACAAGTAGAAAAAGCAGACACCCTTGGGAGTCGGGCAGCAGCGCAGCGGGTTAAGTGCAGGTGGCGCAAAGTGCAAGGACCCCAGCATAAGGATCCCGGTTCAAGCCCCAAGGGTCCTGGTTTGAGCCCCCGGCTCCCCACCTGCAGGGGAGTTGCTTCACAAGCGGTGAAGCAGGTCTGCAGGTATCTCTTTGTCTCTCCCCCTCTCTTGTCTTCCCCTCATCTCTCCATTTCTCTCTGTCCTATCCAACAACAACAATTAAAAAAAAAGAAAAAAAGCAGACATTCGGGATCAGAGTTTATTTTTAGAGATTCCATATGAAATTGAGAGAATTTCACTTGAGAGGAAGAGGGAGAGGGTAAAAGAGAGAGAGAGAGAAAGAGAGAGAGAGAGAGAGAGAGGAGCCAGAGCACCATTATCAGTACATGTGACAGCCAGGATCAAACCAGGTGCCTCCAGCACGCAAGTCCTGTACTCTGCCAGCTGAGCCATCAGATTTGAATTGTGGCTTTGCCCATGATTAGAGGTCTAAGCTAGAACTCTTCTGAGCTTTGGTTTCAGAGGCAACAATGAGTAAATGTGTAGTGGCACAGCGCCCACGTGAGGTTCTGCCCCCAGAGGCGATGGCCTAGCACTAAGATGTGTCACCCCCTCATCAGCTTCTGTGCGTCAGGGAGGCTGCACAGGGCACCGCGTCCTCTGAGGTACACAGAACTGTGCTTCTAGTGTGCAGGCTGCACTGTGGGAAGAAGGGAAGGGAAGAGGAAGAATGAAAGAAAGCAGGGAGGGAGAAGGAATGGAACAGAGAAGGGGAGGGAGAAAGGGAGAGGCCTAAGTGATGGCAGTTCAGACAGAATGAAGACACAAAGCAGAACTTGGACTGGGCTTGCTGTGCCGCACCAGTCAGTCAAGGACTCTGGGGTGGGGGAGGGCTCGGGTTCTGGAACATGATGGCAGAGGAGGACCTGGGTGGGGAAGGTTAGAACGCTATGGGAAAAGCTGAGAAATGTTACACATGTATCGGCCATTGTATTTTATGATCTACTATAAACCATTAGTCTCCCCAATAAAGGGGAAAACACCGTTCAGAAATAATAGGATTAAAAAAATCGGGAAAAAAAGGGAGAAAATCAAGTAAAGGCAAAAGAAAGTAGGTGGATAAAAACATGATGAAGAGTCTCCCTTCCCTTTGACACTGACATGCAAAGGGGACGCAAAGAAAGCAGCCCATTTGTTATTTTCCATCAGACAGAATAAAACTGCTGGATTTCCAAGGTCCCCACCTTCTTTTTTTTATTATTTAAGAAAGGAGACATTAACAAAACCATAGCATAAGAGGCTTACAACTCCACACAATTCCCACCACCCAATCTCCGTATCCCACCCCCTCCCCTGATAGCTTTCCCATTCTCTATCCCTCTGGGAGCATGGACCCAGGGTCACTGTGGGATGCAGAAGGTAGAAGGTCTGGCTTCTGTAATTGCTTCCCCGCTGAACATGGGCGTTGACTGGTCGGTCCATACTCCCAGTCTGCCTCTCTCTTTCCCTAGTGGGGCAGGGTTCTAGGGAATTAAGACAGAACTTCTGTCTCTTGTAAGCCTCCTCCTAGCCAAGGTTCTTCTTCTTCTTCTTCTTCTTCTTCTTCTTCTTCTTCTTCTTCTTCTTCTTCTTCTTCTTCTTCTTCTTCTTCTTCTTCTTCTTCTTCTTCTTCTTCCTCCTCCTCCTCCTCCTCCTCCTCCTCCTCCTCCTCCTCCTCCTCCTCCTCCTCCTCCTCTTCTTCTTCTTCTTCTTCTTCTTCTTCTTCTTTTTCTTTTTTTTTTTTTGAGAAAGACTTGATTCTGGTGGCTGAAGATATTCTGGGTGGTCTTATCCAAGTTGAAGACCCCAGTGTATATCTTGTCTCTGAGGGAGGTATTAAAGGCCAAGATTGGGAGATGATGAGGCAGTGAGACTGAGTGGTATTAGACCCCAACTAGTCCATTACCAGGTCTCAGTACATTACACTTCTGAGGTCTCCACCTCCTTTCTCATTTGGGGAGCTCTCTCAGGGTCTAAAGAATAAAGGGAAATGGGAGCTGAAGCAAACCCAGGCTATCAGTGCGTGACAGCCAGCCATGCCTTGTCTTGTGGCATGCTGTCTGTCTGTGGCTGGGAACTCACACAGGCCCTGCATGACGCAATGGGAGACTGGACTATGAGGTCTGAGGAAACTTTAATTGGAAGTGAGTCTGAAATAATTACCTGTCATGTGTTGGAAATTGAAAGGGCCTCACAGGTTATGAGTAGAGAGAACAAGTCAGATGCAGAGGCTTAAAGGAGTTGGCTGTGCATCCCAGGGAAATTTTGTAAAAGTCCTTCCTTTCTTCTTAGAGTGAAAAGACATTTTGGTGGAAAGGAAACAGAACATTTATAAGCAGGGAAACAGAGCTGACTTGATACATTGGATCTCAATGCCAACAGTTTCAACTCAAAGCTGTCACAATCTTTGTGTTTTTAGTATTTTATTTTATTCTCTTTCTTTCTCTCTCTCTCTTTCTTTCTATCTTCCTTCCTTTCTTTTCTTTTCTTTCTTTCTTTTTGCCAGAGCACTGCTCAACTCTGGCTTATGTGGACTGGGGTGGAGGGTTAAGAGGCTGAACTGGAGCCTCAGGCACGGAAGTCTTTTGCAGAACCATTAAGCTCTCTCCACCCCCACCCCATGTTTTATGTATTTATATATTGATTTACTGATTTATTTTAACCACTGCTCAGCTCTGACTAAATGTACTGCTGGGGGCTGAACCTGGAGACTCAGAGCCTCAGGCCTGAAAGTCCTTTGCAGAACCATGATGCTGCCTCCCCAGATCCCTACCCTTCATTCTGTACTTTTTAGAACAGATTTCACTAACTCCAGATCAAGCACTTACTTGCTCCAAACAAACAAACAAATAAACAAACAAATACATACAATCACTCATTACTTCTGAGTTGAGAAGAGGGAAACCCTGCACTGCCTCTAGTTTCTGGACGTGCTCATCCCTGTCTACAGACCTGTGTAGAATGCTCATTCCTCTCCCATCCTTACAACCCATAACTCTTGGTTCCAGCATCCCATTTTCCATGACTTTATTTTCCTGGCCATAGTTAATACTCATTTGTGACTGACTCCCCCCCCTTTCTGTTTCTCAGATACCCTAATGAATGCACTACATGCTGTGCCCCGTCGTTCATAGGAATAGTCACGATTTCTTCCTTCTCTTTTGTTTATTTATTTATTTTGTTTATCATTATTTATTTATCCTTTTGTTGCCCTTGTTGTTTTATCATTGTAGTTATTATTTTTGTTGTTGATGTCGTCGTTGTTGGATAGGACAGAGAGAAATGGAGAGAGGAGGGGAAGACAGAGAGGGGCAGAGAAAGACAGACACCTGCAGACCTGCTTCACCACCTGTGAAGCGACTCCCCTGCAGGTGGGGAGCCGGGGGCTTGAACCAGGATCCTTACGGTGGTCCTTGCGATTCGAACCATGTGCATTTAACCCGCTGTGCTACAGCCCGACTCCCTCTTTTTTTTTTTTAATCTTTATTTATTTATTGCATAGAGAAAGTTAGAAATCAAGAGGGGAGGGGGAGATAGACAGGGAGAGAGACGCCTGCAGCCCTGCTTCACCGCTCACAAAGCTTTCCCCCTGCAGGTGGGGACTGGGGGCTTGAACCCAGTCCTTGTGCATGGTAACACATGCACTTAACCAGGTGTACCACCACCTGGCCTGTGGACCACCCAGTCTATGAAACCATTGCTGGGACAGCATCTCCCTCATGTTTGCATGCAAAACTGCTGGTCTCCACACCTCTCAGATGATTGCTATTAAGAGCCAAATACCACAACCCGCCTTTACTCACATTCAGTCAAAAACTGTTTCCAGGACTCCCTTCCTCTTTCATTTTTAGCTAAGCTGCTGGGTTTTGGCTAGTGTCACTGAGGTCATTTTTGTTATCATTTCTCTCACATCGTCTTTCATGCCAGACTGTGACGCACATGAGCTTCTTAAATCATCTTGATCATCATCTGCTGCATGGATTGTTCTCATCATCTTCTCTGAAGCGGGAGCTGAAGCCCCCGTAGGGGAGATCTCTGGGCAAGGTCCTTGGAGGCCTGGCCTCAGTGTGAGTCTGCTTCTCAAATAGCGGGCAGCAGACTTTGCCACCTGTGCTTTCTACAGGCCAAGTGTGATCACGCAGACCCTATGAATCCCTCCTTTCTCCTTGTAATATCCTTTAGGATTCCGCACCCCAAAAAATTCTAAGACAGGGGCCTGGGCAGTGGTGCACCTGGTTAAGAGCAAGGAACCACTCAGGGATCCACGTTTGAGTCCTCCAGCTCCTCACTTGTGGGGGTGGTGGGGTGGTGGTTTCACAAGCAGCAAAGCAGCTGTGCAGGTGTCTCTCTTTTTCTGTCTCTATCTCTCCCTCCTCTCTCAATTTCTCTCTGTCTTGTCCAATAAAATGGGAGAAGAATGGCCACCAGGAGCAGTGGATTCATAGTGCCAGTCCCAAGCCCCAGGGGCACAAAGTCTGGATGCTCTGGTTCCAGCAGGGGGAAGAAAGAAGCAAAGTAAAAGCAACTTCTTTCTTGCAACCTTCAATAGAGCAGGGGAGGAGGAGGAGGAAGGAGGAACTTTCCTGACTGAGGCACAGCCACTCACACTTAGTAGGTCTTCCTCAGACTCACAGGCCTGCCCCCTCAGCACCACCTATGCACTCGGTCCCTGGATTCGCAAATACCCATAGGCAGGATCATTACACGGAGAAGAAAGTTAGGCATTCACGGATGTGAGCTCCAGTTCTTGTCCCGGCTCTCAGACCTTTTACTACAAGGCCTGGGGGCTCACAGCTGATCTGTGAAAAGGAGAGACACAGACCTGAGCTCAGATCCGGACTCCATGGACTTGGGCTAGAGGTGGCCCCTACCAAGGCCTCAGTTTCCCCTCCAGTAAAAGTGGATGAGATTACAGGCAGGTGTTGGTAAAAGTAACTAAACGTTCTCTGTCATGTAATATGCACGTTGCGGTCAGATTTCCACTGCTGGCTTTAGACCTTCCTCTCCAGCTATACCCCACTGCTACCACTACCTTTAGAGGATATGCCAGAGCCCAGAGTAGGCTTAGGAATAAATACACAATCCCTGCTCTGTATTTATTTATTGGAGATGGCAAGGCATAATCTCCAGAGTTCTAAGGCCAGGAGCAGCTGGCATCAGACAGTGATGGTGGCTTCCTGTTTGCCTTGAAGGCTGGTGAGGATTCTAACAGGCAGAGAAAAGGAAATGGGTGAATTCAAGTCAAATCCCCAGAGGCCTTCCCATGTAGGATCCACTCCAGGAAGTGCAGACTGTTTGCTGGGAGTCTTGACTGGGAGAGGGGGGCTCCAAGGTGGTTTCATTTACAGATGTAGAGAGTAGAGAGAGTGAGAGGAGCTGAGCTGAGCCATAGTTTACTTAGGCAGTATTTAAAGACAGCCTCTGTGAACCTGTGACTTAACAAGAGGAGAGCATATTAAGGTGGCGGGGCGGGAGGGGTTGGGCCGTGATGCTCCTCTCAGGAGCCCTCATTACACTGCTCAAGGACCCAGGTTCAAGCTCCCAGTTCCTATCTGCAGGAGGAAGCTTTGCAAGTGGTAAAGCATTGCTGCAGGTTGGTGTCTCTCTCCCTCTCTCTCTCTCTCTCTCTCTCTCTCTCACACACACACACACACACACAGAGAAACAGACACAGACACACTCCCTCTTCCCACTCAATTTCTCTTTGTCTCTACCCAAAATAAATATCTTTTTTTAGAATTTTTAATATTTATTTATTCACTTTTGTTGCCCTTGTTTTATTGTTGTAGTTGTTATTGTCGTCGTTATTGGATAGGACAGAGAGAAACGGAGAGAGGAGGGGAAGACAGAGAGGGGGAGAGAAAGACAGACACCTGCAGACCTGCTTCACCGCTTGTGAAGCGACTCCCCTGCAGGTGGGGAGCCGGGGGCTCAAACCGGGATCCTTATACCGGTCCTTGTGCTTTGCGCCACCTGCGCTTAACCCTCTGCGCTATCGCCCGACTCCCATAAATACTTTTAATTAGATGGCAGGGTGGGTAGGGAGTAGTAGAATCCGCCTACCAGTGTTGGTGACCTGAGGAGCCCAGGTTGAAGGCCTTCAGGGCAGAGAGGGTTAGCGTGACGCGCCCCGGAGAGCGTGGCTTACCTGAGTAGTGATTTACTAGGTCCTCCAAGCACTGGAAAGTGAGCCTTGGGGAGATATAGTACCAGTTGTTGGGCAGGCGGAAGATGCGGTAGTGCTTCACCTGCCGATGTCTCACAGAGAGGGAGTAGTAGCCTGCAGGAAGGGAGAAGCAGTCAGTCCACACCGGCGGCCCCAATCAGGGGTAGCCAGCTACGGAGTCCGCTGCCTCCACAGACAAGGAGGACAGATCGTTGTAATTCTCTCCTCCAGTGATGATGACATGCCTCTTGTGTTTGCAGCAGCAGCAGCAGCTTCCAGAACTCATTTTCTGAGATACAGCTAACTGTCTTAGAGAACGCAGGAACATGTCATTTTAATAGCCCAGACATGTTGAGGTACTTTTTTTTGTATTAGTGACTTAATAGTGATCAACAGATTGTGGGGTAAAAGGGGGTATAGTTCCACACAATTCCCACCACCAGAGTTCTGTGTCCCATCCCCTCCATTGGAAGCTTTCCTATTCTTTATCCCTCTGGGAGTATGGACCCAGAGTCATTATGGGGTGCAGAAGGTAGAAGGTCTGGCTTCTGTAATTACTTTTTCACTGGACATGGGCATTGGCAGGTGAATCCACACCCCCAGCCTGTCTCTCTCTTTCCCTAGTGGGGCAGAGTTCTGGGGAGGGGGAGTTTCAGGACACATTGGTGGGGTCATCTGCCCAGGGATGTCAAGTTGGCATCATGGTGGCATCTACATCTTGGTGGTACATATTTTTAAGTCCGCAGACCTAGTCTTTGTAAGGCTGCCATTTGGGAAAGCCCTTCCAGCCACTTGTAGGTCCTTAGACCAAGTGAAATCATTACAGCCAGGTTACATCCTAGAGATCTAGGACGTGTGATCACTCCTGAGTCCTTCCCGCCCCATCAGTGTAACCACACCACACACTGGGGAAGGAGGTGGGATGGTGGTTCTATGCCAATTTCCTGATGTTGACATCTCTCTAACTTACATGGATTTCCTCAGAGTTTTTTTTTGGGGGGTGGGTGGGGGGGATGTGCCTGTTAAGGTTGTTGTCTAGATAGCCCTAAGAAATATGTAAAATCCATTGTTGTTCTTTGATGAGAGTAACAGCTCAATATGGTGTAGTAGGAGTCCATAATTGGTCAAGTGTCTTTGCTACTCTTAACCTCAGTTTCTCCCAAGTGGAATATGAGAGAATTAGACTTGAGTCATGTTGAAAGGTCCTTCCGCTTGTCTTTTTGGGGGGGATACAGGTTGTGTGTGTGTGTGTGTGTGTGTGTGTGTGTGTGTGTGTGTGTTATTCCAGAAATGAAAACATTCAGGAAATGGTGAGAAGGGAAGGAACTATTTGCAGTGTGCACTAGGTGAAGGACTAAACTATTTCCAATAATAATCATAATAATAATTAAAATATATTCATTGATTCTCAGAAAGACTTCAGAGGAAGAGTCTTTAAACATGTTAGATTGGAACGTTACAGATCGATAAAGGGAAGCTGGGATGTGACCAGAGGTACAGAGCTTAGAAACGGGCAGCCTGGGGGCTGAGGCTCACTCTGCGAAGGCCTCTCTGAGGACATTCTGAAGCGCCCAGCTAGGTTTGTCCCAGACCTGCCTTCTCAGTCAGCCCAGCCTGTGTCTTCCGGTAATGTCAGTGGGGACTGGAAGTTGGGCGAGTAGGTCAAGGGTAGCTAGTGGAAAATGAACAGCACTTTGCATACCCCAGAAAGCGGAGCCTGCATCTGGCTGCTGATCTGCCTGAGGATGCCTCTGTTTTTAGATAAGCTTTGGTATCTCAAGCTGGGATCTTCCCCCCTCTCCGTCAGGCCACCTCAGAGGTTCTGTCTGAATCTGGCTCTCCTGTCTCAGGGGGCCCCCTGGGACAAATGCAGGAAGTGTAAGCTTCCCTTTGACCTCACAGCAGATTCTGGGTTTTGTAGTGGTGGTGGTGGTTGGGTTTTTTTTCCCCTTCACCAGGGCCTCATACTTATGCAATTCGGCTACTACTGGCAGACTTGATTTTTTTTTTTTTCCCCTTTAAATTCAGATAGAGGCATAGAGGAAGAGAAGGAGAGAGAGTCCAGTGCACCTCCGGTGTACTGTGCATGATGCCCCTGTGTGGCACTGAAAGCTTAAACCCAGGGGCTGGGGAGAGAGCACAGTGGCTACGCAAAAAGTCAAAGCATGATCTCGATTTTGAAACTCAGTCTGTATTCTCAGTCTGGGAAAGCTCTGGCTGTTCAACATTCTGTTCTGGTGATTTTCAAAGCCTACTGTGTCTTGGTGTTAAACTTTTTTTTTTTTTTTAATCCCACACTCTAGCAAAAGGAACCAAGATTTAGAGAGAGGAACTGACAGGGGCCAGTCAGTGGTGCACCTGGTTGTGGTGTACCTGCCCACGTTATAGCATACACACTCCAATGCACAAGGACTCAAGTTCAAGCCCCCAGTCCCCACCTGCAGGGGGAAAGCTTTACGAATGGTGAAGCAGGGCTGTGGGTGTCTCTCTGTCTCTCTTCCTTATCTCTAGCCCCTCTCCCCTTTTGATTTCTCTCTGTGTCTATCCAGGAATAAAAATATGTATTAAAATAAATAAAATAAAATTTTAAAAAAGAGAGAGGCACTGACTTATTAATTCCCACAGCCTCAACTGGAATTCAAGACTTGCTCTGAACGATGACAAAGAGTCCAGCTATTTTATTTTCACTGGATTCTTCACGACTGAAATGTAAGGAAGCTCTTGCCTAAGATGAGGGCACATATGTAAGAGGATGCATTTGCAGGCCCTGACTTCTTCAGGGCTCCTCGCTTCACTGCAGAGACCACAGATCGAGCGTCTCCTTATAGCAAGGACACTGTAAACATCACATCTGAGTCTCATCACGACCTTGCAAGGCAGGGGTTTTCTCTCCATCACACCGATGAGAAAAAATAAGTTTGTGGAAATAAATGACCCCACCAGCCCACAGAGCTGTCAAGCGCTGACCCAGCCAAGTTCACAGTCCATGCTTTCTGCCCCCCGTGTTGTTGCCTAAGCCTGGTCTTCCCTTCTGTTCTCAGTTGATGGGACCTTTTCTTCCCTTTTTTAACCTTTTACATTTTATTTATTTATTATTGGCTAGGGACTGAGAGAAACTGAGAAGGGAGGGGGAGTAGGGAGAGGGAAATAGACCAGCCCTGCTTCACCACTGGGGAAGCTTTCCCCCTGCATGCAGGCAGGGAGCCGGGGCTTGAACCTGGGGCCTTGTACTGTACAAGGCAATGTGAGTGCTTAACCAGATGCGCCTCCTCCTGGTCTCCATGAGATGTTTTCCAGAAGCATTCTGTGTGGCCTGATCTGGGTCTGGGTCATGGCAGTGTCCTGTCAAGTCCTCCCGCTCTGATTCTGATTCCCAGGTGGTGACCAGGCCTCACTGGTGGTGTGGGCCGGGGGGGGATTCACCATGTGGGATCAGTTTGTGTGCCGCGTGGGCGGAGGAAAAACCAGCAGGGTGATGAATCAGTGGGGAGCAAGACAGGCTTGTGGGCCCTGAGCCCAGGGAGGTGAACTGGACACACTCACCTTTCTTGGTCTCACTCTCTCGGATCATGAAGGAGCCCATCTTGGTGTCTGGCAGCTGTAGCAGCTCTTCAGCTTTGTCCCGACCCAGCCCTTCGAACAGCCAGCTGGGAAATAGGAAGGAGGAAATGAACAAGCAGGGCGGGGGAGGCGGCATCATACTTATGCAAAACAGCTTCCATGGCTTTGGCCCCCAGAGTCTCAGGTCCCCCCACACCATCCTGACTCAAAGTTGAATATTAGTAATAAATAAATTAATTAATTCATCTTAAAAAAGAAAATGAATGGGTATCCAAGGCGCCCACTCCCTTCCCCTCCCAAAGACAAGTGTGGTGGAAATATATTTATTCATATGTATGTTTTTATGAGAGAGGAGACCAGAGCACAGTTTCAGTCTGCACAGTGCCAGGATCAGAAGCAGGGTCTCACATGTGAGAGATCTAATTGATAGAAGACTGTTGAGATTAAAAAGAAGAGGAGGAGGAGGAGGAAGGGGAGAAGGAAGGGGAGAAGGAAGGGGAGGAGGAGGAGGAAGGGGAGAAAAAGGGGAGGAGGAGGAGGAGGAAGAGGAGGAAGCGGAGGAGAAGGAGGAGGAGTAAAAGGAGGAAGGGGAGGAGGAGGAGGGAGCAAGAAGAGGAAGGGGTGTAGGAGGAAGAGGAGGAAGCGGAGGAGGAGAGAAGGGCAGTGTCTAGGAGAGACCCCCAGCCTGCAGAGCACTGGGTTTGTATGCCTGAGGTTCTTGGCTCAGTCCCAGGCACTGCATTGCTGGAGGGGTGCTCGAGTTCTCTCTCTCTCTCTCTCTCTCTCTCTCTCTCTCTCTCTCATATGAAACTCCCTTTCTCTCATATGTGGTGAGTAAAATAAATCTTTGAAAAATAATTGTAAAGAAGAGGACAAAGGGGTCTGGCGGTGGTACACTGGGTTAAGCGTTAAGCGCACATAGTACAACATGCAAGGATCCGAGTTCGAGCCCCCAGCTCCCCACCTGTAGGGGGGTCGCTTCACAAGCGGTGAAGCAGGTCTGCAGGTGTCTCTCTTTCTCTCTCTCTGTCTCCCTTCCCCTCTCAATTTCTCTCTGTCCTGTCCAATCAAACAGAAAAAATGGCCGTCAAGAGCCGTGGATCTGTAGAGCCGCACTCAGCTCCGACGATAACCCTGGAGGCAAATCAGTCAGTGAATAAGCAATAATAAAGAAGGGATACTAAACCGTTCCTTCCTTCATTCTTACAGATTTCAAATGAAACTCTTGACTTCCCATCTCTATTTACCTGTTACTCCACTCGCTGATGAAGACACAGTATGCACAGGGCATCTTTCCTGCCCCACCTCTCCAGTCCCGTGGGTGGATATTTCCATTCAGTATTTTACAATGCACATGCGCTCTAAATGTGCCAGGGTTCCTATCTGATAGTTTACTTTTGTGTTTGTCTTCTCTTTTCTCTAGTTAACCCACCGCTGCCCAGCACTTCGTGAGCACAGGACCTCTCTCTCTCTCCCTCTCCCTCTCCCTCTCCCTCTCTCTCTCTCTCTCTCTCTCTCTCTCTCTCTCTCTCTCTCTATATATATATATATATATATATATATATATATATATATATATGCCAGGTTTAGACTTGTGAGTGAATGAATGAATGAATACTGGAAATCAAGAAATGGAGGTCTGTCATTCCACCAACTGAATAAGTCACACTGCTTCTTTTTATCTTTCTTGTCTTCTCTTTCCCAGTGTATTTGGAGCACATATCTGCCTTTGAGTTTTTTTTTTTTTTTTAATCTCATCCTGACAGTAAAGAAACGTGAGTGAAAAGTAATGGTAGTGTCACTTCCTGGCTTTCTAGTGGAGCATTCATATTGCAAGGGAGAGTCAACACTTGAATATCTTTCGGCAACTGTCTTCACATGCACAGGATTCATGTGTTCCGGGAAGGGGCCCGTGTGGGTTGGTCAGAGCACACTGGCCCTGGTTTCATGGGGAGGACATGCCGCTCTGTGGTTCACAGGTGTGCTGGGAAGCAGCCACTTCCCCCTTCCTAACAGCCTCTGCATTTCAGTGAATGAGCCCTGGCACTGCACCCCTAGGTCTGAATTAGTATGTGCCCTGGTGACTTGAGCACTATCTCACACCCTTTTACATTTGCTGTAACAGAAGAAGACAACAGTCCTTAGCTCAAAGAGACTGAGAATTAGTACGGTCTCCAGTGAATAATTTGACCACCTAAATAAAAGCCGAAGTGCCATGTGTAAGAAATCACAAAGACATAACATCAGAGGTGGGAGGGGGGAGAGTTTACAGTTAGTAATCTGAGGTGTTTCTCTTGTTAAGATCTTGATGATGCCAGTCTTTGGACAAGTGTTTTGACATTGCCTTAGTTCTGCACAAAGTATGGCGTATCCATCGTTTTAGCGGATGTCACAAACATTCCTTCTTCTAAGCCTTTACTTGGACTCCCACTTAGTGATGAAGACAATAACACTCCTATCCTTTGGGCTTCATCTCACGTCTTCTTGGTCCACGCTATCGTGTAGCAAGGTCTCTAGCCGGCAGGTGAGGCAGAGTAGAGTGTGAGCAGCTTGCCTACCATACAGCCAGGAAGTTGCTAAGGCCGCATTTAAGCCCAGATTTCCTCACTGCGTTGTACAGAATCCTGTGACAGCTGATGACAATTTCCTTTTCAGCAACTACAGTATGGCTTTATTGAAAGGATGATTCTTTGCAGGATAGCATTGCCACAAGGGTACATTTCCGTATTTCCCCAAGATAGGTATCAGTACATCTCTCCTTCCTCAGATGTCTGTGTGCCCCATCACAGGGGATCTGAGTATTTCTTTCTATGTGCCAAGGATACCAGTTACTGCTGGAAGGTGAGACTCCCTTCATTTCACTGGTGGGGAAAGCCAACTTCCAGGTAGGGTTGGACTCTTTTACTTTTTGAATTGCCCCCAGGGTTATCTCTCAGGCTTGGTGCCAGCACTAGGAATCCACTGCTCCTGGTGGCCATTTTTTCCATTTTATTAGGACAGAGAGAAATTGAGAGACTGGTGTGTGGGGGAGACAGAGAGGGAGAGAGAAAGATACACACCTGCAGACCTGTTTCACCAGCTGTGAAGCATCCCCCCTGCAGGTGGGGAGCTGGGGCCTCGAACCCTGATCCTTCAGCAGGTCCTTGCACAGAGTGCTGTGTGCCTAACCAGGTGCATCACCACCCGGTCCCCTCGACTCTTCCTTATAGACTACTCTGAGGGTAGACGTGACCCTCCAGTGTGCCATGTGGGAGCTGTGTCAGTAAGCTCATGCTTGACTAGCACGGGGCACGTGCTTCATGGGTGCTACTCAAGATAGCAGACATCTGTGCTGAGGAGATGAGAAACTGTCCCCACTGTAACCTATTCTATCCCTCCCCCAAGCAAATGATTAGAACAAGCAGATGGGGGAGTCGGGTGGTGGCACAGCGGGTTAAGTGCACGTGGCGCAAAGCACAAGGACCAGCATAAGGATCCCAGTTTGAGCCCCCGGCTCTCCACCTGCAGGGGAGTCGCTTCACAGGTGTTGAAGCAGGTCTGCAGGTGTCTGTCTTTCTCTCTCCCTCTTTGTTTTCCCCTCCTCTCTCCATTTCTCTCTGTCCTATCCAACAATGATGGCATCAATAACAACAACATTAACTACAACAATCGAAAACAACAAGGGCAACAAAATAAATAAATAAATATTAATATATATATTTTTAAAGTCCATGATCAAATTTAAGAAATATATAAAGAAAAGAACAAGCAAAAGGTAAAAAAAGAGAAACACACTCACCCATGGTAAACTCTGGCCACGCATATTCCTGGGATATAACTCTCTCGTCCAGTGCTGAGAGAAATGGCCTTCCACCAGCCCCCTTCACTGCATCAAGGAGAAGGTGTAGAAAGGGGAGGATAAGTGAAAGGCCAAGCAGAAGAATAAATGAGTGCAGCAATCAGATTTAATCAAGGGTACATTGAACAAAATCGATCATGGACTACAATATCCTGAATTTTCCACGGGCAGGTTTAGTTTTTACATCTATCCCCTTACTCCAGCATAACTAAGAATTACACACACACACACACACACACACACACACACACACACACACACACACTCATCACACACACACACAGGATGGCAATAGCCATCTTTTAGGAATCAGCAACTGATTTTTCCAGCTGATATCCCATTACTGGAAGGTTAAAAAAAAAAATGAATGAATGAATGGCTACCAATTTCCACCTTGAATGTAATCAAGATAGTTTCAAGTGTCTACATTGAAGAGGACCTAAGTAAGTTGGCTTAGATGCCATTTTTGTCCTGTACTATTTTGAATGATGGAGAACCCTCCCCCCCCCCCCAAAAAAAAAGGAAAACAGTAATTTCCCTTATTAGATACCCGGTCTTTCTTCCCAAGATTGTGTTGATAGGTATATCAACATTGAGTAAATGAGGGTGCTGAGGGCAACACAAGAAGCAGAAGTTGGAATAGAACAGGTCTCAAAAACCATGTCACGGAAATTTCAGTTTTATCCCTCAGAGAGTAAAGTATCACTAAAGGCATTGTTGCCTCGGTGGTATTAAGAAAGGTTAGACATTAAGGCCTTAGGTGTACATGGACCAAATGCCACACCTCATCATCACAGGACCTTGTAGAATTGGAGAGAGACGCCTAGGATCTACCAATTCCCGCCTAAATGAAGTTTGTAGCCTTTTTTGGCACGGGGGTTGCCAGGAAAGAGGTGGTCAGAAAGTTTTAGAACATTAGGACTCACTCAGAAATCACGCGTAGTTTCTCTCCTCGGCGGAATATTGGGGGGCTGATGTCAGGGGAGGGGTAGTCACACAGCACAGCAAGGAAGTCACTGTCCAGTCCTGGGGAAAGAAAGACAGGCGGGTGTTCTTAGTCACGAGGAGACAGATGTGGCTTTGGAGGAGAAGGGGCAGAGAGGAGCCCTGCCTGAGGACTTGCAGCTGGTAACATCCCACTGGAACAGAAACGTCAGTGGCAGCGCATGAAGGAGCCCTGAGGATCAGGTGAGCTAGTCCTAGACCCTTGCAAGGGGGCCTTGCTCCTGGCATTCTCATCAGGAAAATGGAGATCCAGAGACTCATGGCGTCTTCGGGTGTCGCCCTTTATTTACTGATTCATGTCATCTCGGGCAGGTCCCAAACACCTAGAAGGGTGTCATCCTTGTTTTTAAAAATGAAGATCCCTGGCGGGGGGCACTGGATTTATCGCACATAGTGTGAAGCACAAGGACCAGCTCAAGAATCCTGGTTGGAGCCCCCGTCTTCCCACCTGTGGGGGGGGGGGGATCACTTTGCAAGTGGTGAAGCAGGTCTGCAGGTGTCTGTCTTTCTCTCCCCCTCTCTGTCTTCTCCTCCTGTCTCGATTTCTCTCTGTCCTATCCAACAAGGACAGCAGCAACTGAAACAACAGTAACAACAAAAATGCAATAAAGGTGGCTGCCAGGAGCAGTGGATTCATAGTGCAGGCGCACCGAGCTCCAGTGGTAACCCTGGAGGCATAAAAAAAAAAGAGGATCCTGAACCTTATTCCAAGGTTCTTATGATATGAGATGAGATGGCAGGAGCTGGCACCCCTTGGAAAATAACCAAGGACAACTGACATCCTTTTGTTGCATTATCTAAGGTGCCCCATGCATGGTGAAGGGGTACCACGGGTCCTGAGGACCCTCCAGGGCCCAGACACAGAAACTCTGAAGATCAACAAAATGTCTCTTCCTCAAAGGAAGATCACCTTGGGGATCTATTTAGCACAGACTTTATTTAGGTGGGCGGGCAGGGTGTGTGTGTGTGTGTGGGGGGAAATAAGTACTTTTCATCCTATGTATTTTGAAAGTGATTCTGAAATTTTGAACAGGAAGCACGCTTTCTGCTTCGTGTGAGCACAAGCTCACGATAGGCAGATAACAGCGATAACATGTGAATCTGTGTTTTGTCGCTAAGCAACATCCTGTTTCACAGCCTTAGTGATTTTCCGTGCGCCCAGCTCTCTAGATGCAGGCTGGCTAGGATCAGGGTCCCCTTGGGGAGGGGGTGAGATGCTTTATAAGTCAGCAAATACAGTGGCTGTTGTTGGGATGTTTATCATCCCACCTGCTGCTGTGCTTCTGAGTGCAAAAAAAAAAGTCTGGGTCACATGTCATTCATTCACTCACTTGATCATTCTCTACTGAGCCCCCCACCATGGGCCAAGCAGAGAATAAGCTAAGTCAAGATCCCCTGCTCTGACGGATTCCCACTCTGAAGGGTACACAAACTATTGAGGCTGAGTCGTGGCGTACCCGGTTGAGCGCACTTGAGCATTGTAACATGTGTGCTCAACCAGCTGTGTCACTGCGTGCCCCCACCAAGGTGTCATTTGTTATTGTTGCTTTTGAAATTTTATATATTGGGGGGGGAGAGGGGGGAGGGGGAGAAGGGTGGTGGAGAGGGATAGGGAGAGAGAGAGGGAGAGGGAGAGGGAGAGGGAGAGGGAGAGGGAGAGGGAGAGGGAGAGGGATAGGGAGAGAGAGAGGGAGAGAGAGAGGGAGAGGGAGAGGGAGAGGGAGAGGGAGAGGGAGAGGAACCACTCTGTTGTATGCAGGGAAAGAGATAAAACATGGCATATCAAGTACTCCCAATGTGAGGTCTACCCACTAGGCCACCTCTCAAGCTACGTGGTTGGATTTTTAAAGCAGCCCAAGAGAAAGTGGTCTGATTTGTGGCAGGAGCACGGTGAGTGGGCGGACATCACAGAGCCAGGTCTGTTGTACAAAACAAGTGCTGAAATGAGAGCCACAGACAGACTTCGTTATCCTTGACAATAACAACACCTTGCAATAGGTTGTGTGTCTGTCTGTGCGGAAGGATTTGGGCTTTAATCTCCCAATTCAAAATCAAGACTGTGAAGCCAGGCAACTACCTTCACCTTTGAGAACAACAGCCAGCAGGAACAAAGATGGAAATAATATCCCATCAGAAAAGCGACTATTTCTACAGAGAAAGGTGGTGGTGGAGAGTTTCAGTTTCACAATAACACATTTGTATTTCCTGTGGAATTTTTATAGTGTCATCTCTAATAGATTTAATAACAAACTAGCACTATGAAAATATTACATTGGGGTTTTGGTCTTTCATCTCTGTGGGATCCTGTACAAGGGATTTCAGTCTTGTCTTTATGACCTTTACCACCAGAGGTAGAAAAATTGAAGATGAAGAGGCCGAGTGGTGGCGCACCTGGTTGAACACGCATGTTACAGTGCACAAGGACCCAGGTTCAAGCCCCCGGTTCCCACCTGCAGGGGGAAAGTTTTGCAAGTGGTGAAGCGGAACTGCAGGCATCTCTCTGTCTCTATCTCTTGCTATCATCTCCTTTCCCTCTTGATTTCTGGCTGTCTCTATCCAATAAATAAATAAAGATAATAAAATCTGTTTTAATAATTGAAGATGAAGTTAGTGAAAGGCACTGAAGTTCTGTCTGTACTTCTGTGGGAAGGGCAGACATGGAAAAGGTCAGGGACCAGGAGCTCATGTAAACCTCCCTCTGCTTTGGCCCTACAGTGTGATCAGTGCCAAGCAGGAAGAGCATTTGCTCAGCAGGCTGAAACATATTATCATGTCCTGGAACGGCCTGGCTCTTTAGAGGATGGCCCACGTGGATTCCGTCAGGTAGCTGAATGACACAGGGACAGCACTGCAGAGGAAGCAGATGACATTCTTACAGACATGAGCTAAGGAAACAAATGAAATGAAGTCTGTGCTGGGCGTGAAAGGCAAAATCCACAGAGCGTTTTCAGGAGAGAAGGAGCTTTAAAAATTAGTCAAATAAGGGAGTCGGGCGGTAGCGCAGCGGGTTAAGCTCATGTGGCGCGAAGCGCAAGGTCCGGCTTAAGGATCCTGGAATGAGCCCCCTGGCTCCCCACCTGCAGGGGAGTCGCTTCACAGGCGGTGAAGCAGGTCTGCAGGTGTCTGTCTTTCTCTCCCCCCTCTGTCTTCCCCTCCTCTCTCCATTTCTCTCTGTCCTAACGACGACGACATCAATAACAATAATAACTATAACAACAATAAAAAAAACAAGGGCAACAAAGGGAAAATAAATAAATATAATAAAAAAGTTAAAAAATCAGTTAAATAGCTCTGTGATTTGGGAAGGGGTTTATTTTATACCTAACCTGAACTTGTTTTTTTGTAAGATAAATATATTTATATCATGAGGGAGAGAGCAGAGCAGAGCACGTCTCTGCTTTTTGCATGTGTGACGAGGAGGGTAGAGATTGAGGTCTCAGAATCACATGAACTGTCTCCCTGGCTTGATTTCTTTGTGTGAGGAAGTGAGGACTAGCATAAGCCCGCCTACTGTCATTGGTGAGGAGTGACAGGGCAGCATGTGCATGCAGTCTGCCATGGTGAAGTGACAGCTAGTATAATTTTGATGGAATGGGACAGCATTATCATGTCATAGTCTAAAACCAGCTTCAGCACATAGCTCCCTAAACTTTCAAAGGTCTTTACCACTGTAAATTTGAAGATAGGCTTATCATCTAAAAACAAACTCCATCTGGTGAGAACAGAAGATGACATACAGAAGACCAAATATTTGCTGATCGGACTTCAAATATGAATGAGAATGAACACACTCAACAATGGGTCAGACTGAACAAATCCAGAGTCCTTTCAAACAGGAAATGAGCCCAAAAAGGGAAGGACACCCAGGCAGAATTTGCTAGCAGACACACAACGTGGTCAGGAGGACAAGGTTATTTTCTACACTGTAATTCTTTACTCTTCTTGCCATTTTTTTAAATGCTGAAAACCTTTCAATAGAACTAATTTATACTCATCTAGCAAAACCAGTCATTCATGGATTCTATTGTCCCATCCAATCCTATAGACTGTATATTCTTCTTTTTTTTTTAAGATGAAAAGATTGAGCCAGGGGGAGAAATACTGAGGCTTCCTTCATTCCAGTACGGCCTGGACTTAGACTTTCCTTGTGCACATGGTGAAGCTGGGCACTATCCAGGTGAGCTATATTGCTGGCCCTGGAATGTATCTTCTTATCACCTAGTGGGCAAAGGAAGGAAGGCTGAGGAGTCTGATCTCATGTACAGGGAGGGGACGGAGGATTTCCAAGCTCATGGCCACAGCCATAATCAACAGAGTTTTCCTTGCCACCTAATTACCCTAGTCTTAATCTCTTTCAGTAGTAATAGTACTAGTCACAATAATAATAATTACCTTGAATAATTTTTATAGAATTTATAATATTCTCTTTAGTCATCATAATAATAAGCACCTTATAAGCTAGGTGAAGGTGTGGGTTTGGTGGGTTAGCTATATATAGTCTTTCAGCAGAAATCACAAAAGTTCAAAGATCCTGTTCCACTGAAACCAATCTCATGGAACAGCAGTGAGGAGTGGGTGAGTGAGAACCAAATGAGAAACTTTCATGGAGTCAAAGATCTGACGTAGGTTCTTCTGCTTTTTTTTTTTTTTCATTTGTTATTGGATAGAGATAGAAATTGAGAGAGAAAGGGGAGATAGAGAGGAAGGGAGACAGAGACCTGCAGACCTGCTTCACCACCTGTGAAGTGACAGATAGAGTCAGAAATTGAGAGAGAAAGGGGAGACAGAGAGGAAGGGAGACAGAGCCTGCAGACCTGCTTCATCACCTGTGAAGTGACTCCCCTGCAGGTGGGGAGCCGGGGGCTCGAACCGAGATCCTAACCAATCCTCTTCTGTTGGTTTTATTTGTGTGTCTGTGTCATTAAACCAGGCGGCCTCAGCCCTCCTCCCTTGAGAGAGTACTGGTCACCTCTCAAAATGCACACGTTTCTTGGAAGTCCTCTCCAGGCTTGTCATGTGAGGGGAGAGAGAAGGGCCCCAGAGTCAGGCCACCTGACTTCAGATTCTGGCCGCCCTTTCCAGACAGTGTGGGCTTGGGTCTCCCCAGGTGCAGAGTGACAGTGATAACAGAAACCACCTCCGTTACTTGTTACTCATGAGTTAACGAGTTCTTAAGTGTAAAACACCAGACGTATGTTAACATCGAGTGAGTTATTTTGCGTGTCCCAGTTTTCCAAGTAAGTACCGAGAAAAACAATGGAGAAACACTAAATTCTCTTATCTCTGTTTGGGGGGCTTATAGTAGGGGCAGGATGAGAAGCTAAGTATGGGGATTGAGCAGTGGTTCACCCAGTGGGGTACACATGCTACAGTGAGCAAGGATCCAGGTTCAAGTCCCTGCTCCCCATCTGCAAGGGCACTGTGTGTGCATGTGTATGTGTAGGAGGGGTGGGGGACTTCTCTTGGTGAAGCAAATGTTCAAGATGTCTCTTTTTCTCCCTCTCCCTTTCTATCTCCCCCTTCACTGCTGATATTTTTCTGTTCCTATCCAGTAAAGAGAGAAAGAGAGGAAGGGAAAAAGGAAGGAAGGAAGGAAGGAAGGAAGGAAGGAAGGAAAAAAGGAAGGAAGGAAGGAAAGAAGGAAGGATAAAAGGAAGGAAGGATAAAAGGAAGGAAGGAAGGAAGGAAGGAAGGAAGGAAGGAAGGAAGGAAGGAAGGAAGGATAAAAGGAAAGGGAAAGAACAGAAGGTTCAGTCTGTGGCCTGCATGCTCACTAGGGGGCTGGTAAATTAACTGAGCGAATCCCACCCACCTCACCAGATTCTGACAAACAGGTCTGGGATCCAGCCCAGGACTCTGAATATTTGTGACTTCCCAGGGTGTCCTGACTTGGGCCACTCACTGAGAAGTGCCACAGGGGTCTGGGGGGGAGGCTTCCTGCCTTTCTACAGCCTTGCCCCCACTCCTTCCACAGGGGCAGCACCTTGGGTTCTATGTAAATACACTGTTTAGCATTTTTCCACCCTGCACAGAGAGGGGTCAGAGCAGCTTGGAGTTTGGGGTACCACCTTTGTCAGTGAGCTTTCCCTTTGGTTCTGCTTGATAAGAAGATAAGAACCCAGGAAGGGGTTTGGGGGGGAGTCTTTAGTTCACAGCAAAGTGACTAAAGACTCTTGTTAAAATGGAACAATGTGATTTCCCACACTACATAGAATTTCCCTGGGTCTCCTTTCATTTTATGCCACCTGGGTCTGGCCTGGGGCAGGAATCTGAAATCTGCAGAATTAGAGCTAAAAAAAAAAAAAAAAAAAAAAAAAAAGAGCTACTGGAGATGATTTGGATGCATCTCATGCAACTGCCAATTGTACTAGTGTATAAAAAATTTTTTTGTGGGAGAATTAACCGTTTATATACACACAGTGCTTTCAGTTAACCCCAAATGGAGTTCACGAACAGTAGAATGACATCCACATTTGTCGGGCAGCTCCCAGTGCTGTGTCACTGCTCTGTGAGGAGGTGGGCTATTCTGACCTCCATGAGAATGAACAGGCTCCTTGTGTGAGGCTCATAGGCTTTCCAAGGTGGCCATAGCAGAAGCTTAGCATCCTCAGCCTTTGTAACCTGCCTGATTTTTTTTTTTTTTTTTTTTAAATCAAGAGCTGCTGCTGCCTCGGTGGCTTCTGTCGTCCTGGTTCTAAGAAGCAGACATATCAAGAAAGCTCTAGAAAGCTTGATTTAGGAGCAGAGGAGCAAAGTCACATGGGGGGGGGTAGGGGGGGGGTGCCTCCCAGAAGCTTAGAAAACATACTGGAACATTCACAGGTTTGCTTCCTTTCTCCTGGGCCCCATGGAGAACCAGGATCTTTTGATGTTTTATAGTTTCCATTGCTCAGGCTAACAGGAGATGTCTGATCACAGGCCGGACTAGCCCTTACCGTTTGAGCCTAGCCAAAGAAAGCAGGAAGGGTTAAGTGGAGTGTCCCAGGAAAGCCCAAGCCCTGGGCCTCATTTGGGTAGAGACTAGCAGAGATAGCAGTCACTGTGCCCCTGCTGTCTCCCTTGTTGAGGTAGGTGTCAGAGGGAAGGGTAGACCCAGGGAGGACGGATGGCAGGGAACGCTTTGCAAGGGCGGCGGGTGGAAAAGCCAGCCGCCCACCCTTGATGTGGTCGCCGGGATCACAGACTGGGGACAACCTGGGGAAATTCTCTTAGCCCGGAGCTGGAGGAGTGGGGAGAACCCCTCGACCTCTTTTTTTTGAGGTGACCTCCCACCCACACAATTGGAAAAGGAGAAATTTCTTTCTCGATGATTTGCATTAAAAAAAATAAAAGCAAATGAGCAAGTCCTTGGAGGGCCGTGTTTTCATGGAGTTTGCTGAAGCGTGCCCCATGCCTCAGAGTGTGAGGTGACACCCCTGCCCGGGTGTCATGCCTCAGTCAGCCTGGCGCTGGACAGTGTGAGTTTCTTCAGAAAGTGACCCTGACCAGAGGGGGAGGCTCTGACTGGAGCCAGTTTGGAGAAGAGAGAGGAAGGGGTGAAGGTAGTCTCCTGGTGAGGTGGGTATGGCCGCTTTGAACAGCTGCCCATGGTGCTGAGCTCTGGATAGGAGATGAGAGGCAGAGCTTCCCAAGGACCTGAACTCTGCTCCTCCCACCATGTGGTTCCATCTCTGGTGTCCTGAGGAACATTCTTTACAATACCCTTAGCCTGAGGGAGGGGATTGCTGGCCTAGAAAGAGGGCCACAGCCCCTAAGAGAAGTTTGATCCCTATTTCCACTGGGGGAGAAATTACAGGAGGAAGATGACCTGAGGGTTCTGAACTCCAACTCCTTCAGGACGAGAGAGAGAAAAGAGGACAAAGGGGGCGATGTCTGGATGTAGTAATAGGTGTAGGTATGACCTGGAAAGAAAGAGTATAGGACCTTAAAAAAATGACTCCCCACCCCCTAGGCTCCCCACCTGTAGGAGGGTCACTTCACAAGGGGTGAAGCAGGTCTGCAGGTGTCTCTCTTTCTCTCCTCCTCTCTATCTCCCTCTCCTCTCATTTTCTCTGTTCTATCTAATAAAAGGAAGAAAACAGCCACCAGGAGCAGTGTACTAACAGTGCCAGCACTGAGCCCCAGGGATAACCTGGGAGACAAAAAAAAAAAAAAAAAAAAAGCCCGAGGTGGGGCAATCACACGGAAACATAGACAGATAGTTGTAGAGATAACAATCAGCCCATATCTGCAACCTTAGGAGAACTGCTCTAGCTGCCAGTGGAGGGAATGGTGTAGAAGTGTTCATCTGTTATCTTATAACTTTACAAGTCAATATTAAATTATTAATTAAAAAAAGAAGAAAAGAGGGACCACTACATATGCCTCACCACGCTTGAATGGGGGTCTCTGCAAATCACCAAGGGGCACTTGAAATGCCAGAAAGCCTGTGTGTCTCCATTGGCAAGAAAAGAGAAGGCAGCTCCTTTTTTAAATGAGATTCATCCCTCGCCCCCCGCAGGAGCCTTGTGCACTCGTGCAGACACTATTCCACAGCTCCTGGCAACCTTGCTTTGCTTTTCCAGTGTCAAAGAGGGAGAGGAGGACACAGAGAGAGAGAGAGACAGAGAGACAGAGAGAGAGAGAGAGAGAGGGAGAGAGAGAGAGAGAGAGGTAAAGATGCACTTTAGCACTGAGTCACTACTAGTAAAGCTCCCTCTCCTTCATGGTTCTCCCATGAGGAGCCAGGGGCTGAACCCAGGTCCCTGCACATAGTAAAGTGTGCCCTCTACTTGGTGCGCATCTCTTAACCTCTCTATCCCAGAGACTCCCTTCTGCAGGGGCCAGAGAAGCCTGAAATGGGACAGGCCAGGGACCTGGCTCCGTTCTCCTCTCAACGTTCAGTTCCACCGACATGATGGTGGCCATCGTGCCTGTGAACTTTGCCCTGTGTAGACCTGCAGGGAGGAATCCGGCCAGGCTGGTTGCCCCGTTAGGAGAGGGAGACCAGGGTCCAGTGGCTTTGGGGGAAGGTAGGAGGCAGCAGTGCTCCGGGTTCACCCGGGACTCACCTCTGGACACTGATGGAGGCCCTGACCTTCTGGCCACCCCATTCCCACCTGCTCAGGAGGCACACTGTGCCCTTCCTGCCAGTCTGACTGGCAGATAAAGCCCAGGGTATGAAAAGCAAATAACACCACCAAGTCCAGAGCATGATGGCTTTACCCTCAGCCGTTGCATCTTTCTTGCTGATGCCCTCTCCGTGTGCTCTGATGAACGGAGAGGTTAGGAGGTTAGCTCACACAGCCTCTCCGGGCAAAGCCGACTTGAGTCATCACTGATGGACCAATGGCCTTGTGCCTTTCTGCGAGAACCCTGGTCCCTCTCATGCCTTCCAAACAGACACAAAGGTTCCTTTATTTTCAGGAGAGTCTCGGAGTGAGTGTCTAGCCTTGCGAAATCATGCCAACAACTCCCTCAAAGAGCTAAGTACCTTCATGATAACATCGGCTGATGGACTGGCTGGCAGTAAGCGGAGCCCAGGTCTCAGAATCCGATGGGCTAGGCTTGGGAGGAAATTTGACTCTATGAATCGCTAATGCATTGCAATCCGTTTGCGCCGAGGGCCTGAGTTTCCCTGTCTATTAAATAAGGAACTGGACTAACTGCTCTCGATGGCCCATCACTGAATACAGCCCTCTCTCTCCCCAGCATCCTTCCACTATTCCATTGCTCAATCTGTTTCAACATTGAGTTGTGAAAGGATTAACAGCCGGCAAAGGGAGAAAGAGAGACAAGTTAAGGAACCCCCAAGTCCCTGCTAACCTGTCTCAGTGATTCTCAGCATTCCTCTGGGGCTTACTGGTCACCGTGAGTTTCCAGGGGACCCAGTTAAGCATTGCACCCAAGGGGTCAGACTTACCAGCTGGGGCAGGCAAGGGCCTCTCAGGAGGTGCTGGGGTGGATCTCATGCTGTTGCCCATTTCTGGCTCTCCCCGGGCTGCGCAAGTCTGCCAGAGCCTGTGGCACGGGAGACACACAGGGAACGTCAACCACGCACAGAGCCCTCTGGGTGGAGAGTGACCTAGTTTAGAGTAGTGCATCCTGCATTCTCCTTTTCAGACTGCTCGTATCTGGAAAGACGGGTGTTTTCTGTGAAGGTGAGGTCGGTAAAGTGTTGGTAACGTTTGTGAAGCTCTCGTTCTTTTTATCAAGGGAGCTACAGAGGGAAACCACAGAGAGGGAAGTCGCGAGCAAATGCTGTTGGTGGTGAAAGTTTCCATTCCTCTGCACCCAGCTGAGGACAGGCGGCAGCCCGCCCCTTAGTGTCTGAGTGAGGGGCTGGGTGAGCTTTGCTGGTGGCAGAGTCCTGGGGCCCTGACCTTCCTCTCTCCGCCCCCCCCTAGGAATTTGAAATACCTAAAGCCCAGGCGTCATTGAGGTTCCAGTCTCCAGTCATTCTGTGAGAGCCCCATGAGAATGGGGGGGCTTCAAGAGAGGTGGAGTGGTACTGTGGTTCTCTCTCTCTCTCTCTAAATATGTGTATATGAAGGAGTCCACCAGGAGCAGTGGGATTCTACAGGTGTGAGTGCCCCTGTCAGTCCTAGCCGTGCCAGGAAAAAAAATAACAGGGAGTCGGGCAGTAGTGCAATGGGTTAAGCACACATGGCACAAAGCCCAAGGACTGGCATAAGGATCCCGGTTCAAGCCCCCGGCTCCCCACCTGCAGGGGAGTTGCTTTACAGGCGGTGAAGCAGGTCTGCAGGTGTCTGTCTTTCTCTCCCCCTCTCTGTCTTCCCTTCTGCTCTCCATTTCTCTCTATCCTGTCCAACAACGGCGACATCAACAACAATAATAACAACAATAATAACTACAACAACAATGAAAAACAACAAGGGCAACAAAAGGGAATATATATATAATATATCTATATATTATATATATGTACACAATACAAAAAATTGAAGGAGTTTCTTAGCTTTACAACTAAAGGGGATAAGAAGGCACTTTCTTTTTCTTTTTTCCTTTGATAGGACAGAGAGAAACTGAGAGAGGAGAGGGAGACAGAAAGGAAGAGAGAAAGCTAAGACACTTGCAGACCTGCTTCACCACTTATGAAGCGTCCTCACTGCAGGTGGGGAGCAGGGGCTCCAATCCGGGTCCTTGTACCATTCCTTGCACTTGGTACTATGTGCACGTTACCGAGCGCACCACCGCCCAGCTCCCAAGAAGGCGCTTTCTGTTTCAGCTTTCTTTGGTTTGGGTTTTCAACCTGCTCTCCCAGTGAGAGAAGGAAGCCCCACGAGAGGACAAACCTGTGCTGCGTGTTTCAGACATCATATCGGGGCCTCTTAGATCTGCCGTTGCTTTCGGTCACTGCACCGTCCCTGCAGCCTTGAGCCTCATTTTGCTGTGAAAGCAGCTAAGGCTGAGGAACGGACAGGAGACTGGTTGGAGGCGGTGTGGTCACAGGAGTCGCCATTTGGACTCCTGATACTGGGTTTCTCATTAGTTCCACAGTGGTGCTGAGGGCGGGCTCTGGAAGGAGACTGTCCCAAATACTAGACAAACACTACTTGTGCCTGCACAGGTTAGGTAAACTGGGGCAAGTTATTGGACTTTTCCTGCCCGTGTTGGTGTATAAGCAATAGAACAGCATTGGGGTTGTGGCTGCAAAATGAACAGATTAAGCTCTCGTGAAAAACGACAACGTGACCTGGCTTAAGGCGCACTGGGGTTACTGCATTGACGTAGACTTTCCAGCTGTTTGTGACGCTCAGCGGTTGACTCCGAGACCTCAGGCACGCATTTGAGAAAAGGACATAGACAGTCACAGAGTTCAGATACACTCCTCCGCTGAAGAGCAAGAAGGCCACTCCCATAACTAGCGCTCTTCCGGTTTCATGGGCAGGAGGATAATTGATGGGGGTGAGGGTCCTGTGGTCAGTGTCAGGACCAGCTAGTTGCAGGTCTTGTGAACCGGCAGCTCAGCTCACCCAGCCCCCCTACCCCGCCCCCATCGGACTTTGACTTCTTTCTCCATGCTGTTCTTGTTCACCTTCCGAAGAGATCTTTGCTCCCAGAGGCCTTTTGGGGGTTGAGAGAGGTCTTCCCAACTTCCCAGTTTTAGGGGGAAGGAGTTTGTGAAGTGGGATACCTGACAAATTAGGGAATGAGGAAGGACAGCATGAGTATTTTCCCCGTTGTTTTGGAAGTTAACATTTTCGGGAGGCGGTGGAGCAGAGGGTTAAGCGCATGTGACTAGAAGCCCAAGGACCCGCGTAAGGATCCCAGTTCGAGCCTCAGCTCCCCACCTGCAGGGGAGTCGCTTCACAGATGGTGAAGCAGGTCTGCAGGTGTCTGTCTTTCTCTCCCCGTCTCTGTCTTCCCCTCCTCTCTCCATTTCTCTCTGGCCTATCCAACAACGACATCAATAACTACAATAACTACAACTGTAAAACAAGAAGGAGAACAAAAAGGAAATAAATTAATAAATAAATATTTAAAAAAAAGAAGGGAAGTTAACATTTTCTTGCCCTGTCACCAGGATTATCTGTGGGGCTTGGTGCCTACCCAACTCCACTGCATCTAGAAATCATATATTTTTCTTTTGATGGAAGGTGAGAGACAGCAAGACAGAGATAGAGAAAAAGAAAGAGGGAGGGAGAGAAACAGAGACAGAGAGATGTACAGCACTGTGAACTTGTGAAGCTCCCCCCTCTGCAGGTGGGGGCTGAAGACTGGAACCCGGCCCTCACCCATGGTGACATGTGCTCTACTGGGTAAGCCAGGCCCCAGGGACATGGCTTTTATTTTATTTTATTTTTTTTGTCCCTAGTCATTATCTAAGTATAGGCATTGAGAAAAACATGTTCTCCCAAAAAACCACATTTTCTCAAAACCTCACAGTTTGCGTCAGCAAAGACACTTGGTTCTCCCGTGCTGGGTGCTCAGCCAGTTCCTGGAGAAGGCAGGCCGTGTCGTCCCACCCACCTGAGGGGCGAGGGGCTGTGTGAGCCTCTGAGGCCCATTTTCCACAGCCCCAGGGAAGAAATGAAGCTGATAGACTCTAATCACAGAAACGGGCAGGTCCACAGGAAGCAGCCTTCTCTCTCTCTCTCTCTCTCTCTCTTTCTCTCTCTCTCTCTTTCTCCTCTACCTTCAGAGTTATTTTGGGGGCTCAGTACCAGCACTACAAATCCATATCTGTCAGCAGCCATTTTTCCTTTTTCTGTTTTCTCATTTTTATTAGATAAGCCAGAAATTGATTGAGAGAGGATGAGGAGATAGAGAGGGAGAAGGAAAGACAGATACCTGCAGACCTGCTTCACCACTCGTGGGGGGGAGGGGCTTGAACCCAGGTCCTTGCTCTTGGTGATACTGCACTGAAACGGGTACACCCTACCTGGCCCCCATATGGTGAGCCTTTAAACACTAGGAGTCGTCCCTTAACCCTGTCCCAGAGCGCCTTCTCAGGGTGTCAGTTCCCACCCCTCCAGAGATCCCAAGACTCTCTGTCTTCATCTTCTGAGACCCTTTGAGGCAGTGGCCTACAGCCCTCCAGTACATAACCCCTCCTTTTATATCACAACTTCAGAAAATAGTCCAGAGAATCCTTTGTTAGCTCACGAAGTGTATTCTCACTTCACCATTCTTGCCAGCCACTGCATGAATTTTCTCAAACACTTGTGTGCTATTTGGGGTGTGGCAAGGCTGTGTGGGATCCAGTACAAAACAAAACAAAACAAAACACCTTCAAACGGGGGCCAGCTGGTGGTGCACTTAGTTAAGCACACACACTACAGTGTGCAAGGACCTGGGTTCGAGCCCCTGGCCCCCATCTGCGGGGGGGAAAGCTTCATGAGCACTGAAGCGGGACTGCAGGTGTCTCTCTGTCTCTGTCCCTCTCTGTCTTCCCCACTTCTCTCAATTTCTTTCTGTCTCTACCCAATAATAAACAAAGTTAAATTAAAAAAACGAGCCTTAAGACATTGCATATATCAGATGAGAAACTCAAGGTTCATCCAAGAAAATGTACGTTCCCAGGGCAGTGAGTGAGAGGGCAGGCAGATCTGAGGGCCTGGCGGACTCTGCTTGTTGTACCAGACCTCTTCTGTCGGCAGGTTGGGGTGTTTGCACCTTGAGAGCAGAGGGAGCTGCTTGGTCCCAGGCTCACCCCATCTACAGCTGTTCAGAAAGCCCAGAAGTTGGAAGCAGTCCCCGAGAGGTCTGCTCACTGGCTTCTTAGGCCTCTAAAGAAGAAGTAAACCTTCTGAAAGAGGCCTCCTTGAGGAGAGTGGAAAAGTCCCCAGGGAACGAGAGCTGGAGTCCCGACCTCATGGAATCCCAGATGCTTTGATCTCATCTGTGACTTGTTTATGCAGAGACAGGAGGTGAGGAAGAGACCATGACAGACAACCAAGAAAGGGCAAAGGAGGAACGAGGTCACTAGCACGGGCTCTGAGCACTCTTGCTTTCTTTCTCCCTCATCTCTGTGGTGTCACAGCCTCAGGACTGGTATTTAGGTCTTCAGTCCCCTGGCCTTTGGACAAATGCTGTCATCTTTGTGTGATGTTGACTTCTGCTCACCCTTGTGGAAAACGAGATAAGTGGAAATGTGGATCTCCAAAGAGAGAACCACTCTCCCCGTTTAATTGTCACAATGCAGACACGATGACTTTGTGAAGGGTATGGGGCAAAGAAGCTCTCGTCATTCCTAAGAGGTCCCACTAGACAGAATCCAAGCCTTGCTTTTTATCTCCCATCTCTTCAAATTCTGTTGTATTTGATGCCCGCCTTCCCGTAGAGAATCCTCAGACACACTTGCATTTGATCTTTCCCGCAGGCCCAAGAGCCGGATTTTCTTTCTGCCTTCTTGGCATGGAAGTCACCCACTAGCTTACTGTCTCAGGCTTCCAAAGTGAGACACTCACAGAGCAGTGGTGCAGAATGAACGCCTGTTCTTATTGGCTTCAGAGTTCTCACAATCTCCCCAGGGTCAAGCTGATGACTGTCCACAGGGTGCAGGGAAGGCCACCAGGGGCTGGCAGGTGCCTCACTCACTAGAGCATGCGTGTCACTATGCATAAGGAACCCGGGTTCAGGCTCCAGGTCGCTATAGGGGGAGCTTCTGTGGCGGGTAAAACTGAATGGTGGAGCAGTGCTGTGGTGTCTCTCCTTATCTCTCTGTCTCTCTCAATATCTCACCCTCTATTTTGAGGAAAGAAAACAAAAGTTGCTGAGAGCAGTGGAGTCATGTAGGCATCAAGCCCCAGGGATAACTTTGCTGGCGGGGAGGGGGGGGGAAGTGAAAGTTCTGGTCATTGTGGACACAGCATGAGAAGCTTACCCCCCACCCCCGCCAGGGAACTGCTGGTGAGAACTTGAGCCACAGGGAACTGGGGATCAATGTCTACTTGAGCTGATGGGGCCTTTTTACTATGGGCTTCAGTGTTATCTAAGAAGTAAAAGCAGACAGGCTTCTCACAGTCTCCCGTGCCCTAATGGGAAGCCGAGAACTACTCTGAGCACCTTGTCTACTTTGGTCTTATAAAGGCAGGCTTCACTGTGGAAAAGGAAGGTGGTTTGAACCCCTCCACAGAAGCCGGTGGAGAGAGTTGGAGGTACTCCACTCAGGGCAAGGAAGGTCCAGGTTCTAATAAATCCACAAACTGCTGGAAATTTTGGCCAATGTGGGAATTCCTATGAAAATAACCTCCTTGTTTAATATATATATTTAATTAATATTTTAAAATTTTTTATTGTTATCTTTATTTGTTTATTAGAGACATCCAGAAATCGAGAGAGAAGGGAGAGCTAAGGAGAGAGACTGAGAGACACCTGCAGCACTGCTTCACCACTCACAAAGCTTTTCCTCTGCAGGTGGGGACCACAGACTCGAACCCAGTTCCTTGCGTATTGTACGTAACAGGTGTGCACCTCTTGGGTCCCTGAAAACAACCCCCTTAGACCTGTGGCTTTCCCTGAGGCCTTGGAATTCTCTTTCCACAACTGGCAGCTACACGTCCATTTCCGTGTGCTGCTGTGACTTCTGGGAGAAGAATGCCACAAATAGGGACCCTCTGTCCATCATCTGCCGCTCCCGACAGCAGTAACTCTGAAACACCACACTGTTGCGGCTGGCCAGCCCTTTATGAGAGATATGCTCATAACAGCCCAAGTCACTCGCCCAAAGTTATATACTCAGTGAGAGGTAGCTCTTCACTTACAGCTAAGTCTGCCTGACTCCAAAACCTGGATTCTCCACCATCAGGGAAGTACTGCCCAGTCTCCCTGCCCTCTGGTCTGCTCCAAGAATACTGTAGGCAAGGGATATTTAAACACCGTCATGAGAGTCGGGCGGTAGTGCTGCGGGTTACGCGCACATGGCGCAAAGCACAAGGACTGACTTAAGGACCCCAATTCAAGCCCCCAGCCCCCCAACTGTAGGGGAGTCGCTTCACAAGCGGTGAAGCAGGTCTGCAGGTGTCTGTCTTTGTCTCCCCCTCTCTGTCTTCCCCTCCTCTCTCCATTTCTGTCTGTCCTATCCAACAATGACAACATCAATAACTACAACAACAACAAACAAACAACAACAAGGGCAACAGAAGGGAAAATAAATAAATAAATAAATAAATATTAAAAAATTAAAAAAAAATTTAAACCCCATCGCTGCAAACTTCAGGATGCTAGACATGTGGGGGAATCTTTAATGCAGGGGCCGTGGAGGTCCCCAGGAGTACCTTGGAAGTTACATGGCAATGCTGGGTAGCCCAAGTCCTGAGGTGAATGGCAGGGGTGTGTGGTAGATGGAGAGGGAGTTAAAGGCTGCCCTGACAGTCAGCCATTCTGGGACCTCTAAGGTGGCCTGGTGTGGGCAAAAAGGGCAGAAGCAAATTGTAGGGGACGTTTCCTAGCCTTTCACAACATTATTTTAAAGAACGTTTATGACCATAATATAAACCTTTTCTAGAAAGAGAGAAAAATGAAATTAAAACTAGCTGTGCTTACACTATACCCATTTTACAAAAACTGAGCCTGCACCTAGGCAATGTGTTTCAAGCGAATTTTCCTCGCTGTTTCCTCTCGATGTTGATAGTGCTTTGATTTATTTATTTAATTATTTCTTTTCCTCCAGGGTTATCCCTGGGGCTCAGTGTCAGCACTATGAATCCACTGCTCCTGGCAGTCATTCCCTCCCCCATTTTTATTGGATAGGACAGAGACAAATTGAGGGAGGGGGGGAGACAGAGAGGAGAGAGAAAGAGAGACACCTGCAGACCTGCTTCACCACTTGTGAAGCAACACCCCCCCACTGCAGGTGGGGAGCCGGGGTCTTGAACCCAGATCCTTGCACTAGTCTTTGTGCTTAGTGCTATGTGTGCTTACCTGGTGTGCCACCACCACCCGGCCCCCTTGATGCTGATTTTACCAGCGGCATTCATCAGTTTCTTCCTTCCACCTGAATAAAGGTCTCCAAGCGTCTATGCACCTGTATTAGCTGCTATGAGAATGAAAAGCATGTCACGGGATGGCTAGGGGGATCTTGAAGGGCTTTTCAGAGCCGCAAATCCTAACTCAGATTCCCATTCCCAACTTAATGACTGTGTGTCTTTGGGCAAGTTATTGTATTTTTCTGGGCCTTAATTTAGGATACAGATATTTACCCAGAAGGGTTATTTTGAGGAAGAAATGACATGTCATATCTAAAGCAGAGTTTGGTCAATAGTAGTTAAATGTTAACCAAAGCTGGATCCCTAGAGAGTCTGGTGTGGCCAGCTACCTCACTGCACACGTCCCTTTGAGCAAGTTCCTTCCCCATTTTGTATCTCAGGGACTTGAAATATGATGGGAAAGGGATGGCCCAGAAACCATTCCTGGCCCTTTAACTTTCTACTGCCGTGACTGTCCTTGGAAGCTGTCCAGTGGACTGGGGACTTCTCATTGCCACCTGTCATCTGAACTCTTTTCCAGGGACCGTCAGAGCTAGGACAGGGGCTTGGCATCTGTTGGTTTCCCTGCCGAGGATCTCACAGGATTTCCGGGGGCACCCCACCACATCCTGACCTCGTCCACAGGTGCATCTCCCTCTCGGGGGGCAAGCCGCTCACCCTGTGACCCACATAGACGCCTGCTCTCTCATTAGAGCGAGAGCAGCTGCCCTGCCGATAAGCCGCACCTGCCCCCACCCCCACCTTGTTCTCTCTTCCCTGTGAGTCTGTGGTTTGGTCGTGGCCCGAGCTCTGGTCAGGAAGAAATTAAATATGCCGAACAGATCCAAGCCAGCTGCTGGTTGAGGTTGGCCATTCAGCAATCTTGTCCCTCTAGTCCTCATAGGACATCCTGATCCCAGGACATCTTAAAGTGCCCACTACAGAACAACAATCCAGAGATCGGGGCATTGGCTTATCTGGGTACTGGGACCCAAGTCCAGGCCCTCTGGTCCCCCACCTGCAAGGGGGAAGCTTCACAAGTGGTGAAACAGCGCCCTGTGTGTCCCTCTTTCTCGTCTTCTCTATTTCTCTTTCCCCTCTAAATTTCTCTCTGTTTTTGTCAATTCAAAATAGTAAAGAAATATTTCTAAAAATAAGATAGCAGGGCCAGGTGGTGGCACACCTGGTTAAGTGTGCACATTCTATAGCACGAAAACCAGAGTTCAAGCCCCTGGTCTCACCTGCAGGGGGAAAGCTTCGTAACTGGTGAAGCAGGGCTGCAGGTGTCTCTGTCTCCCTCTCTTGTCTCATTCCCATTACAGTTTCTCCCTGTTTCTATCCAATAATAAATCAATGAAAAAAGTTAAAAATTATTAAAAAAATAAAATTAAGTAAGAAGGAGATAAACAAAACTGGAGTGCTTAGAAAATAATATAGCAATCCGGTGATCTGACATTACAGAAAGGGGACTGAGAGAGGTCGCTCAGTAAGTTTCACAGCTCCCTCCCCAGAACTGAGTCACTCCAGGAGAGACATGGCCCCTCTGCCATCTTGGCTATCAGACCCAACCCGCTTGTCTGAGCACCTGTATTCTGGCGCCTTCTGCCCTTAGTTCTCAAAAGGGGGTCTCATGCACTCTAGGGCCAAAAGGAGGTGTGGTTTAAACCTTATACCAGATTAGCACGGATGCTGTGTCCCTAAGATGTTTTCACGGTCATTTCAGAAGAATAGGGGAAGCAGTCAGACGTGGGGACAGTGGTGCGGGCAAATTTCAGTTTCACTTCTTATTAAGATATCAGATCTCTTTTCATTTTTATTTTCTGTCTTCATCTTTGGAAAGTAGATATAGCCTCATCTGCCTTGCTGGGTTTTCACGGTCAGGACTAGAGAGGAGAGGAGAGGTGTGACAGCCTGGGCAAGGCTCTGAGTCTCTGAGGTTGGTCTGTTTGCTGTAGCAAATACGTGTGTCACAGCAAGTGTGGCCTCACCCTAGAGCTGGCGGAGTCTGTGTGAAGCCTGGTGTGGAGGAATGAGCACAAAAGTCTTTCATGACGGAGTTTCAGTATCTCTCTGAAATACAAGTGAAAAGCATCCCACCCACTGCTTTATGTATTTACTTTTTTCTAGATCAGCTGTTACCCCTAGAGGATCCTTCATACATAGGCTTGACAGGATAAGGGACCATTCAGATGGGGAGTTTGTTAGATTCTGAGCAAATTTTCTGAGAAGTCAGAATATCAGTGGGGGAGGGGGTGGGATATGGAGATCAGGTGGTGGGAATTGTGTGGAGTTGTACCCCTCCTATCCTATGGTTGTGTTAATTAATCCTTTCTTAAATAAAAAAATAATAAATAAATAAATAAAACAAGGGAAACAAAAGGAAAAATAAATAATAAAAATTTTTTTAATTAAAAAAACAAAACAAAACAAAATTACTAAACTAAGAAGGAAGCAAATTGCTTTCTTATCAAGAAATAATTATTAATGTCCCCAAAGCCCTATTTGTCTTGGTCTCTCCAAAACTTTGGAGTTGTTTCACTATCCCAGAAAAATGGAATTTGAGACTTCAAATGAGACCAAAATTGAACAGACACAACAGATACGTAGAAAGGGATTTGGAGAACCTGGGCTTGTCTTCATCTGGAAACCTCTGATTATGCAGTTAGAATGTTCAGAGCATTCATGCTGTGTCTCGCTAAATCGCATGTCCATGAAGTCACAGCAACGATGACCTCCTAAGTATGTGCTATTTCCATTAACTGATATTTTCAACCTGAAATTGCTATGTTTTAGACCTTGACTCCTGGAGAGAAAATTGGAAAAGTTTCAATTTCATTCCTATTCTAGTCATATTAGATGGTATTTCATTCAACATTTATGAACAAAAACTCCATTTTATTATAAAATTATTTTGAAAGTTGTTATTTGTATGTCAAAATATCACACTTTTTAAGATGAGGGCTGAAATACTTCAGAGTGATAAGGATTTTTTCTGCAGATAAATGCATTTTAATAGGTGAGTCTATAAAGCTATTTTAATAAAGTTATTTTTAAGGGGGAAGAGGGACCAAACCAACTAGAAACAATAAGCCTTTCTGAGAAATAATGTGAAATTAAACAAAGGATATTTCCATTTCATTGGCTAAGATTATTGTGTTTGATTTCAAAATCAAGCAAGGGACCAGCTTGGCTGGCCTCAGGGGTTCATTTCCACTCTGTTTTTGGCAGCTTAGTTAAAAGCTGGCTGAGCAGGTGTGAGTTAGCACCAGGAGAAACGCTAATACCTGTTTGGAGCTCTGGAATCTCCCTTCTTCCTACAAGGCCACATACCCAAAAAAAAAAAAAAAAAAGAATATCAGTGGGGGCTAGGTAGGCCTAAGGTTAGTTCTTATATTTCTACATAGTCTGTCTCCTGGCTGGCTTAATAAGTAGTGGTAACTTGGACTGGAGTTGGGGTCTTGCACCAAAACAAAAGACCCTGGGGTGGGGGCAGGGACAGTTCAGGATCTGGAACATGATGGTGGAGGAGGATCTAGGTGGGGGGTTAGACTGTTATATGGAACACTGAGAAATGTGACACATATCAACTAATGTATTTTACGTGTGTCAACTGTAGACTGTCAATCCCCCCAGTAAAGAAAAAAAAGACAGAGAGGGAAATCAAACACAGAAGAAAATAAATAAGCAAATAAGTATTGGTTATAGAAAGGGAATCATAAATAAAATTATTATGAAACTAGATTGTGGGATACACAATTATACAGAATGAGAAAATGGAGAATAAATGATGCTTTCCTTTAAGATCCTGAAACTTGCTAACTGTGGGTTTTGACAAGAGGAGGTAGGAGGAGATTTGCCTTTTAAAGGTATTTTATTTATTTATTTACTGTTGGATAGAGACAGAGAGAAATTAAGAGAGGAGGGAGAGGTGAAGAGGGAGAGAGACAGAGAAACACCTGCAGCCCTGCTCCATCACTCCTGAGGCTTTTCCCCTGCAGGTGGGGAGTAGGGGCTTGAACCCAGGTCCTTGTGCCCTGTGATGTGTGTGTTTAACCACGTGCATGACTGCCTGGCCCTGAAGGAGACTTTACTATAGAAGGTATATGTGTTCTGGGCCCGGGGACTGTCAAGCAAGACTTCCTTTAGCTTTTTTATTCACAAGCATGAATCACCAATGTGGCTCACAAAATAGACTGAGCAAATCCCTTGAGAAAAACGCACCACAGGAGCGGGGCAGTGCCTCGGGTCGAACACACACATGGCAGTGTGGCAGGCTCCAGACTGAAGCCCCTGGTCCCCACCTACAGCAGGGCAGCCTCCTACGTGGAGAAGCAGTGCTGCACGGGTCTCTCCTCCTCCCCTTCTCCTCTCAACTTCTCTCTATCCTAGCAAATGAAAAGAAGAAAGAAGAAGAAATGGCTGCCGGGAGTGGTGGATTCTTCTGTGCATGCGCCATCTCCCAATTGTCAAAAGTGACAATTCTGGTGGCTAATAAATAGAGATAAGTAACCACACACTGCACAGTCGTACGAGTGGAAGTCTTCGATGGCTCGGTGGGAGGTGTATGGGCGCTGCTTTTACTACAGAGGGTCAGTAGGTTGCAAGGGTGAGAACCACTGAACTGTCCTTTGTCAGCATCATCCTATCTTGGGGGTGCCTGCAGGGCCCTGGGTGTGAACTGTATTTTTAGCGAGTCTTTATGGGATTTTCCAGCAAGGGACTGTGACGCGAGACCAGATCTGTTTGTACTCACAGATGGGACGCAGTGTGTGGCTGTCAGGAGCTCAAAGGAGCGGCTAAGACCTGAGCATACACTGTGATGGGAGACAGTAGACTGGTGGTGTGCTGGTGAATGCCTAACAGCTGTGATGCTTGGTGGTGGAGGTGGTGGGGGGTGTTCTTATTTCTAGTGTTTGCCCATTTCTTTCATGTGAAAACAGTCCTTTGTTTTGTTTTGTTTTTTCTTTTTTGTTGTCCTTGTTGTTTTATTGTTGTAGTTATTAATGTCGTTATTGTTGGATAGGACAGAGAGAAATGGAGAGAGGAAGGGAAGACAGAGAGGGGGAGAGAAAGACAGACACCTGCAGACCTGCTTCACCACCTGTGAAGCGACTCCCCTGCAGGTGGGGAGCCGGGGGTTTGAACCAGGATCCTTACGCCGGTCCTTGCGCTTTGCGCCACCACCTGCACTTAACCCGTTGTGCTACAGCCCGACTCCCAACAGTCCTTTCTTAACAATGGGGAGAAGGTCGGAGAAGTACCAGGTAGTCATACATCCCTAGAAAATGTTGTTTTTGTCAGTGAGTATTATAAAGTCCAAGTTGTAGAAACAGTGTTCACAAACTCACATGACATCACTCTGTAGGGGCCAGGCAGAGGTGCGCTCGTCTAAGCACACACGGCATCACCTGTAAGAATCCTAGTTTGAATCCCTGGCTCCCCAGCTGCAGGCAGGACGCTTCATGAGCGGTGAAGCAGATCTGAAGGTGTCTGTCTTTCTCTCTTACTTTCTGTCTCCCCCTCCTTTTTCCATTTCTTTCTGTCCTATCCAATAAAATAGAAAAAGACAAAAAGAAAGAAAACAATGGCCGCTGGGATTGGTGGATTCGTACTGCTGGCACTGAACCCCAGCTATATAACTCTGGTGGGAATAAAAATAAAAGTAAAAGAAGTAAAGCACTACGTTGAGGGCTATGAGACATAGTTCACAGAGCAGGGTACATGCCTTCCATGCACTAGGTCCAGGTTTGAGTGTCAGCACCCAGAAATGATTCTGGGAGAAGTTCTGATGATTTAGTTTCTCTCTCTGAATGAAAAAAAAAAAGGCGCCAGAGTGGTAAAATCGCACATACGCAAGGTATTAACTCTGCAAATAAATGAGGGACTTCTGTGGTACCCTGAAAGCCTACCATTTTGTTGAAAAGGAAACTGAGTCTCAGAGAGGTTATGTAAGCTGATGGGGTCAATCAACTTGTTGGGCAATCAGTTCAGATTTCAAATTCTGCTTCCCTTATTCCCAACTCAGATTCTTTCAGTTATGCTTATCCCAGCATAAAAGTGCTAATTCCAATGACAAATGTCGAAGAACCAAAAGTGCTGATGGGATGAGAGGAAACCACACACGTGTCTGGGAATTGCCGTGTCCCAGACTCTGTATCCACAGGTCCTGACTGTGTCCGACCACCGTGAAGCTTCTCTCCTGCTTACAGGCCACTGCCCAATCAAGACTGACCAGACTGACAGACTGACAAGGCGGTCTGTCCTGCACTGAGTCCTGTAGTCCTGAGGACAGGTTGTCAATTTTGTACATCAGGACATTTGGGTGGGTGACTTCAGTGCTGGGAAGAGTTAGAGTCAACCCAATATTTTCCCTAATTTTCACTTGGTCTACTTGATGTCTTAAGAACCATGGTAAGCTTATTGAGGGAGAGAGAGAGAGAAAGGAGAGAGAAGAGAGAGAGGGAGAAGGAGAGAGAGGGAGAGAGATTTGGAGGAGAAGAGAGGGAGAGGTCCAGAGTACTACTCCATTGGCATAATGTGGTGCTGGGGATTGAACCTGTCACCCCCATCAGCCTTAAGCAGAGCTATAGGCTGACCTCTCTCACCAATCTCAACCCCTGAACTTGTTCTTTTTCATAGTGACACTACTTTGTGTGTGAGAGGGCTGTGTATATACCAGGTATTGACCAGAAGGTGCAGCGGGTGTATTGATAGAGGCTGAGTGGAGAAGTGGGTCTTGACACTTCTGGTAAAGAGTTTAGTGTCTGTCTTCAGAGGACATGTGTCTGATGCTGATTGCCCACGTGACTCCAAAGGTGTGGGGCGGGGGGGGGGGGAGACACACCTATAGATGAGAAAGCATGGCCACCTTCTGGGGTGAAATGAGAATTCAACTTAATTCACTTCTGCTCTGTCCTGGGAATCTGTTTTCCCCTTTCATGGTATAACCACAACTCCTCATGGGTCTGTTTGAATATGTGCTATATACTCCCACCATGGCTAAAACTCTCCTGAGCAGGTGGTCCATGTCTGTTATAATCCTTAATCGAATAACATTATCTATTGGTGCCTGGTCCACAGGAAGCACTTGCTTAATTTTTTTAAGTTATCTTTATTTATTAATGGGAAAGAGACAGCCAGAAATTAAGAGGGAAAGGAGGGATAGAGAGAGAGAGAAAGACAGAGAGACACCTGCAGCACTGCTTCACCACTTGCAAAGCTTTCCCCCTGCAGGTAGGGGACTGGGGACTCAAACCAGGTTTCTTGTGCATTGTAACATGTGTGCTCAACCAGGTATGCCACCACCCAGTGCCGTGCTTGCTTAATTTGTTGTGTGAGAGGGTAGTGTTTCTGAGTTACCTGCATGGTAATGTGAGCAGGCAGTGCTGAGTATTCACTGGCAGCCTGGCCCTACCGGGGGCGGGGGGGGGGTCATTTCCCCCTCACGACACTCAGAAGGACAATTTCTACTTTGTCCTCAAGCTTTTCCACATTCTCTAGTTCCCTGTCACAAGTCCTCTGACCTTGGTTCCAGCTTGCCTGAGGGTTCGTTGCTAAGGAGGAAATTGTGACTTTGCAGAACTGACAGCACAAGTAAACCACTGTGACCCTGAGGCCCCATGGTTGATGTGAGGAAACACACACACACACACACACACACACACACACACACACACACACACACCCTCCCCTCTCCTCCCTTGGTGGTTCTCAGGGGGGAGGAAATGCTTTGAGTACAGACTATGTATTTCCTTTGGAACCTTTGGGTTGATGAGAAAGGCAAGAAGTCAGTCATATGGTAGGTCCTCGAGGCATAAGTGTTAAGGAAAAGGAGGTGTGGGATGGATGGATGCTTGGATGGATGGATGATGAAAGGATGGATAGTTGGTGGATGAATGGATGGATTGGTGGATCAATGGATGGATGGATGGATGGATGGATGGATGATGAAAGGATGAATAGATTGCTGGATGGGTAGATGAAGTGGTAGGTGGATGGATGGATGGATAGATGGGTGAATGAAGTGGTGGATAGATGGATGGATGGATGAATTGGTGGATGGATGGGTGATGAAAGGACAGATGAATGAAGGATAGGTGGATGGATGATGGATGGAAAGATGATGAAAGGATGGTTGGATGATGGATGGATGGATGATGAAAGGTTGGATGAATATACATTTGTGCATATGTCTGGCTGTCTGCATGAGTGAGTGGATTAGTAACTGAGCTAACAGGGTTTCAAATTGCCTACAAGAACAAAGTGATCTAATCTGACCTACTGGAAACCCTTAATGAGAATTCAAGTTCCAGCCTCTCTCAGAGCTCATAAGGAAAACATGTCTTTGCTTAAGGTCAAATAGAAAATTAAAAACCAGCAGTGATCAGTAATACAGGAAGCTGATTGGAGATAACTAGACTGAAGACTCTCTTAATCTTTTTATTTTTTTTTAAAGCATACTCCCTTTGGAGATATAGTGGCATCTTTCAAAGCTCAGAGTGGGGAAATGTTTATTCTGTCTTTGGAAAATGGTTTCAACTTGCTGCCGGCAGACCTACTCATTTCTGTTTCATTCATATCAGATAGAAGAACAGGCACGAATAAGTAACAAGGATTATTATGTATAGTTCAGTTAGAATCATAAAATATAATATAAGCATAAAACACATATACTTATATAAAACATGGTAGATTTTATATAAAGGTATAAAATAAAGATTCAGAACAAATTAGAAGTGTCCATATCCTCAACTCCACTGTCTGACCCATTGTACTTCACTCGGTTGCTGTTTACCCACTAGAAGACTGAAGTAGTTTATTATGCCCTAGTTTCCTAGTTTAGGACTGTTGTCTCTAGCCACCCTTCCATCTTTAGTGTCTTCTGCATACTGTATATAACTTAAACCTCTTACAGGCATGTAAGGAAACTGGGCTTCATTTACTGAAGGAGGGAACCAACACTCAGCGAGGCCACATGGCTGGCCCAGAGTCTCACAGTTCACTGGCAGTTGAGACTCAACCCAGCTGATTGAAACAGCAGGTTTTCATGAAGCCGCTCTGCTACTCAGTTTCTAGATCTGTTGGAGATGTAGGCATCTAAAGACACCTCTGGCTGTCTGTTCCCAGGTCTTAATGCAAACTTTGTCCAAAATCTCAGAGCATATTAAACAGATGTGGGCAGAATTCTCTCCACTGGAGCATAACAATGACACTCAACTCTTCCATAACTCTGAGTTGGGTTCACTTGTCCAATTTGAGGAAGACCATAGCCCAGTGTGACAGACTCAGGGCTCAGCGTCTCACAGAAAGACACACAACAATACTGTGAAAACCACGGGCTGTGTCTCCCCCACAGCATAAAGCTCCATCTTGAAGATGCATTCTCATCCTGCCCTGTACATGCTAGCTACTCCTGGGATGTTCACCTCCCTGGATTTGCCCCTTGAAGACTCTTACCAGCTGTGTGACGTGGACAAATCCATTAACCTCTCTGAGTCTCATTACCTCACCTGTCAAAAGCAAATAATAACCAAACATTTTAAGACTTCTTCCTTTTTTTTGTTTATCTGAGAGGACAGAGAGAAACTGAAAGGGGAGGAGGAGCGAGAAGGAGAGAGACAGAGACACCTGTCGCCTTGCTTCATCACTCGTGAGGCTCCCCCCTCTCCTCCTCCCACAGATGGAGACTGGGTGTACCAGCCCTATGATTAATTTCTTCTTGTGAGAGAGGGAGAGAGACCAAAGCACTTCTCAGGACTGCGTGTGGAGTCACTGGGAATGCTGGGGAGTCATGCATACAAGTTTGCTGTGCTGTCTATCTGCCCCCCAGTAATCATGACCTTGTGGGGGATATTTTGAGGATTGTAAGAAAGAAACTTTTTTTTGTGCTGCTCAGTGTGACTTATTCCATCCCTTCACACCCACCTACAGCACAGTCTGAGTCCAAAGCTCAAATTCTTTTTCTGACACTAGCTTTCTGGGACACAGCAGACTGAGTTTTTGTTACAACAGACTGAGTGAGGAGTTTACCACTTTCTTTGGAGAGTCCTAGTTTTCCAAAATTCTTTCTAACTCTTTCGTTCTCAGGATTTATGCTCCACATATAGTTACATCTTCCTTAGTCCTATCCTCCCCCCCCCCCCCCACAGCCACTTACCTTTAGTTAGTGCCATTACGGACTAATAATAGCATCTTTCCAAAGGAAGGCCTCACACCTGGACTCCTACAACTACTACTGTCATCGGTCAGATTCCCGAGCCCCATGCACCCACGGAAGTGAATAGCATCTGTGCAGCCCTACTCGGCTGCCTCTCTGCACAGGGTAGTTCCTTGAATCTTCCCAGCAGCTATGAGAACTGGGCACCTTAGCCCCTTTCTATAAGAGAAGAAAGTGCCAGTCTGCAGAGGTCGTAATGACTTGCCTTCACTTGGCAGCCAGGACATCTGACAGCAAGCTCCAGTCACTCTGGTAGGAAGGCTGCTCTGTGCCAGACTCTGTTTTAGCTGGAAAATCTCCAGCGGCCGGACGCACCCAGTTTGCACCTGCCCCCCCCATCTCTCTTGACGTTGACAGAGCAGTTGACTGTGCCCGCGTCTGTGTTAGCTGATAACTCTCTCATAGCTGATTCTGCTCTCAGAGAGCTCACAGCCTCCTTCCTTAAAACCAGCCCCTGACAGCTGCTCATCTGAAGCGTCCTGCAGTCTCCTTTAGCAAGCCCATGCCATGCCCCCCTCAAAGTACCTTCAAAAGCTGGGCATGGCCTCCCCTGGGACTGTCACAGGCTCCCCATCAGCTGCTGCTGCTCCAGCGGAGTGAGCCAGCCCCGGTGGGCGTGGAAGGGCCCATGCTATCAAGACAGCAGTTGCTACACCAGCTGCACACTTCCTCTGTTCTGCTCAAGAAAACGAGGAAGGTACGGGGAGGGGACCAGTAGAAGGCAGGTTCCTGTTTTCAGTAACCACTCTGAGCCAGCTTCTCTCTGTAAGGGCAGGAGGGGACAGCATCATTCACTTCTTTTTTTTTTTTTTTTCCACAGAGCTCTTGGGAATCTGTTCAGCTTGATTCTTACTGTCCAGGCTAAGCTTGGGTTTTAAAAGGCTCACACGCACACGCGCACACACTCGTATTTTTCCCCCTCTAATTAAAAGGCAGAGGAGGGAGGCCAAGCCTATTGCTCTCACACACGCTCCAAACTCATAGGCTTTGAGAAGGCAGGCTCAGAGCTGTAGCTTCTCTTTTCTCCGTTTCCCAGTGTTGACCGCTTCCCTCTGTCACCAGTGAACAGGCCTAAGTGAGTTTCTGCTTGACAGAGGCTTGAAGCAGAGGGCACCAGAGTCCACCTGTGTCCCTGGGTGAGACATCACCGCTCCACTGTGGAAGCATTCAGAACAATGGCTTCCCCCAGGATCTAGATGAGCTGACTGAGGAAATAGCACAGCCCAGTGCAGGGCGAGGTATTTCGTGTGAAACGAGGGCCGTGAGGGTGAAGTTATGCAGAGAACACTGCTCTGGCTGAACACTTGTTCTTCTGTTTGGAGGTCAGGTGTCATGATGGCTACAGCTTGTAAGTGGCTCCCTAAAAGAACTCCTTTGTAGACAGGCATCTGAAGTGTAAGAAAATGAGGAGCCAGGTGGTGGCACCCCTGGTTAAGTGCACATATCACCAAGCGCAAGGACCCGGGTTTGAGTCCCTGCTCTCCACCAGCAGAGGGTCTGCTTCACTGCTCATACTGCAGGTGTCTAGCTCTCTCTCTCTCTCACTATCTCCTCACCCTCTCTCAGTTTCCCTCTGTTCTATCTAATATGAATTGGAGAGAGAAAGAGAAAGAGGATAAAAAGGAAAAATGGGGGAGCCGGGCGGTAGCGCAGCGGGTTAAGCGCAGGTGGCGCTAAGCGCAAGGACCAGCATGAGGATCCCCGTTCGAGCCCTGGGCTCCCCACCTGCAGGGGAGTCGCTTCACAGGCGGTGAAGCAGATCTGCAAGTGTCTGTCTTTCTCTCCTCCTCTCTGTCTTCCCCTCCTCTCTCCATTTCTCTCTGTCCTGTCCAACAACGACGACATCAACTACAACAACAATAAAAAGACAACAAGGGCAACAAAAGGGAAGATAAATAAATAAAATTACAAAAAAAAAAAAAGGAAAAATGGCCGCTGGGAGTGGTGGATTCATAGTGGTGGCACCCTGAGCCCCAACAGTAACTCTGGTAGCAATATAAAAATACGACAAAGTGAAAGAGAGTGAGAACAATAGAACTGGAATGTAGCAAGAGGCTCACACCTGGCTGATCTGGGTTCAATTTGACAAATAATTGTATAGTTTCCAATTCATAGCAACTAAGTCCTGAGCAAGGGAAGCTGTCACAAGGCCCAGAGGGTTTGCTGGTGACGGCCGTAGGAGCTGTGGAATGCTGACTTAGGCCTGTGTGAGCTGGGCCTGACAGGTGGTCATGTGGGGGTGGCCCCTGCGCCCCCCCGCCCCACACTTCACAGGAAAGACATAGCTGCCGGTGACATGTGCAGAAACATTGTAGTTGAGGCCACAGTCTAGGACTGGTAACGCCCAGCAGGGCCAACACAGAGACCCAGAGACACTCATTTAGAAACCTCACTCAGCGTAGTTACTGAGAATGAGTGAGAAACACCAGGCCTGCTCCTAAATTTAGAAGGGAGTCTGCACTAGATTGGCACCTCCTTAGACATTTGTGAAAATGCCCGCTGTGCTCTGCGCAGGGCACCCTGGCAAGGTGCAAAGCAAGTGTTGCAGAGGATGGAGTGGGCGATTTGCCTAGCTGGGAATGGGTAGGCAAGCAGAAATATGCAAAAGTGGCTCTTTTCCCCCTCCTCACCCCTCAAGTTCACACAGAGGAGTAACAGAGGTGTGGACCCACAGTCAGAAGGCGTGAGCTTTGGGGCAATGTCAACAGGGAATCCGAACAAAAGTGATGATACGGGGGTGCAGGGAAACAGAATTTATTGGCACTGACCCAGAAGTAGCCTCATGCTACAAGTTCTGGGCCCTGAATCTCAGCAGGGTTTCCGTTTAACTGCAAAACAGCACACAAAGGAAGGTTGACTAATGACTCCCAGTAGGGTGTGTGAAGACTAGGAGATGGGAAGAGGTCACAAAAGGCTTCAGGCTCTCAGGGACACACAACCACCAGAAGATGGAGGGAGATTAAGCTTGAAATTTCTAGATGTCCTGAAAACCTGTTGCTTCTCTAGAAGTGGGCTATGCCCATAGCTCTGAACTCAACTCCAGAACCAGATGAGTGATTAATCTAGATGAACTGAATTCTGCATCTGGAGTGGGTCCTATGTTACTAGATTGTTATAATTTCTTTTTCTTTTTTTTCTTTTTTTTTTGGGGGGGGGGCCTCCAAGTCCTCCATTGGGACTTGATGCCGGCACTACAGATCCACTGTTCCTGTCAACTATTTCTTTTATTTTATTGGATAGGACAGAGATAAATTGAGAGGGGGGAGGGGGAGATAGAGATAGAGAAAGAGGTAGAGAGAGAGAGAGAGAGACACCTGTAGACCTGCTTCACTGCTTGTGAAACTTCCCTTCTGCAGGTGGGGACTTGAACCTGGATCCTTGCACTGGGCCTTGAGCTTAGTATTATGTGTGCTTAACGGGGTGCGCCACCTCCTGGCCCCCAATTGTTAGGGTTTTTTAGGAAGTCTCTTGACACTAGAATTATTCACAGGAAAAGAGAAAAATAGTCTTTATAACCACTCTACAGCTGACCCTTGCACATCATGGTTTTGGACCACTCAGCCCCAATTACAAATATATTTCTCATATGAACAGAAGAATTGCTCTGTTGACAAATAAGATGCAGTATGGGAACTATACGTTCCTCATGGTTTTCTTAGAGACATTTTCTTCCATGTACAAATGATTTTCAGTAACAACACAGTATATACTTCACATTTTGCTTTAATACCATTTATAGCAAGAAAATCTGTCACAGAAATCTAATGCACATATGTGTTATACAAAATCTATGTTGGCCCTCTGTTTATGTTGCCAGCAAGGTGTCAGAAGTTATGCATAAGATATATATATATATTTGTCATCACTAGGACTTTGTTCTTCTGGTATTTTTTTTTTCCCCCACATGTAAAGAGGCAGAGACAAAGAAGCAGAGAGGGAGTGCAGGAGGCCCTAGCGGCAAAGCTTCCTCCAGTGTGGTGAGACCGGACTCAGACAGGCCGTGCATGGAGCAAAGCAGTGCACTACCTACTTGAGCTATTCTGCTGGCCCTACACAGAGATTTTTGAACCATTCAGGGATGGCAGTGCCTATGATCCCAGCACTGCTCAGGGTCCACGGGACTGCTCCGCTGGGCTGACTCGCACATGTCTTGTTTCACCGGCGCTCTTCTCTTCTGTCACTGCTCAGCCTAGACCTTCTTCTGCATCCGCCTTGGGGGAGACCGAGGTGCTACTCAGCACTCAGCATTGTGAGAGTGATTATGGACTTTATCAATTTCTTGAAAGTTGGGAAGATCTTCAATTCAGCTTACTTTCAGACTTTGCAGTTTTGCTTTCATTTCTGACTTCCTCACGACGCACAAATACTCACATTCTTCTTTAAAGCCTTAATCATATTTGGATTCCCTGCAGCATCTGGTGATAGGAAGTACCCAAAGATACGCATGGTGTCGTGATGATAACAGACTAGCTCGTGGCATAGCAAAGCCAGCTTTACCCCTGAGGTGATAGAAACATTTGGCTGGACACTTAGCGATAAAACCTCTGAGCTTAGCTTCTCAGCGTGCTGGAGTCAGTCCTCCTAACTGCTCTGCCCTAGCATTTTCATCTTATAACAAAATAATAACAATCAACTTGCCCGGCCACCTCTAAATGAGCTGTAACAGCACAAAACCAGGTTGAGGTCTTTGATATAGTTACTGTGGCTTTTGGGAGTCCCCTTCTCATGCTTCCATTCTGGAAAACCTCAATCCTTGGCGTTATCTGAAGAAGAGCAAGATTCAGGCTGGCCCTGATATGATTTAAAATGGTATCATCCATTTATAAGCAACTGAACAGATGTGAGATTATCAGCCAGTGACTGCTTCATTCCCCACTGAGCCATAGCTAATTACATTGGCAGCATGGGACAGCCGGGAGAGACAGGAAGACAGACAAGCTTGAGATATCCTTGCAAAGAAAATGTCAACCTCCAAAGCCTCTTTTAGATTGGAGAATAAATAGTTCACTCCTTTTTTTTTTTTTAATTTGAGTAACAGTAACGTTACAGATACCAACTGATACCTGTATATTGCTTGATAGAAAACAAAGTAATTTTTAACTATTTTTATTAGCTTTATTTGTTTATTGGGTAAAGACAACCAGAAATTAAGAGGGAAGGAGGAGTTGGAGGAGAGAGACAGAGACCTGAAGCTCGGCTTCACTGCTTGTGAAGCTTTCCCCCTCAGGTGGGGATCAGGGGCTGAAACCTGGGTCCTCAAACATTATAATATGTGCACTCAGCCAGGTGTGCCACCATCTGGCCCCAGAAAACAAAGTATTTTTCAAATCTCCTAGTTCATTTAAATTTCAGAAGATCTCTTTGAACTATCATTTGTGATTTTATTGACTATTACTACTGAATAGAAAGCTGACACCTATGGGCCTTGTCGACTCCTTTCTATAAATGAATGAGATCAAATTCCTGTTAATCTCATGTTACGTTTGAGTGAATAGAGGCACTATTTTTTAAATATATATTTTTTAATTTCTTTATTGGGGGATTAATGATTTACAGTCAACAGTAAAATACAATGGTTTGTACATGCGTGACATTTCCCAGTTATCTATATAACAAAAGGTGGGAGTTCTGGCTTCTGTAATTGCTTCTCTGCTTGGCATGGACATTGGCAGGTCTATCCACACCCTCAGCGGCACTGCTAATCCAAATAGCTTTCCTAAGAACACACCATTGGTTGACTGGGAAAAAATTTCACTGGCAATGCCTCTTGACCTGCTGGTCAGAGGTTCTCAGTTTGATCACAGGGACTATATACAGGTACTGGGTTCTCTAGATAGTCTCTCTTTCTGTGTTTCATGTGAATCAATCTCTTTCTTTCCTTCTCTCTCTCTAGTGCAATAAACAGAATAAGTCTTTTTTTTTTTTCTTAAGAACACACAGTTGGTAAACTGGGAGACTGTACTTGGTGAAAGGGTGAAAGGTGAGATTATACTTGAAGTCAGGGTGAGGACTCATGGACTAAAGAAACCATATTTTTCCATTTGTAAAATGGGAATGCCAGATTGTTCCTATGTAGCCATTTTACAAACAGAGAAATTGAGACTTGAAGTCTGACGTGACTTACCACGCTGTGAGCACAAAATTAAATAAGGTTCCTTTAGTCCTCAAGTCTATAATGATTTATACTCATTTTTTCACCTGGCAAAACTGATAGAATTAACGTTGAGTCAGATGTGAACATGGTTCCTGGAGTCAAGCAGAGATTCCGCAGCTCATTGCCTTAGTTCACAGAGATGCATCTGCACCTTAGCAAGTGTCTCAGCAAGTGGCAGCCCTGACCCATTATTCCAGAGCCTCCCGGGAGGGTCCACAAAGGAGAGGTGGCCCGAGAGCCCCTTCTTGAATTTCGGTTCAAGGGCTGTCAGTGCTGTCCTCATTAGAGGGTTCTTTTACCCTCTACCAAGTGCTACGTCCTCAGATTTCCCCTCCAGAGACATGAAACCAGCTCCCATGGCTCTGTCTGTCCCTTCTCTCTCTGCTCCCTTTATCTTAGCGTGGGTTCCCCCCGAGAGTCAGATCCTCTCTTCGGGTCACGCCTCTTGGTGGTGCTGTTCTCTGAGAAGCCATCTTGGCCCTTCAGGCAGAGGACCCGTCTCTTGTGTGTCCACCAGGTCTTCCATCCCTAGCTGCCTCTCAAACATTGGATACACTGTACTTTCCTGGAGCAGGTAACACAGGACCTTTCTCCTGCTCGGGAACTAACTGGTCGGAACTGGTCAGAATTGTGCACTGAAAGAAGGAAGGAGCATGAAAAGCAAAGCAGACGGGAAGTGGAGAAGACAGTGCAGAGGTGATAGAGGATGGTATTTGTTGATAGGGTTTTCTAGCTTCATATAACTAGCCCCGGCTATTGTTTGTTTCTTTATTTATTTGACAAGACAGAGAGAAAGAGAGAGATAGACAGAGACAGAGACAGACAGACACAAACCATGTCAGTGTGTTGGGGGCCTGACTCAAGCCTGAGCTGCACACATGGCCAAGCAGTGCCCTGGCTGAACTATTTCGCCCACACTCTGCTAGGATCCTGAGTCTTCCGGACCTGTGTCTCTTAAGGTATTCATGGACAGCTGCGGGAGACAGAAGTTGTAGATGAAACAAGTGGTTCAGTCTCTCCTAAGATCAGAGTGGCAAGATCTCAGTTGAGGGGGAGGTACTTGCTCACAGCTGCAGAATACCTGCCACGGCTTCCTTCCACCTGGAGCGCACAGACGAGAACACAGCACCGGCCAAGGGCTGGCCCACTCCTAAAGTTCCCACCTGGTCCATCCTATGTGCTGACTTCACCATCACTACAGCAAACCAAAAAGGTGTGACTAGAGACCCCCTCCCCTCTTTGTATACGGCACAGTGACTAAGGGTCAGAGACAGCAGAGATTAGAAGACAGGTCTTTCTGATTTCTAAATCCATATGCCTTTACCACCATTTAGACATTGTAAGATTATTTTCTAAAGTACTGAAGAGAATGGCGGCGGCTGGTTGGTGGCGGACGTGGCTGAGCATACGCAGTACAGAGTGCAAGGACCCAGGTTCAAGCTCGGGGTCCCCACCTGCAGGGGAAAAACTTCACGAGTGGCAAAGCAGGGCTGTGGGTGTCTCTCTGTCTCTCTCCCTCTCTGTCTCCCCCTTCCTCTTCATTTCTGGCTGTCTCTGTTCAATAGATAATTAAATAAATAAAATACTAAATTTAGAAAAGAGAATGACAATGTAGAATTGGTCAGTGAAGGGCTGGCAGGTCCTACTGGAAGCACCAAGGGAACTAAGATGAACAGGAGCTGTGGGAGCCGGGAGGAAAGTTACACTGCGGAGCGTGTAACGTGGACCCCCTTCATCAAGTCTGTGAGGCGGGCACTCCACAACTGAGGGAACTGAGGCATAAGGAGGTCAACTTCTCAGCTAGAATCCAAAGCAGCAGAGGGAGGAGGGCAGGATGAGTGGAGTGGATCGAGAGGTGCACACCTCCGGTTTCAGAACACATTGTGGACGTGTGTTGCTTGGGGACCAAAGTCAGCATGGTGTATTCAATAGTCGCAAAAGGCCGAGGAAAGAAAAATGATAGGTTTGATGTGACCCCTTTGCCATATGGACAAGTGTGAATCACTGAAGACTGACTAAACGTTGTGTGTCAATTATGCACCAATTTTATTTATTTATTATTCATTTGTTTATTGTTGGATAGGGACAGAAAAATTGAGAAGGAAAGGGCTGGGCCCTGCACATAGCGCACATACTCAGCGCACATAGTACAAAGCACGCGCACCTGCACTAACGATCCCAGTTTGAGGCCCCGGCTCCCCACCTGCAGGGGGAAGCTTCACAGGTGGGGAAGCGGGTCTGCAGGTGTCTGTCTTTCTCTCTCCCTCTCTATTTCCCCTCCCCTCTCAATGTCTCTCTGTCCTGTCCAATAAAATGGAAAAAAATGGCTGCCAGGAGCAGTGGATTCATAGTGCTGGCACTGAACCCCAGAGATAACCCTGGAGGCAAAATAGAGAGAGAGAGAGAGAGAGGGAGAGAGAGAGAGAGAAGGGGAGGGGGAGGGAGAGGGAGAAAGAGAGGGAGAGAGAGGAGAGAGAGAGACACACACACCAGGTGAAGACCAGAGGCTTGAACCTGGGTCCTTGCACACTGTAATGTGAGCGCTTAACCAGGTATACCCCTGCCTGGCAATTATGCATCATTTAAAAACTCCGTGCTAATTAAAATAGCCATTATTTAACTTGCTGGAAAATAAATTATCTAGAAATGAAACCATGATCCGACCCCAGCCTGTCATCCTGAAAGGCCGAGATCTGGCCTCTTGACAGGCCGGTCGTGCTCACCCTGTTTCTGAGCCAGCTGGTCCCTGAGACAAAGCTCCAGGAATAAAAGACCAGAAGAAGCACACGGGCACTTCTACAAGGTACACCGCCGACAAAGTGATTCTTGTAAAGCGCCATGGACCTGGCGTGTCTCTGAGTCACTCATTAAGGATGGAGCCCAAATTCCCTTTGCAAGAAGGGCCGGGAGTAGTCTGGGCTGTCACTCAGTGTCACTTTGGAAAGTGTGACACCTTTGCCTGGGAGACAAGTCCTTTTCAAGCACCCAGCATTTCGGTGGTTTCTGACAGCCCTGAGGTGACTGGGGCAATTAGATGTAATGTTTGCGACAGATGGGAAAGGCATTTTGTCAAGTCTGTAAGAACCTGGAGAAAAAAGCATGACAGGAGAGCAAGATCTGTTCTGAGTAGAGCCAAGGCTTAGCTCCTCTCATTCTCCAAGCCAAACAAGTGCCTGGCAGACTTCCACGCCCATGTGTGGCTAGAGGAGTCCTCCAGACTGTGCTTTCAGAGATGGGGCTGATCCTGGGGCGGAGCCCCGTGGGGAGCAGTGTCTGCAGAGATGTCTGGAGGAGGCAGGTTGAAATCTGCTGGGTGCTTCCCTCCCTGACCCCTTTGGCATGTGAGACTGGGTGGTGCAGTGGCTGTGGACACAGTCTGGATTTGTCTCTCCAGCAGTGGGGGATGTGGGGCGAGTCAGAGTCATATCTGCTTTCCAGACCCCTGCCACTTGTTAAGAGAAAGCGGACTCCGGCTGTCCTTGGGTTCAGTGGTTTTCGTGAGTACAAACTGAGGACAGCCTGTAAAGTGCTGAGGACACACCTTGGACCCACTGCCTGGAGATGTCTTTTTTCTTTGTCACTTTGTAACTAAAATTATGCCAAAACTTAACCTTCCAACAGGGTAGTCTGTGAACAAAGATGTGAAAGGTGTGTGTGTGTGTGTGTGTGTGTGTGTGTGTGTGTGTGTGTGTGTGTGTGTGTTCAAAATGGTACTGATGAATTATGGATTAAGCAGTGATTTTCTTATTTTTTTTTTTACTTGATTTATTTTACAAAATTATATGTCAGTAGGGGTTTGGATCCACATCATTCCCACCACCAGAGTTCTGAATCTTCAGTCTCCCCACTGCAAGCCACCACAGTTCCCCTAAGGTTGTAGACATGGGCCAACCATCATCTCTATAACTATCTGTCCACATTTTGCATAATTGCCCCATTTTCCTTGCAATCCTTTCCTCTACAACATTATGACAACATTACAACCTCCATATGCCCCTCTTCTTTCCTCCTCTCTCTGGGTGCTGATGGAGCTGGAGCTCAGAGCCCTCTTATCTTCATGCTGTCACTTCTCCCCTGCTGGGAGTATGGGTCAAGGTAGTTTTTGGGGAGCAGAAGGTGGGAGTTCTGGCTTCTGTAACTGCTTCTCCACTGGATGTGAGCATTAGCTGGTGGTACCCCCAGCCTTAAACAGTGATTTATTTATTTTCTTTTTAATTTTTTAAAACATTTTTGTTATTATCATTATTTATTTACTGGATAAAGAGCCATAAATTGAGAAAGAAGGGTGTGATAGAGAGAAAGAGAGACAGAGACATCTGCAGCCCTGCTTCACCACTAGTGAAGCTTTCCCACTGAAGGTGGGGGTGAGGACTAATACCCAGGACCTTGCGCATTGGATCGTGTGTGCTCAACCAGCTGCACCACCACCTGGTCCCAACAGTGATTTCTTTATTTCTCTGATTCTTCCCTTCTCTCCTTTCTTGATAGAGTTTCTTTGTAATTTCTTTTCCATTATTTTAAAATATTTTATTTGTTTTTAATAGAGACAGAAAGTAATTGAAAGGGAAAGGTGGACAGAGAGAGAGAGGGAGGGAGGGAGAGAGAGAGAAAGAGAGAGAGAGAGAGAGAGAGAGAGAGACCTGTAGCCCTGCTTCACTCATTAAGCCTACCCTTTGCAGGTATGGACCAGAGACTTGAACCTGAGTCCTTGCACACTGTAATGTGTACACTCAACTAGGTGTACCACCACCTGGCCCCTGCTGCTAGGGATTATTTTTCTGGGGGCAGTTGTGCCCAGTGAGCTCTTTTTATTCCAGAGAGAGTGTGAGAGGTAGAGAGAAAGGAGAAACACCTTAACACTGCTTCTCCACTCCTGATGCTTCCCTCTGCATGGTGCTCCCAAGTGCTGACCAAGGGTTCAGACTAGAGTCCTTGTACCTGGTAAAATGCATCATGCTCTCCTGGTTCCTCTGCCACCCAGTCCCTCACAAGGGAGGGTCTCTTGAGACGGGAATTCCTAAGCACAAGCCACAGAGACAGAAAATAGGTACATCAATGTTATCAAAAATTACGACGTTTTTGAGTTGTCAGAGATGTCATCTATGAAGTGAAAAGCTTAAGGATGGGAGAAGATATTTTCAGTCAGGCATCTGCTAAGGCATTTATCTCAAGCATGATGGTGGGAAAAGGACCCAAGTGTGGGGTGAATGTGTTTTGCAGATTCCTATCTCAGGGAGATGAAGAATCCGTACCTGTGTGCCAACTGTACTGTAAACCTTCTGTTACCCCCCAAACAATGTAGACTATATATATATATATATATATCTCCATAAACAGATGAATAACTTAAAGTCCAAACAAATGATCTGGGTAGATAGTTCTCCAGAGAAGATATACCAGGGACCTTTCAGCATTGGCAGACAGTAAGGAAACGTAAAGCCGAGCCACAGTGGGAAAGCAGTTCACAGTCACTAGAATGTCTGTGATAATAGCCATGAACAAGGCGCAGAGATTAAGACATTCACACATTGCTTGTGGTTGCTTTCAAGAGTATTTTTTTTTTTTTGGCTTCTAGAAAGGTTAAACACAGAACTACCTTATGAACTAAGCAGTTTCATTCTAAGGCACACACCGAGAAGAAATACTATACATCCAGACAGAGAAGTCATACTGGAATGTTTATAACATTATTATTTTTAATTACCAAAAATTGGAATCTAATCAAAGATCGGTCAAATGGTGCGTACATTATAAAGACAAAGGAATGTTGTATACTGTTCAGCAGTAACAGGTAGTGAGACACTGGAAACTGCTCAAAGCTGAATCAGCTGATGACTACGTTTTAAAATGGAGTGTTATTCAGCAGCACAAAGCAAGGAGGTACTGAGACCTGCTACAACACTGCAGAGTTAAAGAAGCCAGACACGGAAGGTCACATGAAGTGCCGTTGTGCATCTATGCTGATGAGTCAGACTCAGTTTGACTAGGCAGCTGTAGAGAGACGGAAAGTGAATTGGTGGTCGCCAGGGACTGAAGGTGAGGACAGAGATGGAGAATGACTCTGAGCTGGTGTTTTCTTATGGAATGATGAGCACAGTCTGCAAGTAGAACATTGGGCTGGTTGCACAGCTCCATGAATATGAGTTAAAATGATTGAATTGTCTGCTTGAAATAAATGACCTGTTTGGTACGTAAGTCACACCGTAAGTTTTTTTTTTTGAAATAAAAAATTAACTATAATGGCCAAGAAACATAGCTTGAAATGTTATCTAAGTGTTTACCTTCTATCTATGATACAAAAATGCATCCTTTAACAAGATGTAACCATGGTTTCCTTTTCGTGAGAGATCTTTAAAATGTTACATAAAGACACATCCAATACTTTTATTCATCAAAAGAAAAAAAAAAGTGAAAGAACAAAGGAAAATGTTCATGGCCATGTAAGCAGTGAAGAAAATGTAGGCGCTGAGTCCCAATGATAATAAATAAATATTTATTTGTATCCATTTTTATTTTCTCCGAGAAAAAAAGTATATCTTCTGACTCAGCAATCCCTTGTGTAAGAGAATCACTCTGGGGAGGTTGAAGGGGACCACACCGGGCTTAGTGCACACGGTACCATGTGCAAGGACCCGAGTTCCAGCCTCTGCTCCCCACAGGGCAATTTTTAAAAAATATTTATTTATTTATTCCCTTTTGTGGCCCTTGTTGTTTTATTGTTGTTGTTACTGATGTCATCATTGTTGGATAGGACAGAGAGAAATAGAGAGAGGAGGAGAAGACAGAGAGGGGGAGAGAAAGATAGACATGTGCAGATTTGTTACACTGCTTGTGAAGCGATTCCCCTGTAGGTGGGGAGCCGAGGCTTGAACCGGGATCCTGATGCCGGCCCTTGCGCTTTGTGCCCAGGGTGAATTCCTCATGAGCAGTGAAACAGGTCTGCAGGTGTCTTTCTCTGTCTTTCCCCTTCTCAACTTCTCTGTCCTAGCAAATAAAATAGAAAGAATAAATATTGACATTGGGAACATTGGATTTGCAGTGTGGACACCAACTCTGAGGGATCACCCTGGTGGAAAGAAAGAAAGGAGAAAAGGGGAGGGGGGAGAATATATATATAAAGAGAGACGGGGGGAGAGATCATCTGGGGGTGAAAGGGTAGCTTATGTGGCAAAGCTCAACATTACCATATACAAGGAAGCAGATTCAAGCCTCTGGTCCCCACTTGCATGGGTGACAATCTCCCAAGAAGTAGAGCAGAATCTGTCTCTTTATCTCCCTCTTTATCTCTTTCTGTCTCTCACCAGCTATCAGAAAATGAAAGAAGAAAAAAAGAAACAAAGCTATCCATGGCTATATAAGCAGTAGAATTATGCAGGCAATGAGCCTCAGTGATAAAGCTGGTGGCAAAAAGAAGGAAAGAAAGAAAGAAAGAAAGAAAGGGAGGGAGGAAGGAAGTTAAGAAAGAAAGAGAGAAAGAACAACAGAACACACACCGTCATGAAGACTTTAGTGTATTTCTCTATGAAGATGTACACTGCAGTGCTGTCTGTGTCATCACACAGCCAGAAACAGTAATAGCCATCAGGAAGGGAATAGTTGACATGGTAAGCAGCATACTGCTTTATGAAAAGCACTGCTTTTCCTACAACAGTTCCCTGGGGGAGCAATTCATATAATTATATCCCCTCTCACAGTGAAGACAGAGTCGACTCAAACAGCTAAAAATCAGAGCTGGGATTGGTGTGCCAGTCTGTCAAACCCTGTGAGCTGCAGATGCTCTGAGTCTCTGACTTCCTTCCTCACAGCCCAGAGTCACCTCCTGCTGGCCTTGGACCGCCTCATAAGCACATAGGTATTGATGCAGAGGGATTTTCACACTCAGCTATTAGGCACAAGAGTCAGATTCAGGGCCAACATGATTGTCCTTATTTTTCTCCATAGGAAAATAGAAAAGTGCAATGTAAATATAGACACACACACACACACACACACACACACACACACATTCTCACACACACAGAGGCTGTCTGCCTCAGCTCATTTACCCCCATTAACTGTTCTATTTTATTATTTTTTTGTTTTATGTATTTGTTATTGGATAGAGACAGAGAGAAATTGAGGAGGGAGATAGAGAGGGAGAGAGACAGAGAGACACCTGCAGCCCTGCTTCACCACTAGTGAAGCTTTCCTCTTGCAGGTGGGGACCGGGGGCTTCTGAGCCCTTTGTACCCTGTAATGTAGGTGTTTAACCAGGTGCACCGCTGCCTACCTCCCCTCAATTAACTAGTTTTTTTTTTATTGAATAATACAGAGAAATTGAGAGAGGAGGCTCTGGGAAGATAGAGGTGGGGGGGGGGAGAGAAAGACAGACACCTGCAGACCTGCTTCACCATTTGTGAAGTGACCCTCCCCCCCTGCAGTTGTGGAGCCAGGGGTTCAAACTGGGATCCTTGAGCCCGTCCTTGTGCTTTGCACCATGTGCGCTTAACCCGCTGCCCTGCCACCTGGCCCCCAACTGTTTTTAAATCGTCTTGGCTACAGCACTTGCCCAGTGCAGACCAACTTACATGCTGAGTGGTCTTGGCTGCTTTCCTCTAGACTAGCCTGCAGGGTTGATCTTTCCAATGGGATTTAAGTCTCTTCTTGAATATGAGTACAATATCAGTTAAAAGCCACGGAGGCGTCTCGGAGACAAGATCTGAATCCTCAGCCTCCTGCTGGAGGTGCCGTCAAGGGCTCAACTCGTTTGAAGTTCTTCCCTGCATATACCTTCCCATTCTCTAGAATAAAGTGGGCAGTGTAACAAAAAGGCTGCTGAATAAATAAATAACCAGTGTGTTTTTATTTTTAAAGCCCATGGGGTTCTTCTACGTCCTGGGAGGTTTCGGGTTTGTGGGTGAGACTGCAGAAATGACAGCTGAGGGGAGAGCAGACCCTGACACCACGGGGAGGGGACAGCAGAGCCAGGCAGGGTGCATCCTGTGTTGTCTAGGCGTAGCTTCCCCGGGCTGCGCAGATCACCACAGCACGCAAGGTGCTTCGCCAAGCAGCACATTGAGACTGGATCCCGCGTGGGTCTCCTGCCCCTTCCTTCCCATGACCCTGGCCAGCTCTGCAAATGTCTCCTTATGCATTTCTCCACCTTCCTCCTCCTTGTGAGTGGAGCTTCACGGGCTTGTTGTAGGTGCTTGCCAGGCCCCATGACACACCATGACACAGTCTGTGCTTTATCACCCCAACTCTGTCAGGGTCGGCCCTAGGGTCCTGTAGGATCCTGAAACCTGTACCTACTTGCTCTGAACCTCAGCCTCTTCTTTTGTAAAGTGGGGCCAACAGTATTTATAGGGTTTTGAGGTTCAAATAAGAATGTGCATGAGTGGCCCAATTAACTCTTGAGAGGTATTGCCAAAAATTTTAACTGTTTTCCCTTTTCCTTTAAAAAATTTTTTTTAACCCCAAGAGAAATGCTCAGGTTTGGCTTATGGTGGTATGGGGGGTGAACCTGGACTAAAACAGTTGGAAATATGCCTTTACTTAGCTTTCTTGAGTGAAAGGAACAGAGAAGGAGAGGGAGAGAGAAAGGGAGGGAGGAAGGGAGAGAGAGAGGGAGAGAGAGGGAGGGAGACAGGGAGAGGGAGGGAGGGAGGAAGGGAGAGAGAGGGAGAGAGAGAGAGGGAGAGAGAGGGAGAGAAGGAGAAAGGGAAGGAAGGAGAGAGGGCAGGAGAGAGGGGAGAGAGAGAGGGAGAGAGGTAAGGAGAGGGAGAGAGAGAGGGAGAGAGGGAAGGAGAGGGAGAGAGAGAGGGAGGGAGACAGGGAGAGAGGGAAGGAGGAAGCAAGAGAGAGAGAGAGAGAAGGAGGAAGGGAGAGAGAGAGGGAGAGAGAGGGAGGGAAGGAGAAAGGGAGGGAAGGAGAGAGGGCGGGCGGGAGAGAGGGGGAGAGAGAGAGGGAGGGAGGGAAGGAGAGAGAGAGAGAGAGGGAGAGAGGGAGGAAGGGAGGGGGAGAGGGAGAGAGAGGGAGGGCGACAGGGAGAGGGAGGGAGAGAGGGAGGGAGGAAGGAAGAGAGAGAGAAGAGGGTGTTGTTCAGTACTGGCATAGCCTTGTGCTGAGGATTGAACCTGTATGTCTTGGGCTTCAGGCATGTGACTCTGATGCACAACCGCTGTGGCACTGGTCCAACCATTCTTCCTTTTAAAGGTTGTGCATTCTTATTATACTACACCTACTTTATATTTTACCTCTCTCAAACGTTTGCTGTAGTCCTACTGGTTGTACTGACAGAACTAAGAGATAAGAAGGCATAGAAGCCAGCTGACCATTTGCATTGTGCCAGGCCTCATGCCCAGTCCACAGAGAGCATATTTCAGAGTTCTTTCAGCAAATCTGCGGGTTGGGCAGTCTGAAGCTGAGAGAACTGAATAGAGGTTAACGACATGTGGTGTTTTGTGCCGATGCACATTTCTCCACAAAAGAAGCACAAGCCTTGTTCACCCCTTCCTTTTACATGCCTGCTTAGTTTGGAATTCATGTCCTGAATTTGTTCTAAGGCCCTTTAAAGCAAGTGCAACATCTCTGAATCATGGTTAAAAGCCATTTGCAAGGGCTAAGATGTTCCCTTTGTTGTACTCATCCAAATCTTCTAGGCCTTCACCAGCTTAAACTAAGAATGGTTGACCCCTATCAAGATGTGAGAAGTGAGCTCTGATTCCTTTAAGACAAAGGTTTCAGGAGGAGAGTTGTATTAAACTATTTCTTGATTGAAGTTCTGCCACATTTGAGGTGTTACAAATTGGACTAGGACCCGTGCTTATAGGGAGCAAAACGATTATTTCCATGCAGAAGACAAAACAAAAATACCGAGATTGATTTGGATGTATGACAATCGGCAGATGTCTATTTCTGCTGTTGCTGCCAGAATTTGCCATGAATGCTTTTGGCTGCTCAAGGTACCCGCAGTTCAGCTCATCTACATGTCCGTGTCCTCAGGGAAACATTCTGGGGTGGGGCTAATTTCCATTCTGGTGCTGCCCATGACACTCTGGGTGACACCACATCCCTTTCTCTGCAGACATAGGAGCTTCTGCCGTGTTTGCTACTTCAGAAGCTGCTACCTTCTATTGATTCAACCGCTCAGCCAGTACTGCCACCACACACACTGTGTCTTGGCCCTTTCTGTGCCACTGGTATCGGTGAAAGCCTACTGTGCACAAGCACTGAGTTGGGTTCTGAAGGCTAAAGTAATAACTATCTTGACCTTCTGCCATCAGAAGTCCATCTTCAGGAGGCTTTTCAAAGCTCAGCACTTTATTGAGAGCCTCCTGAGTGCCAGGCACCATTTCTGTACTGAGGATGGGAAGAGGAGGTGAAGGATTTAAGAACACTCCTAAAATTCTGGGCTCTGGGCTCCTGGTGCGTGATGGTAGAAAAGGTTCCAGTTAGAGAAGAGAGTGTCTTGAAGACACTTATTATGGGGAGATGAGAGGTCATTCCTGTGTGTCAACATCAGGACCTTTTAAAAAAATCTTGATTTATTTATTTGATAGAATTAGCCAGAAACTGAGAGGAAGGAGAGATAGAGAAGGAGAGAGACAGAGAGACACCTGCAGCACGGTTTCACCATTTGTGAAGCTTTCCTCCTGCAGGTGCAGACTGGGGGCTTGAACCTGGGTCCTTCCTTGAGCACTGTAACATGTGCACTCAACCAGGAGCACCACCACACAGGCCCAACAGCCTCTGTGTTATAAACCAGTAGCCCTCCCAAATAGGTAGGGAAAATACTTTTGTGAGTCCTGCTCAAAAGTCTTTACTAGGGAGTCGGGCTGTAGCACAGTGGGTTAAGCGCAGGTGGCGCAAAGCACAAGGACCGGCATAAGGATCCCGGTTCGAACCCCGGCTCCCCACCTGCGTCACTTCACAGGCGGTGAAGCAGGTCTGCAGGTGTCTATCTTTCTCTCCTCCTCTCTGTCTTCCCCTCCTCTCTCTATTTCTCTCTGTCCTATCCAACAATGACAACAACAATAATAACTACAACAATAAAACAACAAGGGCAACAAAGGGGAATAAATAAATAAAATAAATGTAAAAAAAAAAAAAGTCTTTACTGACTCCCCGTTGCTTGTGGGGATATGTGCCCTACATCCCAAGCGTTACCACCTAAATTGTGCCTCTTACTTACACTGGCTTTCATGTCCTTCCATGTTTATAACTCTATGCCCCATCTGTGCAAATGGTTCTCCTCAGTGTGGGGAATTAATTGGTACATGTGTCCGTCCATCCATCCATCCATCCATCCATCCATCCAGTCACCAGTCAGCCATTCATTTCCATCCATTATCCACCCTTCACCCATGCATATATTCATCCATTGGTTCATCTATCTATCTATATCTATCTATCTATCTATCTATCTATCTATCTATCTATCTATCATTCGTCAAGCCACACCCCCACTCACACTATTACTAGCTCACTCATTCAGTATCCGCCACCTGAGTCCCAGGCCATATTACTGAGGTGCTGGGGCACTTGGAACCAGTTTCTTCTTTCTTTTTTTATTGATCTAATAATGATCAACAAGACCAAAAGATAAGAGGGGTACAATTCTACACAATTCCCACCACTAGAACTATGTGTCCCATCCCCTCCATTGGAAGCTTTCCTATTCTGTATCCCTCTGGGAGCATGGACCCAGGGTCATTGTGGGGTACAGAAGGTGGAAGGTCTGGCTTCTGTAATTACTTCTCTGCTGGCCATGGGCATTGGCAGGTGGATCCACACTCCCAGCCTGTTTCTTTTTTCTTTTTCTTTTTTTTTTTAAGAAAGTATTAATTAACAAAACCATAGGGTAGGAGGGGTACAATTCCACACAATTCCCACCACCTATTCTCCATATCCCACTCCCTCCCCTGATAGCTTTCGAATTCTCTATCCCTCTGTGTCCTGGAGCTCAGCTTCCCCAGAGACACACCCTACTAGGGAAAGAGAGAGGCAGACTGGGAGTATGGACCGACCAGTCAACGCCGATGTTCAGCGGGGAAGCAATTACAGAAGCCCGACCTTCTACCTTCTGCAATCCCAGCCTGTTTCTATCTTTCTCTAGTGGGGCAGGGCTCTGGGGAAGTGGGGTGGAACCAAATTTTTTAAAAAATATTTATTTATTCCCTTTTGTTGCCCTTGTTGTTTTATTGTTGTAGTTATTGTTGTTGTTGTTGTTGTTGGTGTCATCATTGTTGGATAGGACAGAGAGAACAGGAGAGAGGAGAGGAAGACAGAGAGGGGGAGAGAAAGACAGACACCTGCAGACCTGCTTCACTGCTTGTGAAGTGACTCTTCTGCAGGTGGGGAGCTGGAGGCTCGAACTGGGATCCTTACCCCAGTCCTTGTGCTTTGCGCCACCTGCACTTAACCTGCTGCACTACCACCTGACTCCCATGCCACGGTTTTTTCACTTTGCTTTGATTTCAGGCTCACAAAAAAAGAAAAGGAGAGATGGCCACAGACATGAGACTAGTGATGCATAGTGGTTAAAATATGGAACTAAGAAATATTAATATACATAAGCACTGAGTCAGATTGATGTAGTAAACTGTTAATTGCATTTGTATATTTTCTTCAAGTATGGGAGATGAAGAAAATAGATACTCTCTGCCCTAATTCAGTTTTCTAGCCTTCTTCACAACTCTGACATCATCTTTCCAGACAATATTTCTAGTCCAACTCCATGTTAACTATCAAGCTCAAGCAAAAATTATTAAAGTTCTGAGCCCCCCAAAACATACCTAAAATAGACTTTCTAGCTTCTTTCCGTGCTAAAATCTCTAATCTGTTCTTTTCTTAGTTTTTAGTTTCCATTTACTAAACATTTTCTCCTGCTTTATATCTTAGTACCTTTCAATCATCAAGTTGCAGATGCTACTATGATTCCATCCTGAACTCCCTAGACAGATGACCTCACCAATGTGTCCCAGAACTTCACCTTTCCAGAGCTCTGCCTCACAAGGGAAAAATAGAAACAGGCTTGGGGGTATGGGTCAGCATGCTAACATACATGTCCAGTGGAGAAGCAGTTACAGAAGCTAGGCCTTCCACCTTCTGCAGCCCATAAAGAAATTTGGTCCATCCTCCCAGAGGGAGAGAATTGTTGGGGAAGATGACCAGAGGGCTCTGAATTCCCCCCAACTCCATCAGGACCTTGACAAAGAAGAAGAAAATAGAAAGACCACTTGGAAGTTGTAATAGGGTATGTGTGATTTAGAAACGAAGAGAAGATAAGATCATAGAAAAAATGGGCAAAAATAGATTTGATAGATAGATAGATAGATAGATAGATAGATAGACAGACAGATAGATAGTCAGTCAACCCATTTCTGAGATCTTGGAAAACCACTTCAGTTCCCAATGGAGGGCATGGGGGTCACGGAACTCTGGTGGTGGGAATGGTATCGAATTATACCCCTTTTATCTTATGGTTTTATTTTTTAAAATTTATTCCTTTATTTTTGTTGTCCTTGTTGTTTTATTGTTGTAGTTATTATTGTTGTTACTGATGTCATTGTTGTTGGATAGGACAGAGAGAAATGGAGAGAGGAGGGGAAGACAGAGAGGGGGAGAGAAAGACAGACACCTGCAGACCTGCTTCACCGCTTGAGAAATGACACCCCCCCCCCGCAGGTGGGGAGCCGGGGGCTCGAACTGGGATCCTTACACCCGGTCCTTGTGCTTCGCGCCACCTGCGCTTAATCTTAGGGTTTTATAAATAAATATTAAATCACTGATTAAAAACAGAATATGGAGTAAGGACTCAACTGTCTGGATTCAGATCCAGTTCATCTCCCCTGTGGTGAGACATGAGACAAACCTGACCCTGAGTTCTGTCATTTGGAAGTTGAAGGAGCCGGGTGGAGGTGTAAACCAGTTGAGCACACAGGGATCAGTTGCAAGCCCCTATTTCCTTGGCAGGGAGGACACTTCACAAGTGGTGAAGCAGGTCTGTCATTCTCTCTCACGTTGTCTTCCCTCCCTCTCAATTTCACACTGTCTCTATCATACTAAAAATAATAATTAAATAAATATTTTTCAAAAGCTGAGATAAGGCCAAATTCAACTCTTGGAGTTTTTCTGGGCTATAAATGTGGAGTTCTGTGCACAGCCGACTGGAATGGAACAGAATAAGCACTATCTGTAATGGCAGCCATCCATCAGGGTTACACCAATGTGCAGGGTGCTGGGAGAGTTCTGCACATGACCCGTCTTGGATGGAGCGAGTAGGACTTATGTTAAATGAGCTAAGTCAGAAAAAAAATGATGAGTATGGGGTGGTCCCACTCATAAACAGAAGCTGAGAAAGAAGAACAGAAAGGGGAATGCAAAGTAGAATTTGCCTGAGTCTGGAGGATTGCACCAAAGTAAAAAAGTAAAAATCCCTGGGGGGAGAGGGAGGGGTATGTGTTCAGCTTCACTGTAGGGGTTGGGGGTAGGGAAACAGACCTTTGGTTTGCTGGAATGGTGTTAATACACACACACACACACACACACACACACACACACACAGAGTTGTGCACGCATTGACTCCTTGATTCTATGACGTAGTGCTAGAGAGAAGTCCTGAGTTTTCCACCCACCCAGCCCTTCTTCACCCATGAGGGAAATGTCATCTCATAGATGAGAAATCTATGTGGGGGGAGAGCAGGAGAGGCAGCAGTTAAGGGAAAGTTAGGGAGTGATGGAAAGAAAAAGCAAGAAAGAACTAGGACCTTCTAGATGACCCACTTTCCAAGCAGAGCTGCTTCCTCTGACTCAAAGATCCCCCTTAAGAGAACGCCAAAAGTTGCCTTTGCCATGAAAAGTGTAACACACACACACATACAGAGAGAGAGAGAGAGACTCAGACACAGCTTAGTAGCTATTCTCATCAGTTATTTCTTCCTGGAAAGTTCCTGCTAAGTAAACACTGAGGTGCCCATTTGAAGAAAGTCTGATGTGCATGTGTTTGTCTGTACGCCTGAGATTCAGTGTGTCTCTGTGAGAGTCCATGCTGCTGTTTGTCATTGTGTTGTTTCTGAGTATGCTGTCTGCATGCATCTGTCTGATGCACATGGGCTTGAGTTTTATGTTTCATCTGTGACTCTATGCAGAACTGTGTGTGTGTGTGTGTGTGTGTGTTTCTGTCCGTGATCATGTGTTTTTGAGTGTAGATACCTAAGTATGTGGGTATGTGAGTGTGTCTGTGTTTCTGAGGGTATCTGTATGCGTGTGTCTCTGCGTGTTTTTCTATGACTCAGAGGGTGTGTTTCTGTATCTGTGATGGCGTGTCTCCTTTCTGAATGTATTTTCTTCTCTGTGACTATGTGTGACTGTCCCTGTGTGATCATCAGGGCAGGCCATGACTCCAAGGTGACAGCAGTGCCTAACTCAAGTCAAGGTATCTTACAATGCTCAGAGGCTTCAGAAAGAAAAAGCAGTGGTCAGCGGTTGTGGTTTCACCCTATACTATTTTTACTTAGGAAAAAAAAAACCAATCAGCAAACGGAAACTTGTTACCATTTGATAACTAGGGCAGAAGCAGATAGAGGCTGAGTCAAGCTGGGTAGCTGCTGGCATGACGGGGCATGCTGAGAAGAACCTGCTGCCTTCACACCCCAGGGGCTCTGCAGGAGGGGGTTGCTATACCCTCCCCCATACAGAGGACACCCACCACCACCCACCCTTCCAATGGTCCCGTGAAGTGTGGCTTACTACCTCACTTACAGGAGAGGAAAATGAGGTCTCCAGCTATCAGATCCCTTACAAAGGTCCGGCCACCCAGAAATAAGACAGGAGTTGGAGCCTGACTGTTCCCCAAATATAACTCTGCACAGCACCCCTTCCACACACCCTCAATTTGTTGTCCCCAATCCAGTACATTAACGTGAAGGCTGAGCAGACCCTTAGCTTTCATAATTACTGATTTTTCCATAAAGACAGAGGTTTCCTTCAGAAAGCTTGATTAAAACTAAACACTGTAAGAACAATGAAAGTTCTCTAAGCCACCTTGTACCACCACCAGTGCAACCCACACCTTTCACGGCTTCCTCACCGTGTCAGAAACTCTGCTTTTTTTTTTTTTTTACAGCCATAGAAGATGTTTAAAGCATAAGAGGGTCCCATCCTGAAATTTATTTTCCTCACAGCCTACTCTTTAGGAAGCAGGGTATATGAGCCTAATTCAGCACTCCTGCATTTTCCAGTTCAATCTGTAGTCAATTTAGAACATTAGAACATGGGACTTTGGCCATGAATTCTTATCTTCAACATGTAGTTGTGTCTGTGTGTGTATGTTGTGTGTGTCTTTGTGAGTTTGTTCTGCTAGAACAAAGTATATTCAGTGATCCTCAAAAGAGTTGGTACTTTGTCACTGGAGAACACACCTAACCTGTCTTTCCCTCTCCCTCTCTATCTACCCCCTCCCCTCTCAACTTCACTCTGTCCTACCCAATAAAATGGACAGAAAAATAGCCTCCAGGAGAAGTGGATGTGTAGGCACTGAGCCCCAACAATAACCCAGGAGGCAAAAAAAATAAAATAAGAGGGAGAGGGAGAGGGAGAGGGAGAGGGAGAGGGAGAGGGAGAGAGGGAGGGAGGGAGAGAGAGAGAGAGAGAGAGAGAGAGGGAGAAAGCACACCTACCAACAGTCACAAGAATTCAAAACAAAGCTACCTCTTTCTCCCACTGTCTGAAAGTAAACTATTTCCATCTGGAACAACTTGGTAGGTTAATGTTGTCTTCTTAAAAAACAAGCAAACAGGGAGTCGGGCTGTAGCGCAGCGGGTTAAGTGCACGTGGCGCAAAGCACAAGGACCGGCATAAGGATCCTGGTTCGAACCCCGGCTCCCCACCTTCAGGGGAGTCGCTTCACAGGCGGTGAAGCAGGTCTGCAGGTGTCTGTCTTTCTCTCCCCCTCTCTGTCTTCCCCTCCTCTCTCCATTTCTCTCTGTCCTATCCAACAACGATGACAACAACAATAATAACTACAACAATAAAACAACAAGGGCAACAAAAGGGAATGAATAAATAAAATAAAATATTAAAAAATTTTTTTAAAAAATCAAGCCAAAGGTATGGCTTTAAAAAAAAAACAAACAAGCAAACATAATCCATATAGTCCCTGGCCGTGGAGCTCCCCTCTCCAGTCCCCCTAACAGACGGTGTTTGTAGAACTAGAACCATCTACTTCTCTCCGAGGACCCTGAACCCAGCTGTCTGAATCCACAGACATCTTCTTCCCCTTCCAAGATTCTTACTTTTGCTCAAGCCACTTGATGCCCCCTATTTCTTGATTTCCATATTTGGAATCAGTTCATCCTACAGCTGCAGTGAATATCCATTGGAAAAGGAGGAAAGCTCTTGAGGTAACCTATTATCTGCCGTCCACCATGCTGGATGGCTGACACTTCCACCATGACGGTAGCATCTTTAATGGTAGCACTGGTGGTCCAGGCCCCAGCCCCAGCCCCAGCTCCAGCCCCAGCCCAGGTTCTCCTGGATCAGACTCCATAGTGAGCAGCTGGTGTCTGAGGTGGAGATGTCCCCAGAGGATGAGCCTTGAGCTCATTTCCTCACCAGGACTCTCCTCTCCTCCCACCTCCTCTTCCACACACAACAGATGACTTGCTTCCACTATCAATCCAGGCCCCTCAGATCTACCTTCTAGAACCTCATTTGTACTACCTACCCTCTCAGAGGGGACATGTCTTAGATATTGAGGTTTTCAACAGATTTATATACACGTCTGTTCACTTTAACAATGGTTGATCACACATAACACCCTCTCTGGAAGTTCAGTTTTTAAGTTGCTTGAGCAGCGTTGCTGTCCCATTGTTTGAGGAGTCTGGGAAAAGGTGATGGACTTTAAAGAGGCAGAAGCAGCCTGCAGATTCAGCTGGGCCCCAGAGTCAGTTGTGAATAACAGACTTAGCAGGTTTGCGGCAGGGCTATAGTCTTTTGAACAGTCTCTGTCACAGGGGACAGTGGATGGGCTACTACCATTCATTTAGTCAGAACTTTTGAATATCCCATACTTTTATAGAACTTGTGCAATTATGATCTTTGTCTCTGTTCAAAAATGTCCTTTTATCTTTCTTTCTTTCTTTCTTTCTTTCTTTCTTTCTTCCTTCCTTCCTTCCTTCCTTTCTTTCTTTCTTTCTTTCTTTCTTTCTTTTTTTAAACCAGAGCACTGATCAGCTCTGGCTTATGGTGATGCAGGAACTTGAACCTGGAACTTCGGAGCCTCAGGCAAAAAGTCTATTTATATAAACCATTATTTATCCTCACCCCACCTGCCTCCTGTTAAAAACTTCCAACCAAATCTGCAGATCATTCAGTCGGATGCTCTCACTTTGCTGATGAGTTCACGAGGCCTGGAGAGGCACACACTCAAGGGAGCAGTGTGCTGGCATGATGTCGACCAGTCCTGAGCTCTCAACACCTGTGAGCACCCCAGCGGGTCCTGCACTCTGATTACGTGCAGTCAGGCAGGGCCTTGATGTAGTCCTGAGTTGTCTGGGTTGAACAGCGGAAAGGTTTGAACTCAAAGATGGACCCTGCATCTTCTTTCTCTTCCAGGGTGGTTCTGTGCTTTCCCCGGCCGCTGTCATCAGTCAGGAGAGGGCACAGCAGCAGGCAGCTGCTTTGGCCAAGGACGTCGGGTGCCCCAGCTTATCCACCCAAGAAATGGTGACCTGCCTCCGCCAGAAACCTGCCCGCGTCCTCAATGATGCCCAGACTAAGGTGGGCACTTGTGTGTGAGTCAGGGAGGGACATTCTCTGAGATTTTGCAAGTGGAAAACCAGGTCTGGAAAGGGGAAGTGCTCTCCCAGGGCCACTTAGATGGTGCAGGATGATCAGCTGGGACTGGGCGCACACTTCCCGACTCTAAGGCCCTGTATGTGCCGTGGGTGGACTAGACCAAGCGAGAGATCACTCCCTAACTAAGACTCTCCTAATAGCACCTCTTCCGCCAGGGACAGGTGAGCCAGGGTGCACTGATCTCCCCCTGTACACTTGGTTTTATCTATAAAGTTATAATAATGGGGGCAGGACTCTGTAGAGTAGAAGAAAATGAAGTGACATAGGCAAAGGGCCTTCCCTGGGCCGGGATCATGGTGCTACTCTGTCAGGTCAGTTTATTGTGTGAACTGTCAAAACTGATGGCCAGTGACTTGAGCCACTTGTGACCCTGAAATAGCACAAGCTGTGCCTCTTACTCAGCCTGCAACCCCCCTCTTACAACCCACATGCTTTCTTATGCTCATGAAAGGAAGAGGCAGGCAGAAGCTTCAGTCTCCTGAGCTGATGGCTGGATCTCTACTTCAGATCCCTGAATGTGGGCTCCTCAGCATATAACTCAAGCTGATTAACTTCCTTGTGGGCTGCTGCCTTTCTCACACACACCATGGCTTAGGCTCAATGGTCCTCCCAATTGAACTGGTTGCTGCCTCCCCAGGGAGGCTCAGAAACACCCTTGGAGACCAACCATTGCTCGAAGTAACAGTCACCTTCTGCACCCCTGTCATTGTCACCTGGTGTCCCCCACCTGTTGCTTGAGTCATTCTACTCTGATTTTCCAATAGGACTCCAGATGGATAACCAACATCAATAGTCATTAGAGTTAAGAACAGACTAAGAGAAGGAATGTAACAGATTATTTTAGAAACATTGAAGAAAAAAAAAAAAGTATAGTTCCCTGAGCAGATGACCTCACCCATGTGTCCTGGAACCTCACCACCCCAGAGCCCTGCCCCACTAGGGAAACAGAAACAGGCTGGGGGTGTGGATCCATCTGCCAATATCCATGTTCAGTGGAGAAGCGATTACTGAAGCCAGACCTCCCACCTTGTGCACCTCATAAAGAATTTTGGTCCATCCTCCCAGTGGGAGGGAAGTGATAAGGGAAAATGATCAGAGGGCTCTGAACTCTAACTCCATCAGGGCCCAGAGAGACAGAGAGAGAGGAGGAAAAAGGGAGGGACATGTGGATGTGACTTGGAAAGGAAGAGTAGAAGGGACCCCAGGGGAAAATGGACAAGTACATGCAAACATAGACAGACAGTTGTGGAAATAATGGTCAGCCCATAGCTGCAACCTGAGGAGAACTGCTGTAGCTTCCAGTGGAGGGAGTGGGGAATTCAGAACTCTGGTGGTGAAAACAGTGCCAAATTATATCCCTGTTATTTTGCAATTTTGTAAATCAATATTAAATCCCTAATAACAAAAATGTAAGTACAGTTGGGGAGGAGATTCAGCAGTAGAGCACAGGACTTCTCTGTGTGTAAGGCCCTTGGCTTGCTTCCTGCTCTGTGTCTCATGATTTAAATACATCTCAAAGAGATGTTATTTTTAAAATTAAAGAGAGAGAGAATCCACACAAATAATGGCATCTCTCTACATTCTCCGCAGCTTCTGGCAGTGAGCGGTCCTTTCCACTACTGGGGCCCCGTAGTTGATGGCCGGTACCTCCGAGAATCCCCTTCCAGAGCACTGCAGAGGTCTCCTCGGACCAAGGTTGACCTGCTCATTGGGAGTTCGCAGGACGACGGACTCATCAGCAGAGCAAAGGCTGTGAAGGTAGGCAGACCCCTGTTGGCTATGACCTTGGTCAAGACTCTTTTAAAAAATTTTTTTTATCTTTATTTATTTATTGGATAGAGGCAGCCGGAACTGAGAGGGAAAGGAGTGATAGAGAAGAGAGCCAGAGAGACACCTGCAGCACTGCTTCACCACTCACAAAGCTTCCCCCCTGCAAGTGGGGACCGGGGTGGGGTGGGGGGCTCGAACCCGGGTCTTTGTTCATTGTGATATGTGTGCTCAATCAGGTGCGCCACCTGGTCAAGACTCTTCAGTGAACTGACCTGCTGTTGATAGTTAGCAAAACAGTCTCTGGAAAAAAAAAAATCCTTTGTGCAGAGGCTTGATAGCAAGTTTGAGAGGTGGTGCTACAGAGGAGAGGTTCAGAAATAAGATGCCCACGGAATTTCGCACAACACAGACACCCCCGCACATGTATGCTGCATTCCATACATGTAATCACATGTAATCACACATGATTACACATGTAAGTGGATCACTGTGGGAAGCATGTGCAGAGCCTGGCCAGGGAGCTCGGCAGCCTCAAGCCTCCAGACCACGGGTGCCCTGTCCCTACAGGATGGTAGAGGTGACCGGGTGCCCTACGGTAGAGGTGACCGGGTGCCATCTCCCGGTCCTAGAAGGACAATCTGTATACTGGTTTTTACCAGACCGCTTATTATTATTATTATTTAATTTTTTTAAAACGTCTTATTTATAAAAAGGGAACATTGACAAAACCATAGGATAAGAGGGGCACAGCTTTGCACAATTCCCACCACCAGAACTCTGTATCCCATCTGCTCCCCTGATAGCTTTCCTATTCTTTATCCCTCTGAGAGTCTGGACCCATGGTCATTGTGGGATGCAGAAGGTGGAAGGTCTGGCTTCTGTAATTGCTTCCCCGCTGAACATGGGTGTTGACAGGTCAATCCATACTCCCAGCTTGTCTCTCTCTTTCACTAGTGGGGAAGGGCTCTGGGGAAGCAGAGCTCCAGGACACATTGGTGGGGTTCAGACCGCTTTTCCGACCCAGTAAAGTGGGTCCCACACACCTGGCCAGAAGGCAGCATCATGTGGCTAGTTGGAAACAGTCACGCGGGAAGAAGCGGTGAGGTTTTTTTTTTTTTTTTTTTTTTTTTTTATCTGCTGCAACACAGACTTCCAGCCCTGACTAGCTCTTGACGGTCTCTGGGATGTGGCTCAGCCGGGAGAAGGCCCAGCATGTTCTCCTCTGGCTCCCCCATCCTTCCTCATCGAGATGCCGATTGTCAAACCTGGAACACTGGCCACCGAGCCTGAGACAGTGAGAGGATGAGAGGACAGGTGCTTCATAGGGATCTCTGTCTATGGTGTTGAGCACAGGGTAGCACAGCTGCAATCAAGTAAGAAAAGGGCCATTCCTACAGGTGTCCTGTGCAAGACACTGTCACCTTGGCTGGTAGAATTCACTTAGGGGACTGACAGCAGCAATTAAAGCACCACTTTGTGCCTGTGTGGGGGTGCCTGTGTACGTGTGTGTGTGTGTGTGTGTGTGTGTGTGTGTGTGTGTGTGTGTGTGTGTGTGTGTGTTGGGGATGGTGCCAAGCACAGCCGTTAGCTTCTGCTCACTTCAGTCCATGTTGTTGTGCAGCACTGATGTGAAACCTGATTTTACCTTCAGAGACTAGAGCTTAACTCTTGAGCTTGACCAGCCAAAGGAAAGCTCCCAGCAGGTGCTTGCTCCTCACCACCATTAGCCCTGAGTTTTCGTCTTCAAAGTATAAATTATGTTTGATGGGGACCAGGTGGTGGTGTGTGTGGTTGAGCGCATATGTTATAATCGGCGAGGACCCAGGTTTGAGCCCTTGGTTCCCATCTGGAGAGGGAAAGCTTTGCAAGTGGTGAAGCAGGGCTGCAGGTGTCTCTCTGTCTCTCTCCCTCTCTATCTTCCCTTTCTCTCTCAATTTCTGGCTGTCTCTAGCCAATCAATCAATAAAGATAATAAAAATTTAAAAAAAGATTACTTTCAGTGGATCCCCTCATCAGTAAAAAGATAGCACAGTGAGTTATTTCACTACACATTATCTACGTGTGCACAAGTATGTTAAGTCAGCATAAAACATCCATGTGCAGCAATGTTTAACGTTGGTGAAGGGGGTCTTCACCTGGCCTGGGCAGAGTGGGCAGAAATGGGCATTGACCTGGGTTCTTTACCATGCAACTCCTCATTTAAGGTTTCCTTGCAGGAAAGGATATAGGGACCTTTGTGGCAGAGAGTATGCTCTTGCAGCTCTGGTTCTCTCTGCCATTCCATCCCATTCCTCTATGAGTTTAGAGCAATGAAGGACAACTGGTATGTTCCCAGAGGTCTTGGTGTCATTCTAGACATGTAGGAAGGCGGCTGAGTGGCCATGCACCTTGTAGAGATTTCCATGTGGAAGGACCTGGGTTCAAGCCCCTGGTCCTCACCTGAAAGCCCCGGCCCCCACATAGTCCTCACCTGCAAGCGTCATGAATGGTGGAACAGTGATGTAGATGTTGGTCTTTCTCTTTCCCCACTATTCTATTTCTTTCTGTCTCTATCTATAACAAACAGGAAATATGGCCACTGGAACAGTGGAATCCTCATGGTGGCACTGAGCCCTAGCAATAACTCTGGTGGCAAGAAGATTACAAATTATTATTATTGTTTTTTTAATCTTTATTTACTGGATAGAGACAGCCAGAGACTGAGAGGCTAGGAGGAGATAGAGAGGGAGAGAGAAAGAGAGACACCTGCAGAAGGGGACCGGGAGCTTGAACCTGTTTCCTTGTGCTTTGTACCATGCGTGCTCAACTAGGTGCACCACTACCTGGCCCCAAGAACGTTAAAAATGAAAATAAAGCAGAAAGACAAGTGGAAAGGAGCACACCATTACAACCATTTCCTTCCCCCTTCCACCCATAGTAGGTAAGACACCCACCAGAGCCAGAAGGTGGGTCTCCTGTGGTGGATGCGGGGCTCTGATCGACCGGAGAATGGTCTGTGTTTTCTGACTTGACCAGCCTGCTGTAAAGAGAATTGCCTTTCTAGTCACCTTCTCAGGGCTTCCCAAGCTCTCTCCTAGAAGCATCTTTCAGAGCTTTCTGATTTTATCTCGAATGTCTGAGTCCCACCTAGCTAGAAGTCGAAATCTCTAGACTGGGATCCTTACTCATCAAGGCAGTTCATCTTACTTTTGTGTTTCCCTCTAAAGCTTTCAAGAAGACATTTCCTTGGCCTAGTTGCATAGGAAGGTGATGTCTCTCAACAGGACCTCATCTCCGGAACTAAACTATAACTAGAGAAGTGTGCCATTCAACGCAGGGTACCAAAGGGGAGCCTCCAGTCCTTGGCAGCAGTGTGTCGGCACAGTGATTCTTAACTGGGCTGCTTCTTTCATACTTCACGTCTCCATTCGTCCTTTTCTGACCATATCACTAGCTGGTCTATCTCCCGTGTAGTGAGCCAGCAGCTCTCCCAGATGCTGACTGGCGGAGGGAATTCAGAAGCAGCGGCAGTGGAATATGAAGTCCGCAGCACGTGTCCAGTGCCTTACGTGCTGACATGTCCCCAGTGTGCCTCCTGCCCAGCCTCACAAGTCCCACTTAGACTTCCCCCTTGAACTCTTGACCATTTCAGCACACGGTCTATTTGACATCTTCACTGCACTGTCTCACGGTTTCTCATCTTTAACATATACAAAATGAACAGGAGGCCAGGCAAGTAACACACCAGGTTAAGCGCACATAGTGCGAAGCAAAAGGACCAGCACAAGGATTCGAGTTCGAGCCTCAGGCTCCCCATCTGCAGGACGGCTGCTTCGCAAGTGGTGAAGCAGGTCTGCAGGCATCTATCTTTCTCTCCTTCATCTTCCCCTCCTCTCTCAACTTCTCTCTGTCCTATCCAACAGTGACAACAGCAGCAGCAGTAGCAATAACAGCAACAACAACAAAGGAAAGAAAATGGCCTCCAGGGGCAGTGGATTTGTAGTACAGGCGCTGAGCCTCAGCAATAACCCTGGAGGCAAAAAGAAAAGAAAAGAAAAGAACTAATATGTCTGCCCTATGTCCCTGGTCCCCCATCCAGTATCTTATCTGCCTGCACCATCTCAACTAAATAACAATTCAATCTTCTGTATGTGCATGTTCTAACCAAAAGTCATTTATTTCTTTGGTGTAGTGCACCAAAGTAAAGGACTCTGGGAGATGTGTGTGTGTGTGTGTGTGTGTGTGTGTGTGTGTGTGTGTGTTTGGGGAGGAGTGTTCAGGACCTGGAATGGAACATGGTGGCAGAGGAAGACATAGCTGTGGGGTTAGTGTTATGGGTAAAACTTAGAAATGTTCCGCATGGACCAACTACTATGTTTTACTGTTGAACATAAACCACTAAAATCCCCCCAATAAAATAAGAATAGAAAAAATGTTGCAACTAGAGAAAAGATCGTAATGAAAAATGAAGTCATTATCGTCTCTGTCTCTCCCATTCTCCCGTTGATCCAAACGCAAAGGCTCTACTACCCCCTGTATCCAGAACACAGCCACCTCTCTCCCCCTCTTATGCCATAATCATGTTCCAAGATTTTTTAAATGGACCCCAACATTTTCCCTGCTTCTGTCTTTGTCCCCTACAAGTCCCTGAGAATCACAGCAATCCCTTTACCATAATTCAGATCATACCATTTCTCCACTCAGAGGCCTCTGGTGGTCTTATCCCATTCAGGATCAAAACCACGGTCAGACAAGGAGCAGCATGGCCCTGCCAGGTGTGACCCCCTACTTTCTCTCTGGCCTCACCTCCTGCTGCTTAGGCCCTCTCCACACTTGCTCCCTGCCTTAGCATGCTCCTGCCTTAGCATCTGGGCACGTATATCTTCTGGAATGTCCTTCCTCAGAGTTTCATAGTCTCACTTCCCTCAAGGTGTGCTTCCTTGGAGAGAACTTGCTGAGCCCCCTGGAAATAAAGATCATTCACATCCCTGATATTCTCTCTCTCTCTTCTATTCTGCTGTCACCCTCAGTACTTATACCGGTTTACATAGTATGTGTTTGTCTATTGCGTTTCTTGCTAAACTAGAATGGGAACCCTGAGGCTGCTTGTTTGTCTCCTCCCAGAGTATCTGATATGCGTTAGGTGTTCAGTGAATCTTTACTGGATTTTAAGAATACATGTCTGGAGAATGTGATGTATGTCAAGATTTATTTAGTCTAGGAGTCTTCAAGGAACTCATTCACCCTCAAACGGCCCTGTGAACTAAGAGATGGCTACTATTTTCCAGACTAGAAAGTATTTTAGGGAGACACCAGACTTGAGAACCAGTTCAGTCTTACTGTGATGAATGATGCCCTCTTTCTACATCCTTCCTGTAGAAACCAGGTCTTCACTCTAGGCCCTTTGTCATCACCAATGGACATCTGCTGGATACACACATGCAAATGAATATGCCTAGCATCAGGGCCACCACATCAAAGGTTTTTGAGTTCTACTCACGTCCTTACTTGATTTTAATCATTATGTGCTGGGCAGATAGCCACAAGTAGTAAGGCAACACCAAATACACTGAGGGAGAAGCTCTCCAGAGGCCTAATGATCATCCCAAATTTGTCATCCCTGCAGGTGCACCAGCTCTGAACAGGGTGCTTGACCCACGACCCCACGTGTTCACGTTCAGCGCAGGGACAGTGAAGGCTCTTGGGCCACCTGTACCCAGCAGGCGTGATCATAACCTGTAGGGATTCTCGGAATCTTGCCTAACACATGACTACAACAGAACGGCTGCCCTCTTGAATTCTTATTTCAACACATCCTACTAGTACACATACTTAGTTGCATGCTCTGCCTCTTCCTGCCCACCACGGGCATTCAGAGCTGGGTCTGTGGGCTTCTCCACCCCACCCTCAACTCTCCACAGTGACTAGGTCCATTAGTTGGGGGATCCCCAGGTTGGCACAATCTTGTCACCTTCTCTAGGGTCTTAACCCCAGTGATTCCTTCTGCGGGGTGCTTTGCCCTTCCATATCAGCCCAGCTCCTCTCTGCCCATCTGTGCTGAGAAGCAGGACATCAGCAGCAGAAAATGGCCACGTTTTCCTCGGGCAGGGAGTCAGTATCTTCTTGTTTAACTTCACAACACTCATGAGGGCATTACTCTGTGCCAGATGCTATGCTCAGTATTCGGACTACTACCAAAAATTAAATCCCCACCCTTTAGAATCTCAAGAGTCCTGCAGGGAGCTAGGAAATGAGTAAGAGGCGAGCAGCAAAAGAACTCACGTCAGTAGTGAGTTTGCTTTGCCGTGAGCGCGGCCCGTGCTTATGCCCTGTTTCAACCACACTGGAGGGAGCTTCCGTACTCTGGTGCCCTTCCCATCATTTTGTCCCTGCTTTGATCTCTCTAGCTAGCTGGTCCAGGGTAGTGAAGCCTGAGTGGTGATAAAAAAAAAGAAATAATAACAGGGCCTGGGTGGCGGTACATCAGGTAGAGTGCACACCTTGCCACACAAGGGCCTACGCTCCTCCCTAACTGCAGCAGGAAGCTTCACAGGTGGTGAGGCAGGGCGCCAGGTGTCTCTCTTTCTCTCCCTGTGGGCCCCTTCCCTCTCCAGTTCACTCTGTCCGTGTCTTTTTAAAAAATAAAGATCTCCATCTGCAGGGGGAAAGCTTTGCAGGGGTGAAGCAGGACCCCAGGTGTCTCTTGGTTTCTCTCCCTCTCTATCTCCCTCTTCCCCTTGATTTCTGGCTATTTTTCCTCAAGAAATAAAATAAAGATAATACAAAAATAACTTAAAAAGAAATAAATGTAAAAAGGAAATAAAAGTGGCTACCAAAAGTGGCAGGGCCTTTGAGCAGGCATGCAGCCTTGTTGATAACCCTGGTGATAAGATAAACACAAAATAATAATATTAAAAAAATAGACAATGAGAAGGAGTGAACAACTAAAGTACAGTTTAATCCAGGCTCCATGGAGAGATGGAATTCTACTATGAACCTTCAGAGGCATTTGGAGAAGGGGGGAGTGGCGGTCACTGTTTCCACAGTGACATTGCCAGCAAGGGCAGCACAAAGATTAGAGAGCTTACACCCCTGATACCCGGTTCCCATATGCCACCAGGGCAGAAGGGCATCCTGGGGTCCTTGGATTCTAGTCATGAGCAGTTTGAGTCCCCTAGGATCTTCCTGTCTATGAAGGGAAGTTAACTGTAAATCTCTTCAGGCAGAGAGTGAGGAGATTCAAATATGCCCTGGCATCTTGGCAAGAGTACATGTTCAATAAACACAGGGTGTTTGCTTCACTCTTTAATTCTGCTGTTACGATGCGGTGTCCCCAAAGCTACTGTCCCTGACCTGCTCCTGAGGAAGCAGGATCAGGGGATACGGACTCACTTCATCTGACCCGAGACGAGACGGGACGGGGTTCCGAATCACTGCAGTGGCACACACATGCTGCTCTTCTCATGCTGAGCCAGGTCCACAGACACACACACTGTCAGCCTTCGCAGGGTGGGGAAGCCACAGGAGGGGCAGCTGTCACAGCCCACCACCGAAGTGTGCCCCCAGGAAGCCCCCCTTCCCACAGCCTGATACCCTCCAGTTCCCCAAAGACTGAAGTGCGTGGGTGGGGGGAGGGCTCCAGTGAGTCCAGGTAGAGACCCACACCGGCCTACCATCCACGCGGGGCCCCACCCAGAGAATGCTAGTCACATCTGCGGAGCTCAGAACATACCCGAGAGATTCCTCCAGAGACTGTGCTCTCAGGACAAGCTTGCTCTCCGATGTAACAGCTTCCTGCAGAAATTCTCATTGAGTTGCAGTGGTGGGATCTGTTTTTTTTCCCCCTTCTCTCTCTCTCTCTCTCCCTCTGTCTTTCTCTCTCTCTTCCCCTAACTGGTGAAACTGACAGCCTGCCTACATTAACCGGGCATTAATTTGCATGATCAAAAGCAGATTTGTTCCAAGAGGCAATATTCTGCCTCCCCATTCAAGAGTCTCCAAGGAAGGCGAGAAAAATCAGACACCATGCTGCTGCAGCCAACATGCCCCTGAGCTGGGCCACGAGTTGGCCTTGGCCAGGAGCAGGGGGGGGGGCACGGGGAGTGGGCGAGGGGGGAAGGGGAGGGCAGTGTGACTGAGGGCTGGAGAGAAGCACCTGACAGCCGGAGGCACTGGCATCAGCCCCAGTCGCAGCGTAGGAAAATCAAGGCTGTGGTGACAGATCCTAGCAGCAGAGCGCTCAGGAGTCCTGTGCAATACGCACGATTTCCTGGAAAGACAGGCTGTACAAGCAGAGGTGGGTGGGGGTGGAGGTCTGCCTATGAGCATGGGGGGGCCTTGGGAGAGACGGGGTTTTGGTGGGAGGGGCAGTCCAGGATTTAAAATCAGAAAAGGGGGTCTAGGTTCCTGGTCTTGATCATGTTCCTTCCCCAGCCTGAGCTCAGTACCAGTACTACAAATCCACTGCTCCTGGCGGCCATTGTAAAAAAATAGTTTGCATTATCTTTATTTACTGGATAGAGACAGCCAGAAATTGAGAAATTGAGAGGAAGGGGGAGGTGGAGAGGGAGAGAGACAGAGAGACTCCTGCAGCCCTGCTTCACCACTTGTGAAGCTTTTCCCCTGCAGGTAGGAAGTGGGGGCTTGAACCTGGGACCTTACACAATGTAACATGTGCTCTCACTAGGTGTGCCACCACCCAGCCCTGATCATTTTTTTTTCCTTTCTTTTTTCCCAAAAAAGAATTAAAAAAAAATTTTTTTATATTTATTTATTTTCTTTTGTTGCCCTTGTTTTATTGTTGTAGTTATTATTGTTGTTGCTATTGATGTCATTGTTGGATAGGACAGCAAGAAATAGAGAGAGCAGGGGAAGACAGAGAGGGGGAGAGAAAGACAGACACCAACAGACCTGCTTCACCGATTGTGAAGTGAGATTGTGAAAGGAGAGCTGGGGGCTCGAACTGGGATCCTGAGGTTGGTCCTTGTGCTTTGTGCCACAATTTTTTTTTTTTAAATTAAGACAGAGTGAAATTGAAAAAGGATGTGGAGACAGTGAAGATAAAGAGACACCTGCAGACCAGCTTTACCACTTATGAAGTCTGCAGGTGGGGAGTGGGGGCTTGAACCCAGCCACCTCTCCAGATTCAAAGGAGGTCTCGAAACTTGACATCAGGCTCAACCTGACGCTGTTGACTGGCTACGGAAGCAGGGCAAAGGCTAGAAGAAGAAGAAGTGGGACTTTGACTTAGAGCCATGAAGTGGGCCAGTGAGTGCTCATGTCTCTGCAGACACTGAAGCTGCAGAGACTTCTGGGTTATTGATCAAGTCTTTCATCTCTCTGTGCAGCCTTGCAAGATGAACTTTGATAGGCCGCCTATTTTCCCTCTAGAAATTCTGCACTGAATGACTTGTCTTCTCCTTCTCCTCCTCTTCCTCCTTCTTCCCCTTCCTCTTCTTCTTCTTCTTCCCCTCCTCCTCCTCTCTTCCTTCTTCCTTTTCTTTCTTTTTTTCTTTCACCAGAGCACTGCTCAGCTTTGGCTTATGGCGGTGTGGGTGATTGCACCTGGGACTTCAGAACCTCAGGCAAGAGAGTCTCTTTGCATAACCGTTATGCTGTCTACCCCTGCCCCATGTCTTCTTAGTTCTGTGTCCCCTCCTCTTCTTTTATTATTTTGTTGTTGTTGTAGATCTATTTTAAAATTAGTGACGCAATATAGATTTGCAAAATTATGGGACGACAGGTGTTAATTCCACACTGTTCCCACCACCAGAGTGCTGTGTCCCCATTCCCTCCATTGGAAACTGCAGTAGTTCTCCCATGGTCATGGATATGGATTGACTGTTATTTCTTTTTTTTTAAATATTTTATTTTATTTATTCTCTTTTGTTGCCCTTGTTGTTTTATTGTTGTAGTTATTATTGTTGTTGTTGTTGTTGGATAGGACAGAGAGAAATGGAGAGAGGAAGGGAAGACAGAGAGGAGGAGAGAAAGACAGACACCTGCAGACCTGCTTCACTGCCTGTGAAGCGACTCCCCTACAGGTGGGGAGCCGGGGTTCGAACTGGGATCCTTATGCGGGTCCTTGTGCTTTACGCCACCTGCGCTTAACCCGCTGCGCTACAGCCCGACTCCCCGGATTGACTGTCATTTCTATGACTATCATTCCTGATGGAAGTGGATTTCAAAGTCCTCTGGCCATTTTCTGCTAACATTTCTTCCCCTCTGGGAATCAGGACCAAAGATCTTTGTGGGGTGCAGAAGGTGGGAGTTCTGGCTTCTGTATTTACTTCTCCACAAGACATGAACATTGGTAGGTGGATTCCTACTCCCAGCCTGTTTCTATCTTTCCCTAGTGGGGCAGGGCTCTGGAGATAGGAGAGATATGAGATTCTAGGACACGTTGATGAGGTTGTCTGCCCAGGGAAGTAAGGATGAAATCATACTAGCATTTGTCAGTTGGCAGCTGAAAGGCAGTAAGATATAAAGCAGAGCAAAGTGTTTAATAAACTGGAACAGAAAAGTAGTTATAGAACAGATAAGGTGAGGGATCCTGAGGTGGAAGGAAGCTAGGAAGTCTATTTTACTGATGTTCCTAGAGGCCCATGACTTTAGTAAATTTTGCTTGAACAAAAACATGATAGTTCACGTGTAGGTGAACTAAAAATATTGTCTAGTAAGATGGTGTCAGAGTTGAGAATAGGACTAGGAATATGGACTAGGGCAGAGAGTAGCTCCCAAACTTGAAGAAAATAGGTACAATTAACTGTGTACCCCGTCTGTCTGACCCAGGCCTCATATAGATTCACAGTCAGCACAGGAGTCCATGGAACCTCTGAGTCCCTGACCCTTGGAGCTTGCTGTCCATGGTCACAGATGGGGACATTCTATTCTTCTTGAAGGGCCATGTTGTGCACATTTGAGAATGACAAATGCACAGAATTAACTAGATATAATGACTGTGAAAGATATGAGATACAGCAAGCCCTCAGGGAACACTGTGCTTAGGATCTTGGGAACTGAAACTTGAAATCAACCAGCATAAACGCGCGCACGCGCACACACACACACCACAGACACACAGACACACACACACACACATGATTCCTCTGATCACAGCATTCTTTTATTTAACAGGGATTAAACAGGGATTAGGATGTTTTTCATCACTGACACTATAAAGGAATGGCATTATTTGAGGACCTGCTATATTTGGGTTTGGAGGAAAAAGGTTCAGACTAGAGAGAGGTGTAGGCATCTTTCATCTGCAGGAGACTGCAGAAACAGAGCAGCATGGCACATACAAATATTTGTGGACAAATAAAAAGAGAAGCGACACAGGTGACGGATGGCAGCCTTCACATTTAAAACTGGACAACACAGGGATGGAGGGATCTAGCACTGTGGTTTATGGAACAAGGCTTTCATAGCTGAGACCCCAGAGTGCCAGGTTCAATTCTCGGCATTACCCTAAGCACGAGTTGAGCAATGCTCTGATCACTGTCATTAAAATATATATATATTTTTTAAAGTGGACAAAATCTCAGACTGGGTTCCTGTAATGAATCCTTTGAGGAGAAGGTGAGGGGAGGATCATAAAGACCAGGAGAAAGAAAACTGGCCTAGGAAGGTGAGCAGAGCTAGTTAGTGGATGTCTCAGAAGCCAGCTGTCACCAGTGGCCTGGGAGTGGGAACCCAGGTGTTGGGGGAGGAGGCTGACGGCTGCAAAGTGAAGAGAATGGACTCACTCCCTGAGACCAATTTGCTTGGCAGCACAGGCAGCAGTAAGAGTTGCCTTGGTCTTGTGGGAACCCAGTGAATGACTGAAGACTTTCCTTGGAGACCCGGATGCAAGCACTTAGATTTCTGTATGGGTGGGAATCACAGAGATCTTCAGACTGAAGGTCCTAGGAGAGAGGGAGTTTGTCCAGTGACGTCACTGAAACATGGAGGGATGGACCCTGGCACTGGGCAGCAAGGCCCTGGCCTCAGGAAAGGTGGCCCTTTGTCTAACAACAGAAGCAACTACAAAGATGCTTCCTGGGGGACACATTCTCTGAGGATGAGAGAGTGATGCTGGTGTGGAGAGAGGCTGGGGAAGCAGGAAGGGCACTGAGGGAGAGGTGACCAGTAAGACGCAGTGGCTAAGGGGGCCGGGCAGTGATACACTGGGTTAAGCACACATAGTACAAAGCTCAAGGACCTGCTCAAGGATCCCAGTTCAAGCCCCCGGCTCCCCACCTGCAGGGGCATCGCTTTATAAGCAGTGAAGCAGAGCTGCAGGTGTCTCTTTCTTTCCCCTTCTCTATCTTCCCCTTCTTTCTCAATTTCTCTCCATCCTATTGTCCTATCCTTTTTTATGATTCATTTTCTTAATTTCTTTTTTTTCATTAAAAAATTATCTATAAAAAATAAACACTGACAAGAACCATAGAATAAGAGGAGTACAACTCCACACAATTCCCACCACCAGAACTCTGTATCCCATCCCCTCCCCTGATAGCTTTCCTATTCTTTATCCCTCTGGGAGCGTGGACCCAGGGTCATTGTGGGGTGCAGAAGGTGTATTGGGGGATTAATGGTTTACAGTTGACAGAAAAACACAGTAGTTTGGATACGCATATCATTTCCCAGTTTTCCACATAACAGTCCAACCCCTACTAGGTTCTCTGCCATTATGTTCCAGGACCTGAACCCCCCACCCCACCTCAGAGTCTTTTACTTTGGTTCAATACACCAACTCCAATCCAAATTCTGTTTAGTGTTTTCCCTTCTGATCTTGTTTTTCAACTTCTGTCCATGAGTGAGATCATCCCATTGTCCTATTCTTTAAAAGATTGGAAAACGGGGGTCGGGCAGTAGCGCAGTGGGTTAAGCACACCTGGCACAAAGCACAAGGACTGGCATAAGGATCCCAGTTCGAGCCCCCGGCTCCCCACCTGTAGGGAAGTCGCTGTCTTTCTCTCCCCCTCTTTGTCTTCCCCTCCTCTCTCCATTTCTCTCTGTCCTATCCAACAACGACGACAATAATAACTACAACAATAAAACAACAAGGGCAACAAAAGGGAATAAATAAATAAATAAATATTTTTTAAAAAGAGGGAAACAATGGCTGCCTTGAATAGTGGATTCATAGTGCTAGCACCGAGCCCCAGCGATAACCCTGGAAGCAACAAAGAAGGAGGAGGAGGAGGGAGGAGGGAGGAGGGAGGAGGGAGGAGGGAGGAGGGAGGAGGGAGGAGGAGGAGGAGGAGGAGGAGGAGGGGCTAGAGGGCTCCTTAGTGGGGCCTCACTAAGCTGAAGCCACCAATTCAAGGACAAGCAGAAGCTGATCTGCTCTGCCACAAACACATCCACAAACTGGCCTTAAGTAGCCCTTCTCCTGGGCCCTTCTCAAAGCAAAAGCAGGTTGAGGTCGAGGCAGCTACCACCTAACTCTAGCTCTGCTACCCATGTCCACCCCTCTGGTGTCCGGGTTCCTCCTCACCCAGAAGTCCATGTCTCGGCCTTTGTCTTCTCCTGTCTTGGCTCTACTGCCCTCCGTGAAGCCCGAGGCCCACACCAATGTTCTACATCACAGTATTTGGCCTTCGCCAGCCAATGCCCTTGACTCTGTCTGTTCTATTAGTCTTAGTTGAGCACCCAGCCTTGCTGAACTTTCTGTTTCAAAGATGTACAGTGTCTCAGCAGACCCCTAGCCCAACCAGATGTCCCACAAGGTAGAGAGAGTCCGTAGTATCCCACTTCGTGTCCTCAGTGCCCAGAGCTTCCAACTTGTAAGTACAGCTTGTAAGCAGCTAGCTAATTGAAGATGCATTTATTTTTTAATAGTTTACTAACCAGAGGTGAGAGAGACACAATGTGCATGCCACAGTGATCATTCATAGGAGTCTGGATCCCAGCATCACTCCCAGACAGAGTAATCACAGACAAAATTTATTGATGATTGATTGACGAGTCCCTTGAGGTCCTGCACTACAGATGGAGGAATATTGAGACTCTTAGATCTTTTAATTTTCTTATTATCCTTATTTATCAGCTAGAGGCAGCCAGAAATTGAGAAGAGGGAGATAGAGAGGTGGAGAGAGAGAGAGAGACCTGCGGCACTGCTTCACCACTTGCAAAGCTTCCCCTGAGGGTGGGGACGGGGGACTTGAACCCAGCCCGGGTCTTTGTGCATCATAACATGTGTACTCAACGTGGTGCTCCACCATCTGTCCCCGAAAGTTGAGATTCCTAGGTGCTAGAGTCTTGACGCAGTCTGCTAGAGCCAAGTCAGAATTTCCTTCCTTCCTTCCTTCCTTCCTTCCTTCCTTCCTTCCTTCCTTCCTTCCTTCCTTCCTTCCTTCCTTCCTTTCCTTCTTTCGTTCTTTTCTCCCCCCCCCCTTCTTATTTGATAAAACAGAAATGGAAAGGGAAGGGAGACATTTTTCCCTCTACCATCTCTGAATACTTCCGAGAGGCCTTGACTATTCCTGAGGACACATTGGAAGCTGTCCTTTAGAAACCCACAATTCTCCACTGCTCTGACCCCTCTTCCCCCCGCCCCTCACAGAGCTCCTTCTGGGTAGGCCAGGCCTGTAATTACAGCTTATGGAGTCTGAGCCTGCAGTCACGTGAGGGCTACTCCCCTGCTGCCTCCCTAATTAAAACAGCAATGGCATCTGTGCTGTGGTCCTGCCAAGAGTGAGGAGATGAGGGTCTTGCTGAATACAAGCGTCTCCACATTCCTACGTGCCTGGGGAGGCTCCACCCACACCCCATGGTCTCTGGATTGCTGAGAGGCTGACAAGGCCTTGCTCCAGCTCCTCTCAGTGACTCAGATCCACAAGCTCATGGAAACAGAAGCCAGACCTCTCCTTCCAGCTCCCTAGCCTGGAAGTTACTTGAGCACTTTTACCTCAGAGAGGCTTCCTGTATCAGTGCCCTCAGTTTGGCCCCTGGGACTCCTAAAAGCTACCTCACCATGCAGAGCATTTCTCTAGAACCCAAAAAAGAAGTTCTTTTTTTCTTTCTTTCTTTTTTTTTTTTTTAAAGACAAAGTCAATAAATGTTTAGCAGGGAAGGTTTCTAAAGTGTCTGGATCTATATCCAATGGGATAAGCATGGCTCAGACCTTTCTGTGGGACTTGGGATTCCCTGGTTGATCTGAATTGACTGCAGAGTTGAGTTTGCAAATTTCAAGCAACAATCACAGCTGAGCTTGTGTGTGGTACCTTGGTGGTACCATCTCATTGAGCCCCCTGAGAATACTTTGAGGAGCCAGGCAGTGGTGCTCCTGGTTAAGCACTCACATTACAGTGTGCAAAGATCCAGGTTCAAGCCTCATGTTTCTATCTGCAGGGGGAATTTTCATGAGTGGTGAAGCAGGTCTGCAGGTGTCTCTCTGTCTCTCCCCTTCAGATATGAGAATAGCTGTTCCCGCCCTTTTTTGTGGGCCATTGGTCTGTGTGATAGTTTTCCATCGCTTCACTTTGAGTCTTTTGTTTGTCTTGTTGAGTTATCTTTTCCTCCCATCTCAGTTTCACTCTGTCTCTATCTAAGAGTAAATAAAAAAAATTTTTTTTAAGAATCTTTTGAAGATAATTATATTCCTGTGTCCATTCTCCAAACAAGGAAACAAAGACACAGAGAGATTAAGGTACCTTTCCACAGTCACACTAGCATCCAACTCAGATCCTTCCAGCTCTGCTACCTGAACCCAAGAGCTTTAACTTGTGGCCTTTAGTCTGTATTTCTGCAAAAGTCAGTGCATCCCCGACTCACTCGGCCAACGCGAGTACCTCTTAGATGCCCAGCACCACATTCGACCTGCCTGCTGCCTTTGCCATGTTGTTGCCTTGTGGTGGCAGGCAAGCACACCAGCATTCACAGTTACCCAGCTTCAGAATCCGAAAGGGAGCCTGCCTGGGTAGAGGTGAATTAGAGTCACCACTCCCAGGACTTGGTGCACAGAATGTGCTCAGTCCTCCCCCACGCCTTGCACTGGACTATAGCAGCTCTTCTTCTGTGTGCTCTTACATTTCTGCTTACCGGTCCTAAAGGACAGAGAGGGTCAAGGACTGATTGAAGGTCCTGAAACTACAGAGGGCGATTCTGTTGGGCTCCCAGATAACTTGACTCCAGGATCTGCTTTCCCAGTCCAGTTCATGGAGGAGGCAGGCTGCTCTGATCCAGACAGGGACACTCTGAGCAGCTTGATCTGCCGGGACACCCCTTGTGACATCACCACCACAGTCTCATGATCAACATGTTTATTTCACTTTATTTATTTATTTATTTATTTATTTATTTATTTATTTGTTACCAGGGTAATTGCCAGGGCTTGATCCCTGTGTGCCTTTCCCTCCCTCCCTCCCTCCCTCCCTCCCTCGATTCCTTGCTTTCCTGTTTCCTCTCTCCTTCTCCTCCTTTTTCCCTCCCTTCCTCCCTTCCTTCCTTCCTTCCTTCCTTCCTTTTCTTTTTTTTATTTGTTTATTTTCCCTTTTGTTGCTCTTGTTTTTCATTGTTGTTGTAGTTATTATTGTTGCTGCTATTAATGTCATTGTTGGATAGGACAGAGAGAAATGGAGAGAGGAGGGGAAGACAGAGAGGGGGAGAGAAAGACAGACACCTGCAGACCTGCTTCACTGCCTGTGAAGCGACTCCCCTGCAGGTGGGGAGCCAGGGGCTCGAACCAGGATCCTTACGGTGGTCCCTGCACTTTGCGCCACATGCACTTAACCAGTTGTTACCACCAGACTCCCCCTTCCTCCCTTCCTTCCTTCCTTCCTTCCTCCCTCCCTTCCTTCCTCCCTTCCTTCGTTCCTCCCTTCCTTCCTTCCTCCCTTCCTTCGTTCCTCCCTTCCTTCCTTCCTCCCTTCCTTCATTCCTCCCTTCCTTCCTTCCTTTCTTCCTTCGTTCCTTCCTTCTCTCTCTCTTTCTTCCTTTTTTTCACGGAGGGTTACAGGGTGAGAAGCCGAGAGCAAGACAGAGCAGAGGATATACCCAGAGTACAGCTCTACCACATTTAAAACTTCCCTCCTGCAAGGCTGGAGGCTTGGACCTGAGACCTCCCTCACCTATGGCAAGGTGTGTGCTCTACCAGGTATGGACACCCACCCAGCCCACCAGAACCTACATTATCACAGGGTTCCCAGGCTACTTGAATATACATTTAGCCCCTGGTCCCCACCTGTAGGAGGAAGCTTCACAAGTGGTGAAGCAGGGCTGCAGATGTCTCTCTATCTCTATCTCCCCTTCCCCTCTCAATTTTTCTGTTTTTACTTTTTGTCCCCAAGGTTATTGCTGGGGCTTGGTGCCTACACTACAAATCCACTGCTCCTGGAAGCTATTTTTTTCTCTCTCTTTTTTTTTGCCTATTGTTGTTGTTATTATTATTGTTGTCATTGTTGTCATCGTTGTTGGGTAGGACAGAGAGAAATGGAGAGAGGAGGAGAATACAGAGAGAGGGGAGAGAAAGAAAGACATCTGCAGACCTGCTTGTGAAGCTTGTGAAGTGATTCCCCTGCAGGTGGGGAGCCGGGGGCTTGAGCTGGCAATCTTAAACAGGTCTTTGCACTTTATGTCACCTGAGCTTAGCCCACCACTACCACCTGACCCCCTTCCCTCTCAATTTCTGTCTCTATCCAATAATAAATAAAATTAGATAAATATAAAAATAAAAGAAATATACATTGAAGTTCGGGCTTGGTCTGGCCCAACAGTTGTCTTCCATCCAAGTTAGGGGGTGTGGAGACAGAAAGGGCAGGAAGGACCGACCGTCAAGGCTCTTAAGCATAGAGTATGTTACAGGAAGTACATTACAGGAAGTATGTTACAGGAAGCCCACGCACACTGAGACCATGTCAGCAACATAGTTCCCAGTTCAGCTACAGAAATCCTGGCTCTAGCGGTACATAGCTGAGGTTCTGAGGGCAGTGGTTGCTGGACCAGACAAAACTGGGTTTTCTTCTCACCTCTGCCATTAGCTGAGTGACTCTGAGGACAGCACTCACCCTCTCGGAGCCAGCTTCCTTGTCCATGAAACCTGTCACCTAGCGCTGGTGAGGATGAACTCGGAGAACATTTACATTGGGCTCAGCATCACCTTGAACATCTAAGCTCGGGCATGCAGGACCATACGGAAAGCATGAATTTTTAAAAAAAATTTATTTTTTTCCCTTTTGTTGCCCTTGTTGTTGTTGTAGCTATTATTGTTGTTGTTATTGATGTTATCATTGTTAGATAGGACAAAGAGAAATGGAGAGAGGAGGGGAAGACAGAGAGGGGGAGAGAAAGACAGACATCTGCAGACCTGCTTCATCGCCTGTGAAGGGACTCCCCTGCAGGAGGGGAGCTGGGGGCTTGACCCAGGATCCTTATGCTGGTCCCTGCGCTTCACACCACATGCACTTAACCCACTGTGCTGCCGCCTGACTCCCAGAAAGCATGAATATTGTTAAACAGCAGACTCGGTCTGTGTCTGCATCTTACACACAAGGGAAAAGTTCTCTGAGAGGGAAAGTTTCTCCCTTGAGTGTGTGTGATTGTCAGCAACTAGACCCGAGCTGCCTGGATCTGATTGTGGACACCTTATATGAGGGAAAAAGGCAGATTAACCCACCACCTCCCACTCCAATGGCAAGGCAGCCTATGGAGACCTAATTCAGCCCTGTGGGATTTTCATCTTATATGCTACCAGCCTCCCAAAAGTGACCCTCCTCCCACTTCTGCTCTGGTTCTGGGGTTGGATGCCTCAAGAGGGTAATGGAAGGCAGGGGTGGTGGGACAGGCCTTGTGGGGATAATTGTGAAAGCATGGTAAGAGCATAGGGAAACTCCAATCATAAAGATGGAGGTCTGAAAAGATATCCCACCTGTCAGTCTCTCCCTTTCAGGGGTCGAACATGGAGGAGAAAAGCTTTCCTGCCTCAGTTTTCCCTTGTCAGTCTCCTAAGCACCACAAGAACCTACACCCCCTAACACTTAACTCATTTCCTTGTTATAAACCAAATGGTTTTCCTGCTTAAAGTTCACTATGATTCACCTGCTTTGATCACACATACTCTATATGTCAACATTCTGCCTTGACCAAAAGGCTCTCCTTTCTAGTTCCTTAATCCCCTCCTCCACCTTGATCTAACTCCTCTGTCTTATCTCTCTGCCTTCAAGGCTCCTCTCTGTCTGCTTCTCCCTTGCCACTAATCATTCTGGAACTCCCCTCTACCACTGTCAATTCTCCTCATTCCTTAGAACCTTCACCATGGGGGTTCTCACCTTCAGAACCCATCATTATCATCACATGTGAAAAATGTCCTTTGTTCCCTTCTGCTACTTAAATCTTGCCTTCTGTACAATAAACGGATCATTTGAAACCAAATGGTCTCCTGGTCTTTTCCTGTTGTTAGCCACTAGAATTAGCACGAGAGGCCAGTACTGACTTACTTCTGCTGCGAGGGCCCCCCACACGAGTACCAGCAAGGCCTGTTTCTTCACATTAGACTGTATGGACATGCAAGACAGACTTCTGCTGTTTGTGTATCTTCCCTGGCTGGCTCTACTCCTAGCCCAAAGATCGTGCCTGCAGCACTCAGCTTCTCTCACATGCTGGAGGGCACCCAGGTCACTGTTCTCTTCACAGTCATTGAAGGGTATCATTCTTATGAACAACTAAGAGGGTGCTGGGTGATGGCACACCTGGCTGAGTACACATGCTACTATGTGCAAAGATGTGGTTTCAAGCCCTGGCCCCCACCTGCAGGGCCCACAAGTGGTGAAGCACGGCTGCAGGTGTCTCTCTGTCTCCCCTTTCCTCTCAATTTCTGGCTATTTCTATCCAGTAACTAAAGATAATAAAAAATGTAAAAGAAATAAAATATATGGTAAGAGTCATGAGTATGAATGTTAGTTATAAATGTTTCTGTCAGTCCTGTGTTTGTGTTCTGTATAAAATAACTTTTGGGGGAACAAGCAATGGTGTACCTGCTTAAGCACTCACACTGTAGTGCATAAGGACCCGGGTTCAAGCCCCCGACCCCTACCTGCAGGAGGGAAGCTTCACAAGTGGTGAAGCAAGGCTGTAGGCAACTCTCTGTCTCTCCCTCTCTATCTCCCATTCCCCTCTCAATTTTTGTCTCTATACAATGACCTGGCATAGATATCCCAGTTCAAGTCCCCAGAAATGGAGAGAGGAGGGGAAGACAGAGAGAGGGGAGAGAAATAAAGACAACTGCAGACCTGCTTCACTGCTTGGGAAGCATCCATCCTGCAGGTGGGAAGCCGGGGACTTGAACCCAGGTCCTTGCATTTAACTGGGTGTGCCATCGCCCTCCCCACCCACCCCCACCCCCAAAAGAAATTCTAGGGTCGAAGTTTCAGGGACAATGACTGGGTCCCTTCTGAATCATACTAGGGAGAGTTTCATATCTTTTGTGTTTCTCTTAAGCAATTTGAGGAAAGCCAAGGCCGGACCAGTAGCAAAACAGCATTTTACCAGGCTCTGCAGAATTCACTGGGTGGCGAGGATGCTGACTCTGGAGTTCTGGCTGCTGCTACTTGGTATTACTCCCTGGAGCACTCCACAGACGACTACGCCTCCTTCTCCAGGGCCCTAGAGAACGCCACCCGGTAAGCTGTGCTTTTCCTGCTGCTGCCCGGAGGGCTGGCCAAGGTGACAGCTCAGGTTCTGAATGAGAATCCAAGACCTGCCTTTCTCTGTCCTCTGCACCAGCCACTCTGTGGACAGCACGGGTGCTACCTGGCAGTGTGAGGCACGAAAGATGAGCCAAGTGCTTGCCGTTGAAGCGCTTGCCCCTATTTGCTTGGTCACCGAGAGGCTGGAACTCATTACACTCTCTGCCAAGAAGCAGCCACTCGACAGATGTGCAGACAGAGCCCAGTGGCCCCAGCAGAGTGAGCTTCCATGCTCCCTGGACAGCAAGCTCTACTGTGACTTCTGGGAGAAGCATCGGGAGTGCTCAAGGGCAAGATGACACAGGGCCACAGGCACCAGTATTTCTCAAAGCTCTTGCCAGTGATTCCATTAAGTGACTAGAGTTCACCTTGGGGGCAGGGAGAGAGTTAATGGATATGCAAATGTGTGTTTATGGCCTCCAGGGTTTTGCTAGGGCTTGGTGGTGCCAGCACTATGAAGCCATGGTCCCGGAAGCCTTTGTTCCCATTTTATTGGAAAGGATAGAGAGAAATTGAAGGGGGGGGGGTGCAGAGAAGAGGAGAGAAAGATAGGCACCTGCTGACCCACTTCTCCTCTTGTGAAGTCTCCTCCCTGCAGGTGGGGAGTTGGGGCTCGAACAGGGATTCTGGTGCTTTGTACCATGTGCATGGAACCCGGTGCACCACCACCTACCCCTTCCACCCCAAAAGACTTTCATGCCTGAAGCTTGAAAGTCCGTTTTAATTTCCAAGACCATGTTAAGCCAGAGCTGAGCCTTGCTCTAGTTAATAATGGTGCTGATGTTCCCCCAACACATGGAAAATAGTCATTAGGGAGAGAAAGTTTGGATGACTAAGGCCACATCCCAACCTGAAGTAACCCCAGTGTTTCTGGTCCCCCCTTTTCCAGATTCTTCACTCACTATTGATATGTCCTCTCCGGCTTAGGCATTCTCCCCAACCCTGCTGGGCCCAGCACAGCTTCTGGGGTCTCTATTGAATGTCCGTTTCTCTCTCAGTACCGTCTCCGGGCTCATGGCAGTCATCCATGCCAGGGTGTCAGCTCACTTGTGTCAAGAACCCCGCTTTAGGGTGGGGGAAATAGCATAATGGTTATGTAAACAGACTCTCCTGCCTGAGGCTCCAAAGTCCCTGGTTCAGTCCCCCACACCACCATAAACCAGAGCTGAGCAGTGCTCTGGTGTTTCTCTCTCTCTGTCTCTCTGCATCTCTCTCAAATATAAAATATTTTAAAAACAACAACCACCATGCTTTATGTGAGTGTAGACCAAGTACTCAAGAAGTGAGTTTTCCATTAAAAGTCATATTCAAGAAATCACCGGCATTCTTCCTGTCTGTGTCTTTAGAGCCCCCTGGGGCTGCGACCACAGTGGTGACCCCCAGGTAGCATGGCCCTTGCAGACCCTTGCTGTACAGGTTCTGCTTCACTGGCAGGACCCCCTCTTCCTCCAGGAGGTCCCTGTTGCTCTTGCTCTTTGTCCCTGGGAACAGAAGTGTCACGACTCAGTGGCCTCTGCTGAACTCGATGTTGCCAGCAGGGCATTGAGACTCATGGCCCTGCATGGTCTTTCCACCCAAGAGTTTATGGTTTCTAATCTCAGAGTCTAGTTCAGAATAAAACTCTGTACTGCCCACTAGGATCCTGAGAGCCAGAAAGGCTTTAATTTTCTTGTAACAGAGAACTTAGCTTTTAACCTAATGGCCAACTGCTATTTCTAGAAATCGAGCCCCAAAGACACCCTAAGAACTCACAGATGTCCTCAAACCCCAGAACCAAAGTGGAACTGACCATATGATCTGTGTTGTAGGAAGATCTCAGGGCAAACCTTCAGAAAGCCTGTGAATTTGCCCAACTTGGTCTCTATAACTAACTGGCTTGGAGAGGAAAAAGTTATGGGATAGCAGGTATCCAAAGAAGGCTTCATGGTGGAGGCAGACTCCAGAATTCTCTCAGCTGAGGTCTTTGTGTCCTCCCAGATTCCAGTTAGCATAATGATTATGCAAAGAGACTCTCATGCCTCTGGCTCCTAGGTGTTTTGTTTTTTTTTTTCCCCCAGAATGGCCAACACTTGACTCTTCTGGTTACCTTCCACAGCTGTCTTCTTACCACTCTTCAAGGGTTTACTATGTGGCCCCAACCCTTTGACTCCCTTCCTATAAACACTTGAGCTGCGGGACAGACTCACCCAAGGTGCTGACTTCAAGAGACAGGAAAGGGGTGTGGGTGACCCTCCCCGCTGAGAGATGTTTTTGAGAACTTTCAGTCTCAGCGGTTTCTGAAATCTTTGCAGGGGGAAGACCCCGGGCTTGGTCTCTCAGATGCAGAGATGGCCATGCTGTAGGCTCCAAGCTCCTCCTGGGACCTGAGACCATTTGAGGCCTGCATCTGCACAGGCTCACTTCTCTGTAGCATTTGCAGAGACCACACACAGGTGCCTGATGCCACCCCTAGGAGCCCTGGGTTAAGCTTCTTCACCTCATGGTCTGACCCCTCAAGGAGGAGCAAGTGGGAAGCTTTGGATGTTGGAAGCAAGGCTCACAATCCCTCCCTCCCTACTGATGTTTTGGATAGGATTCTCTTTAAATTTTTTTTCTCTTTTATTTATTTCCTTTTTGTTGCCCATGTTGTTTTTATTGTTGTTGTAGTAGTTGTTGTTGATGTCCTTGTTGTTGGATAGGACAGAGAGAAATGGAGAGAGGAGGGGAAGACAGAGAGGGGAGAGAAAGATAGACACCTGCAGACCTGCTTCACTGCCTGTGAAGCGACTCCCCTGTAGGTGGGAGGCCAGGGGCTCGAACTGGAATCCTCATGCCAGTCCTTGTGCTTTGCACCACGTGCTTAACCCACTGCACTACCGCCCGACTCCCTTGGAGAGGATTCTTAATTGCTGTAGGGAGCTGCCTTGTGCATTGAGCCTTGCTGAGCAGCTCGGCTGGACCCAATGGCAATCTCTAGATATACACGGCTGTGATAGCCAAAAATGCCAGCCCTAAACACTACCAAATGTCCCCTGGGGGTGGGGTGTTCACTCTGCTAGTCTGAAGACATTCTAGGCATGAAACACCCCTGAGGCCTCTGTCTTCCTTAAAACTGCCAGCTTGTTCATCTTCTGTTCCCTAATAGATGCCATTCATTTTCCTATAAAATATCTGCTCACTGGGGCCAGAGAGTGACACATCTGTTTAAGCGCACATAGTACTAAGTGTAAGGACCCATGCAAGGATCCAGGTTTGAGCCCCTCAATGTCCACCTGCAGGGAGAACACTTCATAATCAGGTCTGCAGGTGTCTGTCTTTCTCTCTCTCTCTGCCCCCCCCCCCCACCAATTTCTCTCTGTCCCATCCAATAAAATGGAAAAAAATGGGGATCCAGGAGGTGGTGCATCTGGTTAAGCACTCACATTATAATGCTCAAGGAGCCAGGTTCAAGCCCCTGGTTCCCACCTGCAGGGGGAAAGCTTCACTAGTGGTGAAGCAAAGTTGCAGGTGTCTCTTGTTTTTTTCCCCTCTCTTCCATTCCTCTTTCAATTTCTGTCTGTCTCTATCCAATAATAAATAAATAAAATATTAAAATATATATTAAAATACATGAATGAATAAATAGATAAATAGATAAAATGGAATTAATGGCCCCCAGGAGCAGTGGCTTCACAGTGCTGGCATCAAGTCCCAGAAGTAAATCTAGCTAGAGGCAAAAAAAAAAAAAAGCAGCTCCCTGGTGAGGGATAGTAGCATAATGGCTATAGAAAGAGACTCTCATGCCTGAGGCTCCAAATTCCCAGGTTCAGTCCCCCACACCTGCATAAACCAGAGCTCTGATTAAAATAGACACACGTACACACACACACACACACACACACACACGCACACATGCGCACACACACACATGCACACAGGCGCACACACGCACATGTGTGCACAGACACACACAGGCACACACACGCACACACACACAGGCACACACACTTGCTCCCAAATCTTAAAGCAAATTGCTATTCTGGGAAGGCATTTATCCCACATGGCTCTTCATTCTGAATTGCGTCACTAAAATACACCAACTGACGACCATAGCAGCAGCTGGAAACCCGACTGGGTCACACGCCAGTGGTGGGGCCAACTAGGGGAGCCTGGGTTGTGCTCTCCACAGAGAGATTTGGTGGCTGAAGGGACCCTTGTTTCGGAAAGGCTTTCACCAGGCATAGTTGTTGATAGCAAGACTAACGATGTCCCTTTGCTGACTGTTTCCAGGGACTACTTCATCACCTGCCCCGTGATCGACATGGCCAGCCACTGGGCCAGGAGGGCTGGAGGCAGTGTCTTCATGTACTACGCTCCTGAGAGCTATGGTCACAGCAGGTAAGGCGGCTGCTTGACCAAGGTGTGTGCTGACACAGGAAGGGAATCAGGAAGGGGGCCCTGTCCTCCCTGCTGCCCATAGGGAAGCGAGAAGAGGGCCGGGCCAAGGTCTAAGTTCAGGCTCATTGATCTGGGGCACATCGCTTAGCACTCCAAGTTTGTTTTCATCATCGGAGGGGGGGATCTAAAAGCAGTGGCCACTCTATCTCAATATTGTGGGAAGTACAATGCAATTGGAACTATGGGAAAGACTTGGGAATTGCCATTTGGACTCTAAGTTGATGACTCTGGCCTTGTGAAGAGTGCTTTGTGTTCTAATTTCTACGTGTGTCTGCCTCTAGAAACAGGCTTCGCGACTCAACTGAAGGATTACATGACTGATCCCTTGATGTTAAATGAAATAAGCCAAAAATGAGAAAGGCAGCTACCAAGTGACCCGACTTATAAGTGGGACTTGATATATAGGGACAGGGCAAGAGGACAGAGTGAGATGAGAGCTGGGAAGGCCTGCTGCCCTGAAGCAAAGGATGGGAAGCGGGAGAAGGAGGGAGGAAGAGAGCTGGCTGGTCCTGGTGTGTAATGGAAATTGCACCGTGTGTCAGTGACCGCACTGTACGTCACTAACTCCCTCAATTAAAGAAGAAGAAAAAAGAAAACGTTTTAAAAATGTCGTTAGAAATAATTTGACACAGTTGCAAAATATCTCACCAGAATCATGCCCTTGATTTGCCAAGCCAGATTCCAATCACCCCCTTGCCCCTGCACTGGAGGAAGCTTTGTTGCTATGGGTTGTCGCCCTCCTTCTCTCTCTGTCTCTCTCTCTCTCTCTCTCTCTGTCTCTCTCTCTCTCTCTCCCCCTGAAATAAAAGTTGACTTAGAGTGGTATAGATCCAAAGACAGCCAAAAATAAATGAATAAATGGAAACGTTTACCACTAATTTATCTGTCATTCTTACCTCCAGATTAGGTTCAAATGTTCTTTATAATAGACATCTCAGGGATAATACAATGATCAAAATGGAACAGAGAAATAAAAGACACAAATAGAAAAATAACAGAAAGGGGTGGGCACAGAATATAGTACAGCGTTTCCAGAAATCAAGGTGGATATTTTTTTCAAAAGAAAAGAGGTTTGATATGTGTGTTCCATCAACCCAACAAGGCACCAGTGTCTGCTCAGCCCTGCTGGTGAATTCCCAGATAACATAACGTCAGGGGGTCCTATCTCTAAAAGACAAGCAGAACCCGGGACTGGAGTTTATCTAGGGAAGCCAGACCTGCCACATGGAACAGGCACCTCCATCATGGTATCAGGCCTGTGCTCTGTTTTACAGGCAGCAGAAAGAAATGCCAGGAGAACAGGGGCTTGCCAGCTGTGCAAGTCTGGGGGAGCAGGGTCCTCTGCTTTCTGACCCTCATCTGAATAAACTGAAGCTACTAGCTTTAATCCTGCTTGGGGCATGCATGCTCCAGCTCATTGTAGAGATCAAACCTGTGCACTGGCTTCTGGGGCATCTTACAGACAGATGCAACTGCTTACTATAATTGGCAAGGTCCAGTGACAGTCTAGTAAGCTGAATTATGGCTACTTAAAAATCCCAGGTCCTAAGGCTTGGAAGGATTGTGAACATGATGTTGACGCAGAGACCACAGAGGTGTACCAGTAAGGAAAGGCATTTCAGCCAGGCTTCTACTAAAGCTGGAAAGGTCAGAAAGATACTTTCCCTCTCTATTTCCAGCGGAGTATCACTTAGTTGACTCAAGGAAATTACTTTTTGGTTCCTAGCCTCCAGAATTAGGAAACACTACATTTTCTCTCTCTCCCACTCTCCCTGCCTCTCCCTCTCTCCCTGCCTCTCCCTCTCTCCCTGCCTCTCCCTCTCTCCCTCCCTCTCCCTCTCTCCCTCCCTCTCCCTCTCTCCCTCCCTCTCCCTCTCTCCCTCCCTCTCCCTCTCTCCCTGCCTCTCCCTCTCTCTCTCTCCCTCCCTCCCCCTCTCCCTGCCTCTCCCTCTCTCCCTCTCTCTCTCCCTCTCCCTCTCTCCCTCCCTCTCCCTCTCTCCCTCTCTCCCTCCCTCTCCCTCTCTCCCTCCCTCTCCCTCTCCCTCTCTCCCTCTCTCTCTCCCTCTCCCTCCCTCTCCCTCTCTCCCTGCCTCTCCCTCTCTCCCTCTCTCTCCCTCTCCCTCTCTCCCTCTCTCCCTGCCTCTCCCTCTCTCCCTCTCTCTCCCTCTCCCTCTCTCCCTCCCTCTCCCTCTCTCCCTCTCTCTCTCCCTCTCTCCCTCCCTCTCCCTCTCCCTCTCTCCCTCTCTCCCTCCCTCTCCCTCCCTCCCTCCCTCCCTCTCCCTCTCTCCCTCCCTCCCTCCCTCTCCCTCTCTCCCTCCCTCCCTCCCTCTCCCTCTCTCCCTCCCTCTCCCTCTCCCTCTCTCCCTCCCTCCCTCTCCCTCTCTCCCTCCCTCTCCCTCTCCCTCTCTCCCTCCCTCTCCCTCTCTCCCTCCCTCTCCCTCTCTCTCTCCCTCTCTCCCTCCCTCTCCCTCTCCCTCTCTCCCTCCCTCTCCCTCTCTCTCTCCCTCTCTCCCTCCCTTTCTCTCTCTCCTTTTCCTCCTTCCTTTCTTCCTGCTTTCCCTCTCCCTTGCTTCTGTTCTTCCTTTCTCTCTCTCTCTTTCTTTCTCATAAGAGGGCTCTTTTTCCTTCTCTCCCTCCCTCCCTCCCTCCCTCCCTCCCTCCCTCCCTCCCTTCCTTCCTCTCTTTCTTTCTTTCTCTTTCACACAGATGAACTCTCTTTCCCTTCTCTCTCTCTCTCTTCCTTCCTTCTTTCCTTTTCTCTCTCTCTCTCTCTCTCTTTCTCTTCTTGTTCCTTCTTTCCTTTCTTTCTATCCCTGCTCCACACTGACTTTTTCAGAGACAGAGAAAAATCATCACAGTAGTGAAGCTCCCTTCAACATGCTTTAGCCGAGCTTGAACTTGGATTTGCACATGACAGAGCAGGAACACACTCTTGCCAGCCTCCAGTTCTAGTGTTTGAAACACCCAGTTTGTGGTAATTTACAATAGTAGTTGCAAAAAATTAATATAATCCCCAAGACTTTCTAATTTGTCTAGACACCTACTACTTACGTAGTTCCTTTGATATATTACTGAATTCATGCAACACATGGTGAAGATGACCATGATTATTGTGATGCCTGTAAGAGTGAATGGTGGCCAGGGAAATAGCCCAGCTGGTGGTTATGGGACTTGCATGCCTGAGACTCTCAGCTGCACCTTCAGCCTCACATGCGCCAGAGTGGGGTTCCGGCTTCTCTCACGTTCTCAAATGACACACTCCTCACCTCATAGAGAATACACCTTTCTTTCTTTCTTTCTCTCTCTCTCTCTCTCTCTCTCTCTCTCTCTCTCTCTCTTTCTCTCTCTCTCTTTCTCTCTCTCTTTCTTTCTTTCTTTCTTTCTTTCTTTCTTTCTTTCTTTCTTTCTTTCTTCCTTATTACTATCAGACTTACCACAGGGGTTCTGTGCCTGCACTATGAATCTACCACTCCAGGTGCCATTTTTTCCTTTCCTTTCCCTCCTCCCCCTTTATATTTTATTTGACAAGACAAAGAAAAATTGAGAGGGAAGGGGAGATATAGAGGGAGAGAGAAAGAGAGACAGCTGTAGACTTGCTTCACTGCTTGTGAAGCATGCCCCGCTTGCAGGTAGGAAGCAGGGGCTTGAACCCAGGTCCTTGGGCATGCTGATATGTGTGCTTAACTGGGTGCGCCACTGGCCACCACCACTAAAATACATAATTCTTAAAAGAAAAAAAAGAGTGAGGTTCAAAGAGTTCTCCAGGACTTCCCTAAGGACAAGCAGTGGCTAGGTTTTCTGCTTACCCATAGCTTCTCTGAGCCTCAGAACTCTTTCCACTGAAACATGTGGTCTCTGCCCAGAACTATTTATAACGTCAACCTGATCCCCTTCCTGGACTTGAGCAGCTGTCTTTGGGTTAGAGGAAGGGAAGTCACCGGGCACGAAGGCCCAATGAGGAGAGCATATGGTTTGGATGGAGATGAAAGGGACCGTGGGACCTAGAGGCCACCCACAGCGAGGAAGAAGTCCAGTCCTGGGAAGTTATTGGTAGAACAGACGCCAGGGCTCTCAGGAGTTTATGCCGGGCGTGCGTCCTGAACATGAACTCCACCTGCCTCCCTCTTGAGTCCGGAGCTCTGACTGTTCAGCCACCTCCACCATGGCTGGCAGCCTCTTCCTTTTCAAGGAGGATGACAGTGCAGGGTGTGGCACTCCTGCAGTCCTTCATCAAGAGCCTCACAGATGTGCCTACACACACCTTTGAGCTCCAGAATTCAGAGTCACGGCAAAAATAAGAAATGCATTTGTGGGAGTCGGGTGGTAGCTCAGCGGGTTAAGCGCAGGTGGTGGGAAGCACAAGGACCAGCATAAGGATCCTGGTTTGAGCCCCCGGCTCCCCACCTGCAGGGGAGTCGCTTCACAGGTGGTGAAGCAGGTCTGCAGGTGTCTGTCTTTCTGTCTCCCTCTCTGTCTTTCCCTCCTCTCTCCATATTTCTCTATCCTATCTAACAATGATGATGTCAATAACAACAATAATAACTACAACAATAAAACAATGGCAACAAAAGGGAAAATAAATAAAATATTTTTTAAAAAAAGAAATGCATTTGTTCCACAAGAACAAAAGCAACCAGAGCCAAATCAGGGATCCATAGGATTCCAGCCAGCATCAATAGGCCTGCAACCTACCTGTGTTATTTTTCTGAACTGTTGCAAACTGTTTGCAACTGCTGTGAATGGAATGGTTTACAAAAGCCGAAATGCATAATCTGGGCCTGCAAGTCAGCTTCCGTGGATAGTGTGCTTGCTGCAGCATGCACATGGCTCTGTCCTCACCGCACTCGAGGAGATGCTGGTGCCCTGGGATCCTTCCTTCTGACCCACTGCCTCTTCCCTTCTACCCACAAAAGCTGGGTCCCAGTGCTGAAGCACTGCAGATGACAAGAAGGGAGGGAGGGAGGGAGGGACACAGGAAGAGAGAGAGGAGATGGAGGGATGAGAGATAGAAGGAAGCAAGGAATAGAGAGGGAAGGAAAGGAAGAAAATAAGAAAAGAGAAAGGAAGGCAGGAAGGGCAGAAAGAAGGGAAAGGAATAGAGAAAGAATGAAAGAGGGGGAGAAAAGGAAGTGAAGGGGAGGACAAAGAAGGGGGAGAGAAAAGAAGGGAAGAGGAAGGGAGAGAAGAAGAAGAGGGGAGGGAGGGGAGGGGTGTGGAGTGAAGGGAAGGGAAGGGAAGGGAAGGGAAGGAAAATAAATGAAAGGGGAGGGAATGGGAGGGAAGGGGAGGGGAGGGGAAGTTAGGGGAGGGGAGGGGAGGGGAGGGAAGGGAAGGGAAGGAAAATAAATGAAAGGGGAGGGAATGGGAGGGAAGGGGAGGGGAGGGGAAGTTAGGGGAGGGGAGGGGAGGGGAGGGAAGGGAAGGGAAGGAAAATAAATGAAAGGGGAGGGAATGGGAGGGAAGGGGAGGGGAGGGGAAGTTAGGGGAGGGGAGGGGAGGGGAGGGGAGGGGAGGGGAGGGAAGGGAAGGGAAGGGAAGGAAAATAAATGAAAGGGGAGGGAATGGGAGGGAAGGGGAGGGGAGGGGAAGTTAGGGGAGGGGAGGGGAGGGGAGGGAAGGGGAGGGAAGGGAAGGGAAGGGAAGGGAAGGGAAGGGAAGGGAAGGGAAGGGAAGGGAAGGGAAGGGAAGGGAAGGGAAGGAAGAAGGAAAGAGAAATCATTCCAAGGTCCTAGGCATCAGAGGTCTGCTATGAATGCTGTCACTATACCGACATCCCAGGGGCTTGGTGAGATTGAGTTTGCCGGTGCAATTGGCCAGGGAGGCAGTGTAAGCTCGCTCAGTGTGCCCTGTCTTTGTCCCCTCAGGCTTCTTTGCCACATGTCTCCTCTCCAAGCACAGCCCTAGTGTGGAGCTCTCTGTGCTGTAGTTGCTCCTCTCAATGCATGATTCAGAGACTGGAGCCCATTTAATTGTTGGCACGTCTATCTTTTCTGTCTGAAAAGACATCACTCTAGTTCTGCCCTGGAGCTGTCGCACCTCTCGTTTATTTCTGGCTCCAATCTGCAGATTCTAAATATATGTACGTGTGTTACATTTTCAGCCATCTGTCTCGTGCCTCCATTTTTGGTGGCTTTGATTAGCTCTCCTGGCACAGCTCATGAACAAAACAGTAAATCACCACTTTCTAACTGAAGTGTTAATTGACTGCAGCATAATGTGGCTTGCTAATTGCTCACCTGAATTATAAAGGAGATTTTTCTTTTACCCCTGAAACTGGGGGCCAACCTCAGGAAACCCAGAGAAAGAACAGTAAGTTGAAGGAGGAGACAAATAAACTAAGATCTACCATGTGGAAAGCAGTTTTCCTTTTTAAGATTCAGGTCCAAACAAAACCACAGAATCTGGAAGTTGATACCATCGAACTTCATAACATTTCCAGATAAAGAAACAAAAGTCCGGGAGCCAGTGGTGGTGCACTGGTTGAGTGCACAAGGACCCAAGTTCAAGCCCCCAGTCCCCAACCTGCAGGGGAAAAGCTTCACAAGTGGTGATGCAGGGCCTCAAGTGTTTCTCTGTCTCTCCCTCATATCCTCCCTCCCCTCTCAATTTCTCCCTGTTCTATCAAATCAAATCAATAAAGTTAAACAAAAGCAAACAAACAAAAAGCCAGACCGATAACGGGATTCTGTCCCAGTCCCAAAGCCCAGTGACATTCTGCATCTGGATTCACCCCTTGCATTTCCTCTTCAGTTATATGTGACTGTACTCACTCCACCAAAGTGTCCTGAGTGCCTGTTCTAAGTCTCCTTATTAGTTCTGTGTGGCGTTGAGCAAGCCGCTTCACTTCTTTCACATATGCTCACCTTCACCCAGAGGATGTCTGTAGTTCAGGTGGTGGGGAGTCTATCCAGTTGTTTAGCAGAATCCCTGAACTTCACCTGCTCAGTGTGAGAAACGCCCCCACATTGTGACAACTGGATGTCTTTAGACATGGCTAATGCACTCTGGTCCCTTCAGACTTGACCAAAATGGTCTTTTCTTGGGTACTGATACTGGCATTCATGGAAAGGGGTTAGTGCTAACAGCTCCTGGAGGAAAATGGTGACCACTTTTCCTGAATCTGTGCAGGACCGCTAGCCCACCTGGTCACACCCTGCTAGTGCGTTTTAGCTGGTAAGACCAGGGGTGCACTTCAGAGACAGAGTCTGGGATCTTTGGCATGTCTGCTAGCCAGCTTCTCTGAAAGGCTGGTACTGGGATGTCCTATACTCACAAGCAGGCAGAGCCAGCCTGCTGCCCCTCCCCTGTCCAAGACCAGTCCTTGGCCTGCCCTGAGCACCTTCCCCAGCACTGCAGGAGCCCCGCCCCACCCCACCCCTGCCATCAGTCTCCAGCACTGACTTTAGTTCTTAACTTAATCTGTACTAGCTTTTTGATTGATTGATTGATTTTTATTAGTGAGTAACAAGATAGTAAACTAACAGGGATATAATAATTCCTCACAATTCCCACCAGCAGAGTTCCACGCCCCATCCTCTCCACTGGAAGCTTTCCTATTCTTTATCTCTCTCTGGGAGTTTGGACCAAGATTCTTCACGGGGAGCAGAAGGTGAAAATTCTGGCTTCTGTAATTGCTTCTCCATTGGACATGGGTGTTGGCAGGTGGATCCACACCCCCAGTCTGTCTCTGTCTTTCCCTAGTGGGGCAGGGCTCTGGGGAGGTGGGGTTCCAGGACACATTGGTGAGGTTGTCTGCCCAGGTGGGTCACGATGGAGTCGTGGTGGCATCTGCAACTTGGTGGCTGAAAGGTGGTGAGATAAAGGACACAATGTTGGAGCCTCCTGGTGTTCACTGGGGAGGTGAGCTGTGACTGGGACCATTCCTGACACAAACAAGCCACGCTGTTGCTAGGGTCTGGGAGGTGTTCTTCCACTGATGCTGGGCTGAAGAGGCTGGTGCTGGGAACAGGCTCACTGCCCGGCCCCTCTGAGAGGCTGATTAGAGTGCCTAGTCCAGGGTCTTCTGTCTGCAGGAGGAAGTTTGTTGACCTCACTGCCATAAAATATACTCCTTTCTTATCTCTAGATAGCTTCCTCCAAAGGAATTGAGGGGAGAAGGAGGAATGAAAGTCTTTTTGCTTCCCAGAATTGCCTCCTCTCTCTCTCTCCTCTCCCTCTCCCTCTTTCCCTCTCCCTCTCTCTCCCTTTCTCTCTCTCCCTCTCTCTCTCCCTTCCTCTCTCTTTCCCCCCTCTTCCTCTCTACCTCTCTCTCACCTTCTCTCTCTCCTTGCCTGTCTCTCTTTCTCTCTGTAGGACACATGAAGTGATAGACCAACTGAACTTTTGTCATTGTTCTTCTCTTTGGGTACATCTAATAAGCAAAAATTAGATTCTGCCAAAGAATCAATCATGAAGTAATGACATGCCTTACAAATGGCCATGATTCACAAAAATATTTGTCACACAGGCCTTTAAAACTGAGCTCTCTAAGTGATTTTTAAATATTAGCTACCACCACTGGCCCCTGTTGAACCCTTGCAACATTTCCATGACTTCCCAAAGTCTCACAACGCTATGTGATTATACTTCAGTGATGGCAAAGGGTTCAACGGACTTGCTGGATTGGCCTAAACATTTTTCTTCCCACCATAAAGCATTAACAACTGTTGCTTGGAAAAGACAGGCCTGTCTTGGCCCAGTATTATCTATTCTCCCCAGGAAGTTGTGTGATCACCAAGAGTCAACTCTGTCCCTGTACTCATGCCACCTAGATTTGTCATTGTTATTATATAGCTTCATTAAGTCCATTGCCTATCACATGACTGCCCCTGATTTCAAGAAACTGTAATTGGAAATTATAGATTATACATACTGTTTATGGCTTTACCAGAAATATTCAAAGACAAAGCCCAAATGGCATTTTCCAAGTAAAGTCTTTGACAGTAGAAAAACAGCAAATGAAGACACACCAATAACCTTAACAATAAATAAAAATCCTGAAGCTATATTAACTAGACAGACATCATCTTACTAGTTAATTTTTCACAGGTTAGCATGTTTACTACTTTCTGACTAACTGTTGGATCATCAAATTAGATAACAGAGTTCTTTTTATTTTACAATCTATTTAAAACAGCAGCAACAACAACAAAAAACTAATTTTGAGCAAGCTGTGTTTTGCTAGTGAAAGGAAAGACCAATGTGAATCATATAGAATAAGTTTCCTTAACAGTGTCCAGTGATTTTCCATTATACATATAAAATATCATCTCTTTGGCAAAGATAAACTCCCATGTGAATCAAGACCCATTCTTTACTCTTCTCCTTCTCCTTCTTCTCCTTCCTTCTCCTCCTCCTCCTCCTTCTTCCTCTTCTCCTCCTCCTTCTCCTTTATTCTTCTTCTCCTTCTCCTTCACCTTCTCCTTCTCCTCCTCCTTCTTCTTCCTCTTCTCCTCCTCCTCTCCCTCCCCTCTCCCTCCTCCACCTCCTCCTCTTCTTCCTCCTCCTCTTTCTTATTCTCCTTCTCCTCCTCCTTCCTCTTTTTCTTCTTCTCCTTCTTCTCCTTCTTCTTCTTCTTCTTCTTCTTCTTCTTCTTCTTCTTCTTCTTCTTCTTCTTCTTCTTCTTCTTCTTCTCCTCCTCCTCCTCCTCCTCCTCCTCCTTCTTCTTCTTCTTCTTCTTCTTCTCCTTCTTCTTCTCCTTCTTCTCCTTCTTCTTCTTCTCCTTCTCCTTCTCCTTCTCCTTCTCCTTCTCCTTCTCCTTCTCCTTCTCCTTCTCCTTCTCCTTCTCCTTCTCCTTCTTCTTCTTCTTCTTCTTCTTCTTCTTCTTCTTCTTCTTCTTCTTCTCCTCCTCCTCCTCCTCCTCCTCCTCCTCCTCCTCCTCCTCCTCCTCCTCCTCCTCCTCCTCCTCCTCCTCCTTCTTCTTCTTCTTCTTCTTCTTCTTCTTCTTCTTCTATAAATCCAGTTCCCTGGTCATGTTCTTAACCTGCAGACCTGGCAAGATCTTCCCTTTGTCATTTCTGAGACAGCTATTTAGTTTGACGCTAGGTATGTGTTGTCTATCCTTCCTGTTTCTCACTTGCCATCCCCACTCATAAGTAGTGAAAACTTCAGGGAACAGCCTTGCTTTTCTGGAAACTCTACTCTAGGATCTAGAGGAACATCTGGGATGTCACAAGCAGTAGATAAATATTCATTGGATCAATATTGATGATTACATACTTCACAAATCTGTGTAGATCATGGCTCTTGGAGGGGTCAGTTTCAGAAAGTGATTTATTTTTGTTTTACTGGAAAATAAGTGTGTTCATCACACAGGATGAAGCTAGGTTAATGGACAAAGTTCAAGAATGTGGCTACTTAGTAGTTTCTTTGGTGTGCTGGTTCTGAAAATGCTCACTAAGATAGTTAAGTGGAAAGACAATATATTAAAGATGGAATGCTACCAACCCTTGGAACACTCATACAAGTCCAGAATGTAAATACCAGGGTGTATAAAAGTGTCTAAGTTCAGAATTTATGACTTTGTTTTCCAGAGACTGGGCAACTTAGAAAGGAGAAACATTACAGCTTCTCTAGTCTTTTTGAGACATTTCTTCTTAGGGCATCGTTTTCCCTACGGGGTGCATATTCTAAATAATGAACATGGAAGGTGTACCAGGTGTTAGCAGATGTGGATGTGAATCTTCACAGTGTAAAATAAACATAACTGTAATCTCTCTCTCTGCCCTCCTTCCCACTGTATAGATGAGATAGTTAACACTAGCATACTTGTTCAGATATAGTCAGGTAATTAGAAAATTAAAAAGCTTGGTTAATTCAGTGTCAGTGGATATGTTCTTTCACTGTACTGAGCTGTTCCTCTCCCACAGAAAAGTCTAGCATCTTAGATGGAGTCCAGGAGGAGCTTAGTCCTCTCCCCCAGCTTCCCTTAAAGGCCAGTCAAACTCCATCCATCCCAAGTGTCTTCTCCGTGGTTGAGATGTGAAAGAACTCTTGGGACCAAAGGCTCTGGCAGAAGAGATGAACACAGCACTTTTTTTCAAGCATGATCATCTACACAGAACTTTGGGATCCCTTTCTACAGAAACTATAATCTCAGTCCCAGATAGTGGCGCACCTGGTTGAAGGCACATATTACAGTGCGTAAGGATTCGAGTTCGAACCCCACTCCCCACCTGTAGGAGAAACCCTTTGAGAGCGGTGAAGCAGGATTTCAGGCGTCTCTCTGTCCCTCTTTACCTCCCCCTACCCTGTCGATTTCTGGCTGTCTCTATCCAATAAATAAAGACTATTTTTTAAAAAAAAATTACAAAAGAAACTCTGGTCTTGTGATCACCCACAGGCATCTGAAGGCCAATGGCCTTCATGTGCCCTTTGAAGCGGCCACCATGCTGCTTTGAGAGGCTGGAACCCAGAATCCACTTCAGACCTGGTCGCTTTCTCCCTGGAACCTGCTTGTTTCCAATGTGGATTCTTCTGGCACAATATATTTGACGACTCAGTTGCCAAAGGAGAAAGAATTTTATACAAGGTATCTAGCTAGGCAGTTTGTACACCATTTTTTAAAAATGAGTTTTGATTTGTTATTTATAGTTTGCCCGACCACAAGATTACAATGTATAGTCCCACACCACACCCACTATGAAAGTTCCAGATCCTCACACTCCAAATTCCCAAAGTCTGACACATTTTTATTAGTGCTTTGCAAGCAATAAGAGAGCTGGGTAGAGTTCCGAACCACACCCACCACCGAAGTTCTGTCCCTGCTCTCAGCCCCCGTGCTAGCTGCCCAAGTTCTTACAGACAGGTTGGCTACTTTTTGGTGTGCGTTTCAATTCTCCATATTCCAAATATGAATGAGACCATCTGGTAGCATACAACAGACATTTGCTACCTTTCTTTCTTTCTTTCTTTCTTCCTTCCTTCCTTCCTTCCTTCCTTCCTTCCTTCCTTCCTTCTTTCCCTTCTTTCCCTTCTTTCCCTTCTTTCCCTTCCCTTCCCTCCCCTCCCCTTCCCCTCCCTCCCTTCCTTCCTTCCTTCCTTCCTTCCTTCCTCCCTCCCTTCCTCCCTTCCTTCCTTCCTTCCTTCCTTCCTTCCTTCCTTTCTTTCTTTCCTTCTTACTTTCTTCCTATCTTCCTATCACCTCCAGAGTTATTGCTGGGGCTCGGAGCAAGCACTACAAATTCACTGCTCCTGGAAGCCATTTTTTCCATTTTTAAAAAATAGAGTAGGACAGAGAGAAGTTGAGAGAGGAGGGAAAGGTAATAGAGGAGGAAAGGAAGATAGACATCTACAGACCTGCTTCACCGCTTGTGAAGCGACTCCCCTGCAGGTGGGGAACCGGGGCCTTGGATGGGGATCCTTGTGCTTCTTACTGATTGCTTAACCTCCTGCGCTACTAACCAGGCCCCCATCCCAGCTGACACATTTTTGTAGTAAGTGTTATGATTAGTTCCCTCACAGGATGAAGAAAATGAATCCAAGAGGCATCTCCACCTGCCGGAGGCAAGCAGCAAGAGGCAGAGCCAGGCTGAGAATCCTCCAAGGACTTCTTCCGCCTCCCTCATTTCCTTTGGCGGAAGCTATCTGGAGATGCCGGCTAGAGATAAGAAAGGGAGTATATTTTATGGCAGTGAGGTCAACGAACTTCCTCCTGCAGGCAGGAATCTCTGGCATAGGCACTAATCAGTCCATCAGAGGGGCTGTCCCCCGCACCAAACTCTTCAATTCACCTTCAGTGGAAGACCACCCTCCCCCTCCCCCCTGCAGCCCTCCGGCTTGTTCATGTCAAAATGGTCCCGGTAGGTCACTGCATTTCTTTATCTGTAGGAGGACAGGTCAGCCCACCTCCTCAGCTCAGGTCCTTGAATAAGTGGGGCCAAGAGTTAGTATACTTTTTTAGGGACACCACCTCTGCTTTCATTCATCTCAGGTGCCAAGGAGTAAAAAGTTTCTTTGTTCCTGGAAACAGAAATGAGTAGCCTCGGAAATGTGGCTTCTGCTTTGTAACTCGCTGAAATGCAACGTTAATCTCCCTGAAATGACAGCCTAACAAGGATTTTATATGAGTAGAAGAGTATAAAAGCAAGGTTGGGGTATTATGTTTTAAAAATAGATTTTATTGGGGGCCTAGTGGCAGTGGTAGCTTAAGCACACATAGTGGGAAGCACAAGGACCTGCTCAAGGATCCCTGTTCGAGCCCCCAGCTCCCCACCTGCAGGGGCGGGGGTCACTTCACTAATGGTGAAGTAGGTCTTGAGGTGTCTTATCTTTCTCTCCCTCTGTCTTCCATTCCTCTCTTAGTTTCTCTCTACCCTATCCCACAATAACAGCAACAACAACAAAATGGGGGGAAATGACCCCAGGAGCAGTGGATTCCTAGTGCAGACACTGAGCTCCAGCAATAGCCCTGGAGGCAAAAAACACACACACATATTTTCATTCCTGGGCAAAGACCCTGGGATTTCTCAGTTCTCAGCTTCTTTTTTCTAAAAGACCCACCTTGCAAATTACCCGCTTTGAAGCCTTCTGCGCCCCATCCTACTGTGTACCTGTCCCCATAAAACATTCACCTCAGTTCCTCCTGTCTTAACTCACACACTGCTCACAGACAGAGTCTGAAATACCTCAACAAACACGTCATTTGATGGGTCCCAACATTTTGATTTTCTTGGCTTGGGGAACATTGCAGCTGTTTTTTTAAACATGCTGCATTTTTCAGTGTGCTTGCTATACAAGACAGAGTCTTGAAGACTCTGTAAGAGAAATCGCAACTGAAATTTAATGGAGGAAAGTATAATCCCTAAACTCTAAAAAAAATCATATTAGCACTTCAACTGCTCACTGAAGCACCAAGTAATTATAATTGTAATTGCTTTGAAGTATATCCGATTCCCTATTGAAAAATGAACAGCTCTCATTACCAACTACAGTAATCAACATTCTTTCTTCTACCACTATGCTCAGCTAAACTCCCCTCTCCTGTCCTCCAGACAGAACCAGAACCTAGTCTAGAAGTTTACTTAAATGGCAATCGGGGCTGGCAGGTGCTTCACCCAATAGAGCGCATATGTTGCCATGGGCAAGGGTCCCCAGCTGAAGCCCCAGGTCACCTCAGGGGGAGGCCTGCAGAGGGTAAGCTTCACCAGCAGAGGAGCAGTGCTGCAGCGTCTCCCCTTCTCTGTCTGTCTCTGTTCCTGTTTAATCTGTCTCTCATCCTGTCTGAAAAAGATAAAAGAAAAAAAAAGCCACAAGAAGCAGTGGAGTCATGAACACTAAACCTTAGCAATAACACTGGTGGCAAAATAATAATAATAATGATAATAATAATAATTGGAACAACAAGTTCTGCAGTTCTCTCCCTAATGCCCTTCCTGATGTATCAACTTACTGACTGCCCTCCTGACTTTTCTAGGCACTAATCTTTCATGATTTCCTCTCTTTGATCATCCACAAACTCTTCTTTTTCTCCTTATCTGAAACAAGTGTTATCTCTTCCCTCTTTTCTCATATGAACCTGAATCAAGGGTTTGATCCCTTGTATTTGTCTCTCTGTTCATCTCTGTCTCTTACCAACTCAACTTTGAGTTCTTTAAATGTTGTGTTATCTGTATCTCTTGTTAGATGCTAACCTCTGTGGCCTGTGACTGGTTTATTCATCTTTATTTTCCCAGCATGTCAGGTCAGCACGCAGTGTGTACTCAGCAAGTGGGACTCAAGTGCAGTCTTGTTCTGACAGCCTGTGTCTTGCCCCTTATCCATCCTAACAGTCATGTCCTGTCACTGAAACTCAGTCTTCCCTGAACTGAGCCACATGACTGGTCAGCTCCCCCACCCCACCCCGCCATACTCTAAGTATAACATCACCAATGTCAGCAACAATAACCGTTCTTTTTGCCAACTTGAAATATTTAGAGACTTGCGCTCACTATCAATCCTTCCATCCAGTAATAACACATGGATGCTAAATTGAGTTGATCTAACCCATTGTACGGGTAGAGAGACTAAGGTTTGAAGAGTTAAACCCACACAGGACAGTGGGACAATCCAGCTGATCTAAGTTCAGCATGAGTGGCACTTGAACAAACTGCGACACCAAGTACAATCTAAAGCTAAAAGTCAAAGAGAACCAGCAGGACCTGACCTCCGCACCACCGCATGGGTTTGAGTTTATGACTTCTCAGTGACCAGGCCCAGAGCTTATCAAAACAGCGAAGTCAGTTATCTGTCCCCAGCCTTGAAACACGTCAATGAGCATCTCCTTTTACCTTATCTCGCCCTGGTGTGTTCTGCAGCGCCTCCTCTGCTAGTGCTGAATCCAGATCTTTTCTTCTTCTAAAAGAAAGGGTCCTGGGGCTCTGAGTCAGGCCCACACTCACAGAGGGCTTGGTCCTCAAAATCCCAATTGGCCTCTCCCGAGGCTCCCAATATGTGCTCCTCCTCCCCACGTCTGCCTTCACTGCTGCAAATAGCTCCAGCATCCTGATAATAATCAGCCCTGCTAAGGAAAAAAATAAGCAGACATCCTCATACACAGCAAGCTCTTGAGTGAAACAGATCAGATGGGCTGGATTCCCAGGCCTCTCCCCCCCAAAGCAGTGCTCTCTAGTCTTCTAGGTCACAGAATGTGGTGGTGGGGGTAGGGTCCTGGAACTGGCTTGCACCAGTTCACAAGAACAAATTCCAACCCCTCCGCCAACCTTCCCAACTCCAAGATGTCACTTGGGTATCTTGCAGTGTCTGTGGTATGAATATTTATACCACAGAGACTGGCAAGAGGCAAATAAACACTTACCAAGCACACCATTATACAGATCTATTTAATTGAGAAGCTGATGAAGTTATTATTCCTCTCTCAACAATGATGTGCAATTTCATGTTACTTTGTATATAATTTCAGTGACCTCATGATCTTCTGAAACTAAATTGGAATGTCACGTTAAGCACTGCCCATTCTTTAAAAGGGGAGGGTGGTGGTGGTGGAGAAAAATAGATTGATAGAGGAACTTGGAAGCAATCTACAAACTTTATTTTATTTATGTTCTTTTTAGCCTTTTTTTTTTAAATAGTGATTTAATAATGATTAACAAGACTTTAAGGTAAAAGGGGTAAAGTTTCCACCACTGGAGTTCCCTATCCCATCTCCTCCATTGGAAGCTTCCTTATTCTTTATCCCTCTGGGAGGATGGACCAAAATTCTTTATGGGGAGCAGAAGGGGGGAGTTCTGACTTCTAGAATTGCTTCCCCACTGGACATAGACATTGACTGTTGGACCCATATCCCCTCGTCTGTTCCTGTCTTTCCCTAGTGGGGCAGGGCTCTGCAGAGGTGAGGTTCTGAGACACGTGGGTGAGGTTGTATGCCCAGGGAGGTCAGGATGGTGTCATAGTAGTGTCTGCAACTTGGTGGCTGAAAGGTGGTAAGATAGAAAGCAGAAACTTTGTATAATCAACAAGAACACCAAAATAGGAATAGACCAGATGAAATTAGGTGTCTTTGGGTAAGATGCAGCTAGGAAATTCTAATTTTTTAAAATATTTATTTTCCCTTTTGTTGCCCTTGTTGTTTTATTGCTGTAGTTATTATTGTTGTTACTGATGTCATTGTTATTGGATAGGACAGAGAGAAATGGAAAGAGGAGGAGGAGACAGAGAAGGGGAGAGAAAGATAGACACCTGCAGACCTGCTTCACTGCCTGTGAAGCAACTCCCCTGCAGGTGGGGATCCTTAGGCTGGTCCTTGTGCTTTGCGCCACGTGTGCTTAACCCGCTGTGCTACCGCCGACTCCCAGAAGTTCTAATTTTTAAAAGGTACAGATGTAGACATATCTGACAAGGAAGCGAAAGCAACCCAGAACTTCACTCTAGCACATGAGATGCGAGGGATCAAACTTGGGGCATTGGGGTTGAGAGTCCAGAACTTTCTCCATTGTGTCACTTTTTATTATTATTTTATTATGTTTATTTAATTTATAAAATAAAAAAGTGGAAAATATTGACAAGACCATAAGATAAGTGTGTCATCTTTTCAACTGCTGAACCAGAAAATTTAAATATTTTACTGCTACCTCTCATTACATTTTTTTGTCACTGGGACTCAAGATATCTGTGTATCTCTCCAAGATTCCTCAGATCTGATGTGGTTGTCCTGAAATTTTACCAGAGGGCTCTGGTTTTAAGAGTTTGTCTCTGTTTACCACACTGTTTGAAATGTGCCTTTATTTGGAAGACATGATCAACAAGCTCACTGTATTAGACAAAATAATGGCTCTTCAATGCTTCCTGGGTGCTGGCACATAAAGGTCTTCTACCATTTTGTGAGGGGTCTCTTTGGGTGGTGTTCTTCTGTTGCTTTGCAGAAGCTTCTTAATTTGACGTAGTCCCACTGGCTTATTTTTATTTTAGCCTTCTTTGCAATTGGATTCATATCACTGAAATTGCCTTTAAAATTTAGATAGAAAAAAGTTCTGCCAACATTTTCCTTAGTTTCTGGTCTAACATCCAAGTCCTTTATCCATTTGCAATTTATTTTTGTGTCTGGTGAGATATAGTGGTTTGGTTTCATTCTTCTGCATGTTTCAACTCAATTTCTCGAACACCATTTGTCGAAGAGATGAGAGGTGGCTTCTTTTTTAAAAAAAAATATATTTTATTTACTTATTTTCCCGTTTGTTGCCCTTGTTGTTTTTTATTGTTGTTGTTATTATTGATGTTGTCCTTGTTGGATAGGACAGAGATAAATGGAGAGAGGAGGGGAAGACAGAGAGGGGGAGAGAAAGACAGACACCTGAGTCCTGCTTCACCACTTGTGAAGCAACTTCCCTGCAGGTGGGTAGCTGGGGACTCGAACTGGGATCCTTATGCCAGGTCCTTGTGTTTTGTGCCACGTGTGCTTAACCTGCTGCACTACCTCCCAACTCCACAGAGATGGCTTCTTATGTCATTACTGGGCCTTCATCACTCCAGGATCTTTTTTTTTTTCCAGGTAGACAGACAAAAGGAGAGTTGGGGGAAAGCACCACAGTACAAATGCTTCTTTGATTACTGTGCAGTCTAGACTCAAACCTGGGCCGTGTACATCACAAAGCAAGTGCATGCAGTGAGCTGACTTGCCAGCCCAAGAGATGATTTTTATTTTTCTTGTTAGAACTTCAATCTTCCTGGCATGCTTTTGTATTATTTTCTGTTTCTTTTCCCTTTGGGGTGTCGGGAAATTGTGAGGAGCCTCACAAAGCACCCTGCATTTTTCTGCCTCTAGGAGCCTGGCATTCCTTAAAACATTAAGCCAGCTCCCCCTGTTCCACCCTGCATTCCTGATATTATGGCCTATCGACATAATCATTATTTTGCCTGAAAGATTCCCCACCCATTCCATTTCTTTGATCTATCTTCTTTCTACCCTCAAGACCCTCCTTGCCTGCAGGGTATTATTAATACTACCAGTTAAAACCCTCACAACAGTTGCTAAGGAAGTTCCTACCTTTCCAGCTCCCTTTTGCCTTTCTCTGCCCATTTCCTAGCCATTTCCATTTCTCACTTGCCACTTCCGGGTCTGTCCTTTAAAAAGCCTTGGCTCTCTGATCAATAAAGAATTGCATTGCCTTGCCACCATGAGCTTGGTTCATGAGTCATCTCCCTTGTGTCACTGAGTGAGAAGCAGCCCAGGCTTGCTCCAACCCAGAGAGTACGTGCCTGGGAAGAGGCACCCCCACACTAGCCCAGCATTGGGGTATGAAAACATCAATAAAAATTTAGGTAATTTGGCCAGGCAGTGGCACACATGGTGCACAAGGACCCAGGTTCATGCCCATGATCCCCATGTGCAGGGGGAAAGCTTCAGGAGTGGTTAAGCAGGGCTGCAGGTGTCTCTCTGTCTCTCCCTCCCTCTCCCCTCTCAATTTCTCTCAGTTCTATCCAATACTATATATGTAATTTTCACTTTTGAGTGACCCTCCCTTGTCCCCTGCTTACAGTTAGAATTCCTTAGTAGTATAGTGAATGGAATTGGGACTTGGGAGACTCAACTTCGCATCTTCGCAATCTCCTGTCTCAGGAAAGTTGCTTCCTCTGAGTCTGGCTGTAAAGTATATAGGTGACACGAGTTACTTCTCAGACCAGACAGAGACCCTCCTGGTATCTGGCATATCCTAGGGTGCTCAGAAAGTGGTCAGTTATTTTTCACAGGTATGAATCAAACTCCTGCAATTCAGGCCAACTTGTTGAGCACAGACACTAGCTTTGCTCAGCCTGATGACACATCAAGGGCCCATACATTAGGATCTTGGCTTTTTGAGGCCCTGGATCCTGTACATTTTGATGATACTGTCACCTCCATCTCAGAAAAAGAAAAAAAATTGGGGGTTAGCTGAAAACTCACTTGTCGTAGGCCCAGTACTTAACTATAGATACAGAGAGACCGCCGGCCTCACTTTATGAAGATGATTCTCCCCTTGCTAACCGGACACTGTTAGCGCTGGGTTTCAGATTCCTTCTCTGACACCTCCATGGAGGGGATCCATACTGGCAAGTTCTAGCCATAAATATAATAATGCGGGGTGCTTGTGAAAATGCTTGTTTCAGATAGTTTTCACTTGCTGTGGCTGGCTTAGTTCAATTTTTAGTAATGAGGAAACAAAGACAGAGAACACAAGTGACTCATCCACAGTTACACGGGCAATGAATGACAGTGTGTGTCAGCTGACTTACTCAGGATCTTGTCCGTCCTTCTGTCCTTCTGTGCCCAGCAGTCAGGTGCATGTCACCAAAAGAAGATTCTTATGACCATAGTTGTAATTCCAACTGTTCAGCCGCTCAGAAGTCTCCAGGCGCTACCTGGTGCCTGGATATCTGGTACTAGCTTTATGGTTCAGTGTTGAACCTGGGAGCAGAGCCTCAGGCCTGAGAACCTTTTTGCGTAACCATTATGCTCGCTCCCCTGCTTGGCAACTTTTTTCATTCTTAGTAATTTAACAGTGGTTTACAGAACTGTAAGAGTTCAGGGGTATACAATATGTGTGTATAACTCACATAGTGAAAGGTGCCCCCTTTCTGCTGACAACTACCTATTTCTCACCAAGTGGAAGGCAGTTGTTAGTCTGTTTGTGTTAATTATCTCCATTTCACATATGAGTGAAACCACCCTGTAGTTGTCTTATAACTCTCATTTCACTTAACAAAACCACCTCCAGGTCCTTTCATTTTGTCCCAAATGATACAATCTCATTTTTTAAACTGCCAAGTAGTATTGTGTTGAATATATATCCCATATTTTAAAAAAAATTTTATTTATAGAAAGGAAACACTGACAGAACCATAGGAGAAGAGGGATACAACTCCATACAATTCCCACCACCAGAACTCTGTATCCCATCCCCTCCCCTGATAGCTTTCCTATTCTTTATCCCTCTGGGAGTATGGGCCCAGGGTCATTATGAGATGCAGAAGGTGGAAGGTCATTGCTTTCCCCGCTGAACATGGGTGTTGACAGGTATATCCATACTCCCAGGCTGCCTCTCTCTTTCCCTAGTGGGGTGGGGCACTGGGGAAGCAGAGCTCCAGGACACATTGGTGGGGTCATCTGTCCAGGGAAGTCTGGTTGGCATCATGGTAGCATCTGGAACCTGGTGGCTGAAAAAGAGTTAACATATAAAGCCATACAAATTGTTGACTAATCATGAACCTAAAGGCTGGAGTAGTGCAGATGAAGATTTGGGGTCTCTGTTTTGAAGATAGCTAGTAGGCCTATTTTAGTTATATTCCAAAGGGCCTGTGACTATACTAGTTTTTTTTTTTTTTTCTGAGCCTGACCTCTGGTATTCAGGTGGACCAAAGTTATTGAATGGGGAGTTGATATCATGGCTGGAAAAAGGGCTAGAAAGTTGGGTCAGGGAAGAGAGTAGCTCCCAAATATCTCCCATAACATTTTTATCCAGCTATATATGGATGAGCATTTAGGTTGATTCCATATTTTGGTTTTTGTGAATAGTGCAACTATATACATGAAGGCCGGTTGGTGGCACACCTGGTCGGGTGCACAAGGACTCAGGTTTGAGCTCTAGGTCTCCACCTGCAGGGAGGGGGAATGCCTTGTGAGTGGTGAAGCAGGGCTGCCAGTGTCTCTGTCTCTTTCACTGTCTCTACCTACCCTCTTGATTCCCATCTGTCTTTATCCAGTAAGTGAAGATAATATTTATTTATAAAATGGAAACACTGACAAGACCATAGGATAAGAGGGGTACAACTCCACACAATTCCCACCACCAGAGCTCCCTATCCCATCCCCTCCCCTGACAGCTTTCCTATTCTTTATCCCTCTGGGAGTATGGACCCAGGGTCATTACGGGGTGCAGAAGGATACATATATCCTTTCAAGTTAGTGTTTTCTTGTATTTCATCTATATGCTAACGGGTGGAATTAGTGGATCGTAAAGCATTTCCGTTTGTATTTTATAGATTCTCCATATTGTTTTCTACAATGACTGTACCAGTTTGCATTCTAACAAGAGTATGAACATAGACTATTTTGAACATGCCAATAGTTGATCTTGAGTGTCCTGGTCAGATTATAGTCAGAAGGCAGTTTCTCAAAACATCGCTTAGCGGCATTGTTTCCCGAGAGCTAAGCACTCGGCCTCAGACACATTTCAGCAAAGAGCCCCGGGAGGAACTGCCCCAGGGACAACAGCCAAGTCTCAGTTACACTGAGCACCGAGCAGTGGGAATCTAAACAGATGCAGGAGTGAAGCCTTTGGGAGGAGAGAGTGCTCTGGGACTCTTCTGGTATTTCCAGCAGTTCATAATTCTTTTCTCTCTTGCTGCTGCTTCTTTGCCTGGGTGTCCTCAGCCTGGAGCTACTGGCAGATGTTCAGTACGCCTTTGGCCTTCCCTTCCACCCTGCCTATGAGGGACAGTTCACTCTGGAGGAGAAAAGCTTGTCGCTGAAAATCATGCAGTACTTTTCCAACTTCATCCGGTCTGGGTAAGTGAACCTGCTGGCCGACGCTATGCCTCCCCTCCCCTCCCCTCCCCTCCCCTCCCCTCCCCTCCCCTCCCCTCCCCTACCCTACCCTACCCTCCCCTACCCTCCCCTCCCCTGCCCTCCCCTCAGTCTCAGCCTGGAGGCGCCACCATAGCCCTGGACTCACCTTTTCTTCCTCCGAGATGTTTCAGTACTTACCACTGGCCTTGGGGCCAGGCAGTGGCGCACCTGATTAAGCACACACTCTACACTGCACAAGGACCCAGGTTCAAGCCCCTGGTCCCTACCTGCAGGGAGTGGGGGAAGTTTCACCAATGGTGAAGCAGGGCTGCAGGTGTCTCTCTGTCTCTCTCCATCTCTATCTCTCCCTTCTCTCTCAATCTCTCTCTATCTTTATCCAATAAAAAATAAAATAAAATAACGCTACCACCACACTGTATCTAGTTATCTCTGTCTGTGCTAAGCATGCACTGACCATCCAGCATGGTACTAGGTTCTCTGGGAAGGTCATCTGCTCACTATGGACAGATGGACAGATATAGAACTCAACAGCAGGCCAGAATGAACTCATAAGTCTGTTATGGGAATTGAGTGGGAAAATATTTCTTTGAATTTGGGATGTAGAAAATTTGAAGGGGGCCACCACCAGGAAAGTGACTTAGCAGGACTTACATGCCTGAAGTCCTGAATCCAATATCTAGCACTGCATAGGCAGGAGAAGTGTTCTAGTCTCTCTCTCTCTCTCTCTCTCTCTCAACAAATAATAAATAAATAGATAAATTTTTGCCAAAATGTTCTGCTAAGGAAGTGTCATTGAATCTGGGCCCACCATCAAGGATAGGGTGTCCAGGTAGACTAAGAAAGGTATTCCTGCTTTGACATCTAGAGATGGGTGACTTAGTCCTCAGAGATCAAGTGCCCATGGGGACTCGTCCCACATGATAAAATGAAAAACAATTTTCTGTGGTCCAGGAAGTGATGTAGTGCACAAAGCACTGGCCTCTCTAACACGAGGTCCTGAGTCCAATATCCAGCGGCACATTTACCTGAGTGATGTCTGCTTCTTTCTCTCTGTATCTCTCTCCACCTGTCTTCTTCATGAATAAATAAAATCCTTTCTTTCTCTCTTTCTTTCTTTCTTTCTTTCTGTCTGTCTTTCTTCCTTTCTTTCTTTATTGTTGGATAGAGACAGAGAGAAATTAAGAGGGGAGGGGGAGATAGAGAGGGAGAGAGAGGCAGATAGACACCTGCAGCTCTGCAGGTGGGGGACCAGAGGCTTTCCCCCTGCAGGTGGGGACCAGGGACTTGAACCCGGGTCCTTGCACACTATCATGTGTGTGTTTAACCAAGTGCACCACCGCCTGGTCCCCAATAAATAAAATCTTAAAAAAAAAAAAAAAAAGAAAAGCAAGTTCCCTCCATCAGTGTCGTCATATTTTTTTTCTTTCAGAAATCCCAACTATCCTCATGAGTTCTCCAGGAAAGCAGCTGAATTTGCAACCCCATGGCCTGACTTTGTCCCTTACGCCAGTGGGGAGAGTTACAAGGAGTTCAGTGCCCTGCTCCCCAATCGACGGGGCCTGAAAAAGGCCGACTGCTCCTTCTGGTCCAAGTACATCCAGTCTCTGAAGGCATCAGCGGGTAAGGGAGCCTTGAGCAGACAGGAGCCAGGTGCAAAGCAGGATGGGGCCATGACTAAAGTCAATGGTTGGCTCACTGAGCCGCTGTCAGCACAGTGAAGAGCTCTCAGTCTGAGGGACATGTTTTATCCAGGGGCCTCCAGTGCACACGGGGATGGAGGAGGGAAGAGAAAGAAGTACAGAGAGAAATGACTTGGCACAAGAGTGACAGAGCTGGAAAGGCTATGGGCTGGTTATACAGGGGCCAGCCTGCCACATTGGGGTGGGTAGAGAAGGAAGGATCTATTTTAAAATATTTGTATTTATTTTATTTATGGACAGAGAAATCTATAGGAAATGGGAAGCTGTGGGGGGGGGGGAGAGAAAGAGAGAGATACCCGTAGCACTGCCTCATTACATATGAAGCCACCCCCTGCAAGTGTGGACCTGGGGCTTGAACCTGGGTCTTTTCACACTGTAATGTGTGCACTCAACCAGGTGCGTCACCACCCAGCCTACACCCTCACTGCCCTTGGAAAGCTGGTACAGACATCTTAGAGAGGTCATTCTAGAGTGGAGAGGAGTAAGAATTTCTACCTCTTCCTGTGGAAGAGAACATTGTATTGGGGATGTATTAACACCAGCAGATAAATCCTCAAGGAGTTACTGGGAATAGAGTGAAAAGTGAAATGTGCCTAAAAGCTTCCAGCAGGGTGTGGGGTTAAGATAGCCCAGTGAATGTTATGCATCTTTCCTGGGGGCAGGATGTGAGCCGCTACCCAAACTAGTGGGGACTTACAGAAGGGATGGCTCCCTTCACCGCAGATGGTCAGGGAAGACGTGCCAGGGGAGGTGATGCTGGAGGGGAGACAGGATACCTTTGTGCAGGAAGAGATTCTCATAGAGCTTGTCACAGAGCAGTGAAATTGAATAGCATTTGCTTGAGACTCTAAGTCTGTTTTTATCTTCCAAGACCAAGAGTTGTCTGTCGATAAACCCAAGAGTCATCATTGTTCTTTCTTTTTAAAAAATTTTTTCTTTTTATTTATTTATTTTCCCTTTTGTTGCCCTTGTTCTATATATATATATATATATATATATATATATATATAATTTATCCCCTTTTGTTACCCTTGTTTTATCTTTGTAATTATTATTGTTGTTGTTGATGATGTCCTTGTTGTTGCATAGGACAGAGAGAAATGGAGACAGGAGGGGAAGACAGAGAGGGGGAGAGAAAGACACCTGCAGACCTGCTTCACCACCTGTGAAGTGACTCCTCTACAGGTGGTAAGCCAGGGGCTTGAACCGGGATCCTTAGGCCTGTCCTTGTGCTTAGCGCCACCTGCGCTTAACCAGCTGTGCTACCATCCGACTCCCGTGCCCTTTTTTTTTTTTTTATTGCTGTTGTAGTTATTATTATTGTTGTCATTGTTAGATAGGACAGAGAGAAATGGAGAGAGGAGGGGAAGACAGAGAGGGGGAGAGAAAGACAGACACCTGCAGACCTGCTTCACCGCCTGTGAAGCGACTCCCCATCCAGGCGGTGAGCTTGGGGCTCGAATCAGGATTCTTCAGCCGGTCCTTGCGATTTGCGCCACATGCGCTTAACCCGCTGCGCTACCGCCCAACTCCCGAGTCATTGTTCTTTTAGCTTGTCCCTACAGCTAGCTGATAAATGAGATGGCCAACCACTGGAAATGTCCCTCAGTGGGGCATTAGCAGAGAATACCTATCCAAGGATGTGGTCTCTTTGTTCAAAGAGAAAGAGATGAATGAGAAATAATCCTGACCTATTTGGAACCTGTTTCAGATGAAGCTAAGGATGGGCCATCTGCAGGGAGTGAAGAGGAGAACCAGTCGGCTGATTTTGAGCTTGGAGAAGACATCCCAGAGAGAGGACCCAAAAGCTACAGCAAGTGAGCGTCTGACCCACTCTGCCAACCCCATCATGGCCGCCACCATGACCGCCTGACTGTCTAACTTTCAATAAAGTGTATACATGCAGTGAAACATGCCTGAACATGACTTGTTCATTCAAACAGTGTTTAGGAGGCACCAAATCATGACTTGAAGATCTTCATGAGGGAGGGGACTGGGGAGATAGTTGTGTAAAAAGGACTTTCATGCATGTAGCACAAAGCGCAAGGACTGGGTAAGGATCCCCGTTTGAGCCCCCGGATCCCCACCTGCAGGGGAGTCACCTCACAGGTGGTGAAGCAGGTCTGCAGGTGTCTGTCTTTCTCTCCCCCTCTCTGTCTTCCCCTCCTCTCTCCATTTCTGTCTGTCCTATCCAGCAACGACAACATCAATAACAGCTACAACAATAAAAAAAAAAACAAGGGCAACAAAAGGGAATAAATAAATATTTTAAAAAGACTTTCATATCTAAGTGTCCAAGGTCTCAGGTTTAATCTCCAGCATGACCATAAACCAGAGCTGAGCAGTACTATGGTTAAAAAAAAAACAAGTGGTGACACACCTGGTTAAACACACACATGACAATACACAAGGACCCAGGTTCAAGCCTCTGGTCCTCATCTGCAGGGGGAAAGCTTCTCAAGTGGTGAAGCAATGTGGCAGGTATTTGTCTCTTTCTCTACCTCTGCTTTCCCTCTCAGTTTCTCTCATTATCTATCAAATAAATGATCAAAAATATTTTAAAATACTCAAACCCAAAAAACTTTAGGAGGGGGACTGGCAGATAAGATCCTGTGTAGAATACACATTTGCCAGGCATGAGGACCTTGGTTCAAGCTCCTGGCACTGCACTAGAGCACCACTGACCGTGGAATTTTCAGTAGCATTAGAACTGTGTTGTACAGGGAATTGGGCGGTAGCACAGCGGGTTAAGTGCACGTGGCGCTAAGCGCAAGGACCATCCTAAGGATCCCAGTTCAAGCCCCCAGCTCCCCACCTGTAGGGGAGTCCCTTCACAGGCAGGTCTGCAATTGTCTTTCTCTCCCCTTCTCTGTCTTCCCCATCTCTTTCCATTTCTCTCTGTCCTATCTAACAATGATGACATCAATAACAAAATAACAATTACAAAAATAACTACAACAACGATAAAAAAGAACTGTGTTGTAATGTCTCCCCTCCTCTTCTTTCTGAGAATAAAAGGTTCTCTTAGAGCTCTGGGACTGAGCTGGCAGGGGATCCTGGTGAAGCCCCAGAGCAAAAAAAAAAGTAAGAAAAGAAAATTCTCTATATTATTTGAATCCCAAGCTTCTGTTTTTTTTGCAAAATGTATTTATTGAGCATCATCTGTGAACCAGTCCCTGTACTGAATGCTGGGGAGGTAAGCATTCTGGTCTTATTTGGAGAACTGTCAGGAGGCTAGAAGTGGACCTGCCCTATGACCCTGCAATTCCTCTCCTGTGGATATGTCCTAAGGAGCCAAACACACCCATCCAAAATGATTTGTGTACACATATGTTCATAGCAGCACAATTTGTAATAGCCAAAACCTGGAAGCAACCCCCAGGTGTCCAACAGCAGATGAGTGTCTGAGCAAGTTGTGGTCTAGATACACAATGGAATACTACTCAGCAATTAAAAATAGCGAAGTCACCTTCTTTACCTCATCTTGGATGGAGCTTGAGGGAATCATGTTAAGTGAGATAAGCCAGAAAGAGAAGGATGAATATGGGATGGTCTCCTCATAGACAGAAGTTGAAAACTAAGAACAGAAGGGAAAACACAAAGCAGAACTTGGACTAGAGTTGATGCATTACACCAAAGTAAAAGACCCTGGGGTGGGGCTGGGTGGTCCTGGAAGACAGAGGAGGACCTAGTGGGGTTTGAATTGTTATGTGGAAAATCGAGAAATGTAACACATATAAAAACTATTGTATTTTATTTTACTGCTGACTGTAAACCATTAATACCCCAATAAAGAAATAAGAGACTGCTCTTGGGAATGAAAGAAAGGTGGTCAATAGATTCTTACTGTGTAAAGAAGGGTTATCCACTGATGCAGGCCACGGGGTGACACAGTTCTCCCCTCTCTGGATTGAGAACTCACTGCTTCTTGCTTGGAATATTTGATCAACCTGTTATTCTCCTTCCCTGTCCTCTGGAGTCTTCACAAGCAAATGCTTCCTAAGATGTAAGTGGAGGCACATTTCCAAGGGATCTATTGAGAAGTAGAACTCACAGGAAGTGGAAGCAAACAAGGCAAGATTTAAAAGGTCTCCCTTTCATGTACCTCTGTCTTTTCTTCAAGGAAAGACTTTCCCAGAAATTCCAAGCAGAATTCATTTTTATTTCTGTTCTTCTTTTTCTTTTTTTAAATATTTATTTATTTTCCCTTTTGTTGCCCTTGTTGTTTTTCATTGTTGTCGTAGTTATTATTGTTGTTGTTAGTGGATGTCATCATTGTTGGATAGGACAGAGAGAAATGGAGAGGAGGGGAAGACAGAGAGGGGGAGAGAAAGACAGACACCTGCAGACCTGCTTCACTGTCTGTGAAGTTACTCCTCTGCAGGTGGGGAGCCTGGGGGTTCTTTCATTTTATTTTATAGAACAGAGAAATTGAGAGGGAATGAGATACAGAGGAGAAAGAGAGAAAGGGGGGGGGGAGACAGACCTGCAACACTGCTTCACTGATTGTGAAATTTCTCCCCTGCAAGTAGGGCCTGGGGGCTTGAACCTGGGTCCTTACACATGCTAATGTGTGCACTCAACTCAGGGACACCACCTTCAGCCCTGAGTTTCAGTTCACAGTTTCTTGAAATATCTGTGTCGGTACTATGAATCTCAACCAGCTTCTGGTGGTCATCAGTGGCCTATGGACTTCCTGACCTATGACTGCTCTCCAGGTCCTACTTCCATCTTCTCATGGCCTTCCCTGCATGTCAAATGTGCCTCTTCCTTCTCTGAGAAGGTTAAACTTCTTTGGGCTGGGACCAACAGATGTCTCACCCAATCAAGCACAGATGCCACCATGCTGGAGGACCTGAGTTTGAGCCCCTGGGTCACCACAGCAGAGTTCCTGCACACCTTAAATCCCAGATCATCTTAAGATCTCTAAATACAACTGTAAAGAACAGATTTCTAAAGAAAAAATTTCATAACTCTAACTGGGGAAAGTACTTGGACGTATCTTTTATTCAAGTCATCCAACGACCCAGAGAGGTATGGGTGGGGAACATTGAACACTGAACATTGAACTGATTGAAAGCTGACAGCTGACTCTCCAGTCCTGGGGGAGAGCCCTGAGTTCATACTCTTCTGGGTAGAGGGCAAGAAGGAAAGGACCCCTGTGCTTTGGGAGTGAGGACTCAGGTCCAAAGGCCCTTCGGTACAGTTCCCACAACAGCCTGACCTTCACGTCACTAATACTAGTGTCGGTGTCTACCCAAGTCTCCTGCTCTCTGCTGGCTTTTGTATTCTGAGCACTGTCTCCTGTTTCTCTCTGAAATGAAATCTTTGTGTTATCAGAAGATGCTTGAAATTCTACCTCTGATACATTGTTCTTTCTGTTTCAAGGAAAGCCTGTGTCTAGTTAAAGGATAAATTCCCTCAGGAAGCTTAGAGGGTTTCTTCAATTATACCTTCACCTGAGACTTTGAAATCCCATCCACCTGGTTGTGGTATTGAACCCTACCAGGCAGAATACAATAGTAATGGGAAGATTTGGAGCAATTCCTTTTCACCAGCAGCTTCTAGTCTTAGTCATTGATTATATCCCTTTGAATACTATCACAATGCCCAGGCTATACCCCAGATGAACCACTGATAATATCATAATCTTTGAGTGGGGAGCTGGGCCCATGTATCAGGGAGCTCACATATAGTCAACTGACTTTATTTCTGTACACTTGATTAAGTTTACCGGGTGAGCAACAGTTAACAAGGTGTAAACTAGATGTCCAGGGGACTGGACAGTGATGCACCCCATTAAATACACTCAGTACTAAGTGCAAGAACCACTCAAGGATCCAGGTTCAAACTCCTGCCTCCCCTCCTGCAGGAGGACACTTCATGAGCGGCAAAGCAGGTCTGCAGGTGTCTTCTTTCTCCCTCTCTCTCTCTCCTCCTCTCTCAGTTTCTCTCTGTCCTATCCAATAAAATGAGAAAAAAAAAAAAAAAGGTCACCAGGAGCAGTAGATTCATAGTGCCGGCACCAAGCCCCAGTGATAACCCTGGGAGCAAAAAATAAAGTAGACGTTCTTAGTAAGGTATTATTAATTGGTACTGATAAGTAGAATGATGTGAGAGAATCAAGAAGTCAAATTATAGAAAGTGTATGCTCACAAATGTGTGTGGGGGATGGATATATCTTCTTGAACAAAAACAAATTTTGATGGTTGGTCCCGATACTCTGGTTCATGTCATAAATCAGGACATGTGTTTATCTTTCCCTTAAGAAAAGAAGTCCGTGTCTGTGACAGGAACATATACAAGTTAACCTGACTAGACCTTATATTGTTGTTATAACAATTTTCACTCGAGATAGACTAGTGACTCACAAAGATGTTTGCATCCTAATTCCCAGGACCAGTGAATACGGTCACACTGTGGGAACAAGGACCAGTAAGGCCATAGGTGTGAAGGCTGCTGGTCAGCTGACTGAAGACCGGGGAAGGAGTTGCAATCACTCAGTTGGCTCTAATAGAACCATAAATTTTCTTAAAAGCTGAAGAGAGAAGCAGGGGGAGACTAGGGAGAGGGCAGTGAAGGAAGGTAGGCCCCAACTTGTGGGGCCTGATGATGGGTGGAGGTGTCTCTAGAAGCTGGAAAGAGCAAGGAAAGGAATAAGGAATTCTCTCTTGAAGCTCTGAAAAGGATTACAACCTGCTGACATCTTGATGTTAGTCCCCTCAGATTTCATCAGGAGTAGGATGGTAAGACCATACTTTTTTTTTTTGATTTTGGTTGTTTATTCCCATAAAGATGTGTTCCTTTAGTACATTGCTTGGAGGAGAAGAGAGGACTGGATCAGGAAGAAAATGGGGGTAATTATGTATAAATGTGGACAGATAGTTGTAGAGAGGATGGCTGGCCTGTATCTATAAACTTAGGGCAACTGTGGTGGCTTGCAGTGGTGGCTTGCAGTGGGGAGACCAAAGATTCAGAGCTCTGGTGGTGAGAATGGTGTGGATTCAAGCCCCTGATGACAATGTAATTTTGTAAAATAAAAAATGAATAGAGAAGTAAAGACAAAGAAAAGGAAACTGACACGTTGTAACACTAGCTCAGAAGTACATTTTATGCTGCCCTTGGACCAAACCTCAGGCAGATCTCGTAAATTTCTCCGCTTCTAGAAATTCCAGTCCAATATCAAAAACTCAAGTCCACCAGCATTAGCTTTGCAAATGGATCACTCACATCTTTAACAGGGCTTGTGTGGGTGATCGATGAATGTTAGTTAGTGGGAGCATTTTCCTCCACCCCCTTGGAAAGCCCCACAGGTGTGAATCAGCCGCAGATGACACCTTCTGTTTATGTTCTGTCTTTGAACACCAGAAAAGCAAACATCTTATTTTCATATCCTGTTGTGAAAATCTGCATAAAGAGAGTGGGAATGCTGCCTGGGCACTTTTGCAGAAGCCTTTCCTAATGTAGATGAACAGTAAAATAAAGTGGCATTTATGAAGTCCTTCTAGTTCACACTCCCTTGCCAGGACTTGACTTCAATGTGTCAGTGCATGAGAGAGATGGGAAGCTGGAGGACGCAAAGGCCGAGCCATCATGGACGCTCCATTGGAAGAGCTTTCAAGGAAGTGTGGCAGAGAAGATAACACACACACAGTACTTAGGATGCTGAAGCTGGAGGAGGTCTGAGTTCACACCATGAAGAAGAGATGGGGACCCAGGGAGCTCGTGCCCAGAGACCCGTAGTCAGCCCCATCATTCTTCTTCTAGCGTTTGCCCTTCTTCCGTAGCCAGTCAACAGCGTCAGGTTGAGCCTGATGTAAAGTTTCGAGACCTCCTTTGAATCTGGAGAGGTGGCAGTCCTTGACTATGTGGGTCATAGTCTGTCTGGAGCCGCAGGGGCAGTTCAGGTCGTCTCTGGCTCCCCAGTGATGGAACATAGCGGCTCACCGGCCATGGCCTGGTCGATAGCGATTGAGGAGGGCCCAATCATAACGGGCTAGGTCAAAGCCGGGTTGACGCTTGCAGGGGTCTGTGATGAGGTATTTGTTCTTTACCTCAGCTCACTGCCAACTCTGTTTCCAAGAGTCTGGAACAGAGAAGTTCAGTGTAGGCATAGGGGACCAGATTGGGTGACGAGACGTCAAGCGTTGGACAGAGTGGGCGAAGATATCCGCGTATATTGGCAGGTCCGGTCGAGCGTAGACGTGGGAAATGAACTTAGATGATGCCGCATCCCGACGAATATCTGGTGGGGCGATGTTGCTAAGATCTGGCAGCCATGGAACTGGGGTGGAACGGATGGTTCCAGAAATTATCCTCATGGAGGAATATAATTTGGAATCGACCAAGTGGACATGGGGGCTACGGAACCATACTGGGGCACAATATTCTGCAGTGGAATAGCATAATGCCAGAGATGATGATCGTAGTGTGCAAGTGCTCGCGCCCCATGAGGAGCTGGCCAGTCTTGCAATGATGTTATTCCTCACGCCCACCTTTGCTGCAGTTTTTATGAGATGTTTGTGAAATGACAGGGTGCGATCGAGAGTAACGCCAAGATAGACTGGCTGGGCTTCATGCCGGATTCTCGTATCGCCAAGCTGCACATTAAGCTCACGCGAGGCCGAGGCATGGTGAAGATGGAAAACAGATGATACTGTTTTTGCAGTGCTAGGGATTAGTCGCCATTTTTTACAGTAATCAGATATCAGAGACATGTCTTTCGTGACAATATGCAAGAACTCAGGCGTCTCCTCCTTTTCCTTGTACCACTGAGCTTGGCTTTGAAAGTCTTCTTTGTTAGGTGAGGTGGAGCTTGTATAATATGTGTTGGGCCACCAAGTAGGCAGAAGGGGTTATGGTAAAGTCCATGTCAGGGTCAAGGTCAGGGTCACTGAAAGGCCAGGAAATGAGTAGAACAGGAGTGAGGGTGTTAAAAGCAATCTGATCAATGAGGCAAGGATCTCAAAAGGAAGTGAGGAAATCTGCTCTGAGCCCTGTTATTAGCCTGAATCAGCTTCCTCTGAACTGGAAGCAACCTGGAAGGACAGGAAGATGAAGTAAGTTCACTTTCTCAAAAGGGAAGTGGTGACAGCAGCCTGCACAGCAGCAGCAGGAAGTCATGGGCCAGCCTCCCCTCCTGAGCAGGGAAGCATGGGACAGCTCCTCCCAGAAGGTTCTGCCCTGCTTGCCAGGAAATGGTTCTATGACCCAAGCAAATCACTCAGGGGATGGGGGGGCGTTTGTGGGGAATGAGCTTTCCTGCCTACGCTTCTGAGAATAAGGAGATTGAAGGGCAGATTTGTAAACCACTATTTTCAACAATAGAAAACAAGATTACTTTTGAAACTGTATTTGCCACTGGGGCTCAGTGACTGCACAATAAATACACTGCTCCTAGTGCCAATCCCCCTCTCCACTTTTCTTTCTACCAAGATGGAGAAACTGAGAGGGGAGACTTAAAGAGGGAGAAAGAGATCTGAGGCCCTACTTCAGCACTTGTGAAACTTCCCCTCTGCAGGTGGGGTATGAAAGTTTAAACTTAGATCCTTGCATATGGAAATGTGTGTCTTGTACAGGGTGTGTCGTGACTAGTTCCTCAAAGAAAGTTAACTTACCACATTACTAGATAAAGCCCAAACACTGAGCTAGAACTATTTCCCATCCTCTTGGTCCATGGTAATAACCTCTGAGCATCTGCAGAGGGGTATACTTTTAGCCACAAGATCCAACTATATTCTCTGTTCTGATATTTTTTTAATATTTATTTTTTTATTCCCTTTTGTTGCCCTTGTTGTTTTATTGTTGTAGTTATTATTGTTGTTGTTGTTGTTGGATAGGACAGAGAGAAATGGAGAGAGGAGGGGAAGACAGAGAGGAGGAGAGAAAGATAGACACCTGCAGATCTGCTTCATCGCCTGTGAAGCGACTCCCCTGCAGGTGGGGAGCCGGGGTTCGAACCGGGATCCTTATGGCGGTCTTTGTGCTTTGTGCCACCTGCGCTTAACCCGCTGTGCTACAGCCCGACTCCCCCTGTTCTGATATTTTTATGTAGCTTGGAATCATGCCATGTTTTGGAGCAATGTTCCTGTACACCATAAGATTATTGTGAGGCAATTTGTAATGGCCAAAACCTGGAAGCAACCCAGGTGTCCAACAACAGATGAATGACTGAGAAAGTTTTGGGTTACTCCTCACACAATGGAATATTACTCAGCTATTAAAAATGGTGACTTCACCTTCTTCACCCCATCTGGGATGGAGCTTGAAGGAATCACATGAAGTGAGATAAGTCAGAAAGAGAAGGATGAATATAGGATGATCTCACCCATAGACAGACGTTGAAAGATGATAACAGAAGGGAAAGCGCAAAGCAGATCTTGGACTGGAGTTTGGCATATTGCACCACAGTAAAAAACAACAACTCTGGGGTAGGGGTGGGGGAGTGTTCAGGTCCTGGAACATGAGGGCAGAGGGGGAGAAAAAGATTATGGTGAGGCTTGTTTTATGTAGGAATGTTATTTTACCTGTTTTTCTTTTCTCAGTTTCGCTAATGCCCCCCCCCCCCCGCTCCTCATTTCTCCTTCTGTCACCCCTCCAGAGCTCTTCCTCCCTTTCTCCAGCTTTTATCATCTTTCAGGAATGTTTTAAATCACTTAATCTTAACCACACGATCATCACTGCCTCGAGGGTTTGGATACAGAGGAGAGATATTTGTTTCGGGGGAGTCAAACAGGAATTTGAATTTTGACTGGGCAGCTCACCAACTGAATGACCCCAAATTGACCTCTTCTCCAATCTGGACCTGAGCATCACTTAAAAAAAAAATGAGTACCGCTTCTGACTCTGCCAACATGACTGTGAGGTTCCTGGAACGGGAGAAAGTGAGTTTCCTGCAGAGAGACTGGGAGGTTATTGGAAGATGTGTTTGCTACCAGTATCTGTCCACTCCCTCCCCACCTCAGCTCAGGGCCCTTTCTCCGCACTAGAGAGATATGCCACCACTGGCACAGAAGCGCAGCCTGTTCAGCGGCCAGTCGGAGACCCCCAGTGTGTGGCAACATCTGGTAGCTTCCACAGTGTGAGGAGATGCCTCAGCCCGCTTGCTAAGGAAACTCCACGGGCCCTTCTGACTTGTTCAATCATCAGCTCCCATCCTCTGAGGGCTCTGAGGATGTGAGGCAGCCTCTCCTCCCATGGTCCTGCCCTCACCTAACTGGTGTTCAATCCTCCCACTACCGAGGCTGCAGGGCCCAATCCTGTGCCTGAGGAACCAGAGGTCTGGGTCTTTCTAACCTTAGAAAGTGAGTGATGGGGAGTCGGGCGGTAGCGCAGTGGGTTAAGCACAGGTGGCACAAAGCACAAGGACCAGAGTAAAGATCCTGGTTCAAGCCCTGGCTTTCCACCTGCAGGGGAGTCACTTCACAAGTGGTGAAGCAGGTCTGCAGGTATCTGTGTTTCTCTCCCCCTCTCTGTCTTCCCTTCCTCTTTCCATTTCTCTCTGTCCTATCCAACAAAGATGACATCAGTAACAATAACAGTAAAACAACAAGGGAAACAAAAGGGGATAAATAAATAAATTAAAAAAAAAACAACAAAAAAAAGAAAGTGAGTGATGGTCATAATGGGGACAAAGATCAATCAGGGGGCTAAGGGCATGGGGCCAGAGACCAACAGCTGGGCTCTATAGAAGTGCTATCCAGCATGGAGCCTGACATTAAAAAAAAATATTAGTGATTTAGTATTGATTTACAAAATTACAAGACAGCAGGGGTACAATTCCACACTGCTCCTGCTACCAGAGTTCTGAATCCCCATTCCCTCCATAGGAAGCTACAACAGTTCTTGCAACATTACAGACGGGGGTTGACTATGATTTCTACAATTATGTCTATATTTGTATAGATCTGCCCATTTTCCGTGGTCTCATTACTCTTGCTTTCCAAGTCCTATGTACACCTCTTCCAACATCTAGATGTAACCTCCCCTTTCCCTTCTTCTCTCTCTTGGTCCTAATGGAGCTGGAATTCAGAGACATCTGGTCATCTTCCCCTATCATTTCATAAAAATTCTTTATGGGGGGAGTTGGGAGGTAGTGCAGGTGGCACAAAGTGCAAGGACCGTATTAAGGATGCTGGTTCAAGGCCCCGGCTCTCCACCTGCAGGGGAGTCGCTTCACAAGCGGTGAAGCAGGTCTGCAGGTGTCTGTCTTTCTCTCCCCCTCTCTGTCTTCCGCTCCTCCATTTCTCTCTGTCCCATCTAACAATGAAGACATCAACAACAAACAATAATAACTACAACAATAAAACAACAAGGGCAACAAAAGGGAATAAATAAATAAATATTTAAAAAATGTCTTTATTGGGTGAAGAAGGTGTGAGTTCTGATTTCTGTAATGGCTTCTCTGCTGGGTATTGGTGTTAGCAGGGTGATACATATCCCCAGCCTGTTTCTTTTCTTTTTAAAAAACATTTTATTTATTATTGCAAAGAAATAGAAAGAAATTGAGACATAAGGGTTAGATAGAGTGAGAGAGACAGAGAGACACCTGCAGCCCTGCTTCACCACCTGTGAAGCTTTCTCCCTGCAGGTGGGAACCAGGCACTGTAATGTGTGTGCTTAACCAGGTGTGCCACTGCCTGGCCCTTCCCCCAGCCTGTTTCCCTAGTGGGGTAGGGGAGCCTGACCTATTTTGGAAAAGGGGGTGGGATCCAATGTTTGTCCATGGCCTGCTTTTCTTTCTTCCTTCTTTCCTTTCTTTCTTCCTTTTTCTGCCCCCGAGTATTACGGCTGGGTCTCTAGTATCTGCACACTGACTCCACAGCTCCCAGTGACCATTTCATTTTTCTATTTCTTGTAGTGACAAAGAGACACCTGCAACACTACTCCCCACTCTTGAAGCTTCCTTCTGCAGGTGGGGCTGAGGGGCCTGAACACAGGACTTCCAGTGTGGTAGCATGTGCCCTCAGCTGGCTGTGTTGCCGCTTGGCCCCTGCAAGTCCCCTTTTGTGCTAAGCACTGGGATTGTCTCAGCCTCTTTATATTTTCATATCAGAAAGAGGGCTCCTTAGATCTTGTCATCTATTGAAACTTACCACTCTCTGGCCTTTGTACCCAAGCAGATGTGCTCAAACATCTGTCAGATCAGTTGTGTCCTGGGTCAGTGGTGGAGTGTTGAGAAAGATGGGGGTCCTCTGACCTCTCTCAGGAGATGATGACAGTGTGTGTGTGTGTGTGTGCGTGTGTGTGTGTGTGTGTGTCTGGGCAGTGTGGGGCAGGGCAGGGTGGTAGAGTAGTGGCAGCCCCGGCTGAGTGCATGTTACCAAGTGCAAGATCTGGGTTCAAACCACAGTCCTCACCTGCAGGGGGCTTAGGGGCAGGGGAGTATCATAAGCTGTGAAGCAGTGTTGCTCTTTCTGTCTCCCTCTCTACTTCCCCTTCCCCTCTCAACTTCTCTATCTTTTTTTTTTTTTTTTTTTTTTTTTTTTTTTTTTTTTGCCTCTGGGTTATTGCTGGGACTCAGTGTCTGGACTACGAATCTACTATTCCTGAAGGACTTCTTTTCTCCATTGTTATTGATGTCGTTGTTGGATAGGACAGAGAGAAATCGAGAGAGGAGGGGAAAACAGAGAGGGGCAGAGAAAGACACCTGTAGACCTGTTTCACTACTTATGAAGTGACCCCCCTTGCAGGTGGGGATCTGGGGGCTCCAACTGGGACCCTTGCACCAGTCCTTGCACTTTGCACCATATACGCTTAACCCACTGTGCTGCCTCCTGATCCCTTAATTTCTCTGTCTCTAGCCACTAAAATACTAAGAGAGAGATAGAGAGACACCAGAGTTAGACATGGAAAGGCTGTAGGTAGGGGAGGGAGAGAACTCTAAGTACGAAAAAAAAAGAGGGTAGGAAGAAGCAGGAGACTGTGGAGAAACATCAAAGTTTTGACTTCAGGTCCTGAAACCAACATCCTTTCCTAATTTCTTGCCCCCTACCACATAACTCCAAACCAGGAGCTCCAAATGCCTCTGACAATTCTTGAAAATCACATTTTGTGGAACTGTAGAATAGAGTTAGAAAGTTACCAACTGCGCAGAGCTGTTGTAGAGATGAATGAAAGCAGGGAACTAAAGACACTGCTAGTCTGTGTGTGGCCAGGCAGGAGGGAGCAGGCTAGGACTCGGCAGAGACCATAGCTGTCTGACCGGATCACCTGGCCGGCTTTGTGTCCTAGACAAGATACACATCAATCTGGGAACCTCTTGAATTAAGGGTGAAATACTGATGTCTGTCATCTCCAAGAGATATTGGAAGAGTAAAAAAGGAGTTTTTTTTTTTTTTTTTTGGCCTCCAGAGTTATTGCTGGGGCTTGGTGCCTGCACTACAAATCCACTGCTCCTGGAGGCCATTTTCACCCATTTTGTTGCCCTTGTTGTTACTGTTGCCATTGATGTCATGGTTGTTAGATAGGACAGAGAACAATTGAGAGAGGAGGGGAGATAGATAGACACCTGCTTCACTGCTTATGAAGCGACCCCCTCCTGCAGGTGGGGAGCTGGGGGCTCAAACTGGGATTCTTAAGCCAGTCTTTGCATTTTGCGCCATGTGCTCTTAACTTGCTGCACTACTGCCAGACCCCCTAAAGGAGATTTTCTAAATGAGTATAGGAATATATTGGTACATTACACTGGCTTGAAAGGTGATGGTCAGAATTTAGAATATTAGTGATCTGAGGTGAGTGGTCTTAGGATACAATATCTTTTTTTTTCTTTTTTCTTTATGGGGGGACTAATGATTTACAGTCTACAGTAAAATAATTTGTACATTTGTAACATTGTAACACTCAGTTTTCCATATAACAATCTAATAGTCTAACCTCCCCAGTTCCTCCTCTGTCATCATGTTCCAGGGCCTAAACCCCAGAGTCCTTTACTCTGGTGCAGCACACCAACACCAGTCCAAGCTCTGCTTTGTGTTTTCCCTTCTTATCTTATTTTTTCAACTTCTGTCTATGAGTGAGACCATCCCATACTCATCCTTGGCTTTCTGGATGACCTCACTTCACAATATTCCTTCAAACTCCATCCAAGATGAGGTGAAGCAGGTGAGTTCACCATTTTTAGTAGCTGAATGTCCACTTGGTCGATTCCAAATTATATTCCTCCATGAGGATAATTTCTGGAACCATCCGTTCCACCCTGGTTCCATGGCTGCCAGATCTTAGCAACATCGCCCCGCCAGATATTCGTCGGGATGCGGCATCATCTAAGTTCATTTCCCACGTCTACGCTCGACCGGACCTGCCAATATACGCAGATATCTTCGCCCACCCTGTCCAACGCTTGACATCTCGTAACCCAATCTGGTCCTCTACGCCTACAATGAACTTCTCTGTTCCAGACTCTTGGAAACAGAGTTGGCAGTGAGCTGAGGTAAAGAACAAACATCTCATCACAGACCCCTGCAGGCATCAACCCGGCTTTGACCTAGCCCGTTATGATTGGGCCCTCCTCAATCGCTATCAACCAGGCCATGGCCGGTGCGCCGCTATGTTCCATCGCTGGGGAGCCAGAGACGACCTGAACTGCCCCTGCGGCTACAGACAGACTATGACCCACATAGTCAACGACTGACTGCCACCTCTCCAGATTCAAAGGAGGTCTCGAAACTTTACATCAGGCTCAACCTGACGCTGTTGACTGGCTACGGAAGAAGGGCAAACGCTAGAAGAAGAAGTAGCTGAATAACATTCTGTGGTGCACAGACTACAACTTATTCAGCCACTAGGATGCAGTACATTTTTATTGCCACCAGGGGACAGTTGCTGGGGCTGGATGTCTGCATGACTAATCGATAGCTCCTGATAGCCAATATTTTCCTTTTATTTGATATAACAGAGAGAAATTGAGATCATAGAAGATATATAGAGAGAGTAAGGGCCAAGTGGTGGTGCACCTGGTTGACCGTACACGTTACAGTGCACAAGGACTCATGTTCAAGCCCCTGTTCCCCATCTGCAGAGGAAAAGCTTTGTGAGTGGTGAAGCAGGACTGCAGGTATCTCTCTGTCTCTCTCCCTCTCTATCTCCCCCTTCCTTCTCAATTTATGACTGTCTCTATCCAATAAATAAAGATAGTTAAAAAATGTTAAAGGAGAGAGGGAGAGATGCCTGCAGACCTGCTTCCCCACTCGTGAAGCTTCCCCCCTGCAGGTGGGGAGTGGGGGCTTACACTCAAGTCCCCCTACATAGAAACATATGCATCCACCCAGTGAGCCACAGCCCAGCCCAGTTCAAGCCCCCAGCTAACCACCTGCAGAGGGGGTCACTTCACAAGCAGTGAAGCAGGTCTGCAGGTGTCTCTCTTTCTCTCTCCCTTTCTATCTCCCCCTCCCCTCTCAATTTCTCTCTCTCCTATCCAATGAAAATGGGAAAACAGCTTCCAGAAGCAGTGGATTCATAGTGCTAGCACTGAGCCCCAGCAGTAACCCTGAAGAAAAAAAAAAGTTTCAGTGTAAGAAGAATTCTGGATGATCTCATTGTATCCCAATTTTTCTGAAAGATTTTTTTACTAGTGATTTAATAGTAATTAACAAGATTGTAAGACAGCAGGTACAACTTGTTCCTACCATCAGAGTTCCATGTCCCATCCCCATCCACTGGAAATTTCCCTGCTACTTATCCCTCTGGAAATATGGACCAAAATTCTTTATGGGGTGCAAAAGTGGGGAGGTCTGGATTCTGTAATTGCTTCACCACTGGACATGGGCATTGGCAGGTGGGCCCATCCCCACCCCCATCCGTTTCTGTATTTCCCTATTTAATCACATAATCCTTTGAAAGCAAAGAAATTTTTCTCTAGTCAAAGGCAGAGAGATATCAAGCATGAGGAGGAGTCAACGTATGGTGCTTGCTGACTATGAGGTGTAATACCTAAGGAATAAGCAGAGGCCTCTAGGACCTATGGGTAACTTCCAGCACCAGGACACACAGGGCCTGCACTCCTGTAACCTCAAAGGACTAGCTTCTACCAACATACTGAAAAATGTGGAGGGATATTTTTCCTCAGAGTCTCCATAAAGGAAAGCAGCCTTGAAGGCACCTTGATTTCAGCCTAACATCACTTGTTTCAGGGAAGCTGAGAAGCATGCATTGTTGTGTCATTTTTCATACCTATAATAAAAGCAATTCATGTGTATGAGGTCACTCTGCCTCTCAACAGGGTTGTGGAGCCCGCAAGTCAGCCAGCAGTCGATTGGGACTTGGTCTCTGGCTGGAGAGCTCTTGGGTAGACCAGGAGCCAGGAGTCCACTTGAACTCAGTTCCCCGAATGTGGAGCTTGTGGGTTGGACCCTAGTACCCCATCCCTCTGGCCACGTAGCTATGGAGATCCCCAGGTCAACCAGCAGTCCATTGGGACTAAAAATCTTGTCTGGGGAGATGGTGTCAAAGTTGAGACTAGGGCTAAACAGCTGGTTTAGGGTGAAGAGTAGCCCCCAAGCTTGAAGAAAGTATATAAATACAATTAATTGTTTACCCTATCAATTTGACTAAGGGCCCATCACTATTCATGTTTAGCACAGGAGCTTGTGTTACCCCTGAATCCCTGTCAGTCAGAGCTTGCAGTCCATGGTCACAACAGCTGGGAATGTCCTAGGCTGCACTCATTTCTGGACCTGTCTTCCTTGAGTGGCAGTGCAGGCTAACTCAGCCTCCCTTAGGAGAATGAGACAGTCCCAACCACTGCTGCTCTACAGTGAGGGCAAGGTCCTGGAGAGGCCCACAGGAGGGCTTATGATGACGTTCATTCCTGATGGGAGTGAACTGTGATGGTGGAGAGAGGGGTCTATTTGAGGTTTAGACCTGTCATATCTATGTGAGAATCTAAGGATTGATGAGGTGGCCTGGTAACAACCAAAAAGGCCATCATAATGTGAGCCAGTCTCTTGCCTTTTTCCAGTTTTTGTTGTCCTTCCTTTACCTGATGAGCTTAGACTTTCTCCTCCCAGTTGTTAAATTATTGAGTGTCTTTTGTTGTATCCAAACAGGTATTGCATTTATGAGGTCTGGACTTTTTTTTTCTCTTTTTTTGATAGATCATGAAAAAAAAGTTGATGGCTTCATTTATGAATATTTGATTCCAAAGTCTATATTTTCACATCATGCCATTATGATAAACTATTTGCATAGTATACAGAGCTAAATGTTTACAAGTTAAATGAAAACAAAGTATTTGTCAAGAAGACTCCTGATCACAGACTTCCTGACACTTATTATTAGAATTCCTACTGCTTTGTACCTATTCCTCCATGCTTGTAAGAACATGTATGCTTGCTGTTTTACCAGCTGCATTTCTTTGTCTTAAAATATCATGCCAAGTGGTCGCACACTCGATTAAGCACACACACACTGCAGTGTACAAGGACCCAGGTTCAGGTCCCTGGCCCCACTTGCAGGAGGAAAACTTCATGAGTGGTAAAGCAGTGCTGCAGGTGTCTCTATGTCTCTCCCTATCTTCCCCTCCATCTCAATTTCCCTCTTTCTCTATCCAATAATAAATAAATAAAAGTTTTAAATAATATTTATAAAATAACATAAGGCCTGCTCAGTAAGAAAGGCTTCAAGTTGTCCTTTCTTATAACTCCTCACTCTATGGCAGAGGTCATGAGTTAAATTGTAGCAGGCCCACAATGTGAGGATAATACCAACATGTAATGTCCATGAACTCTGAGGATGGGCATTCTCCCTGAGAGTCTGGGGATTACACATGGGATGACCAGAGGATAATCTAAATATTCTTAGGGTGTCAAAGAAGTGTACTTGTAATGGCATTTATTAGACAACAGCGTCGGGTTGTGTTGGGGGGGAGAGAGAAGAGACCAGGAACTCTTGGCTGAGTGGGAATGCAAATCTTTATTCACACGGATGTTCCAGAGTTGGGTGTGAGCACAGTGGTTTAGTCCACATGGAACTAGCAAAATGGCTGCCTCCCACTATGCCCACCACTATGCCCTCTCCTCCAGGTCTTCTCCGGGTCAGGACGCGGAAGAGAAAAGGTGCGAAATTGGAATAGCAGTGGGTTTTGTAGGGTAAAAACCAGAAGTGGCAAGCTGAAAATGGAAATGGCTAGGAAAGGGGGTGGAGAGAGGCAAAAGGCATGCTGGGAAGGAGGAAGCATCCTTAGCAACTGTTGGGATGATTTTAACTGAATTAGCAATACCCTGAGGGGATAACATGGTAGGGATCTTTCAGGCAAAACAATGATTATGCAAGCAGAGCGGGGGGCTGGCTTTAAGGTCCAAAACAACAGCTAGTGTAAAGTTTGATATTTGATATGGTGTTATTTGTACCTTGACATTCACTTCCTTGATGTATGTTCACTTAAAAATATATATATTTGATCAAAGAGATACACATGGCCCACAAACATATGAAGCAACACTCCACTTATCATTAGAGAAATGCAAATTCAAATTACACTGAGATGCCACCTCACCCTTGAGAAAATATCTGACATCAACAAACTAGGAAACGACGGGTGTTGGAGAGGTTATGGAGAAAAGGGACCTCTGCTTCACTGCTGGTGGGTTCAGACCCTTTATAAGACTTGGTGGGCAATCCTTAAACAAATAAAAATGGAATCACCTTGTGATCCAGCAATATCACTCTTAGGCGTTTGTCCAGTGGACACTCAACTACTAATTAGAAGTGGCATATGCACCCCTGTGTTCACAGCTGAGTTATTCACAATAGCTGAAGAGTGGAAGCAGCCTAAATGCCCATCAACAGATGACTGACTAAGTTATGAGATTTATATTCCATGAAATAAGAGCCAGGTGGTGGCATACTTGGTTAAATGCACATAGTATGAAGTGCAAGGAATACTACTCTGTTATAAAAAAAATGATATTGTGTCCTTTGGTACTTCATGTATAGGACTGGGGGAGATTATGCTTAGCAAAATAAGTAAAGAGTAAAAGACAACGACCAGATGGTTTCCTCATATGTGGAATATAGAGATCTGATTGCAGTGCCCCCCAACCCGAATGGCAGGGAGCCTGACAGGGTCATCTCTGGACCTGCATTCAGACTTCAAGGAAGCTGGGCAGGAGGATGAGAATGGGTCGACGCATTCTCCCCCCGTTACTGTTACAAATAATTATACTGTCACAGTTGATTATAGTGCTTTGGCAGTGCCTGGTGGGAATGGAGAGGCAGAAGCACCCCCCTCTCCCTTACACAGGGGCATATTTGAAAGTTACATTATGAAAGTGGGGAAGGTGGGTCAGCATAGACGGACAAAATAAGTCATGTTATGACTTGCCCCTCAAGGAAAGAATACAGAGATTGAGGCCTCCCAGGTACAAGTTGACGTATTGAAACAAAGAAAGATTAATAGTTAAACTGTACCAGACCTAGATGAGCAGTGGTCCATGACTAGGCAAAGATCCGTATGCCCCCCACAGAAGATTAAAGGTAGAGATAGCCCTCAGCAAAAGTCTAAAACAATTCTGGGTATGACCTCCCCCGAGAACAGGACGATACTAAGCATTGTACCATTCTTTACAGAAATAGGGGAGTAACATATAGCTTGCCAAAGCCACAAGACTAAGCTGGTTGCTTAGACAACCTGAATGTAACCTGAAAAAAGTATAAAAGCTAATGCAGTTTCACTATTAAAATGAGTCCAGATTCACCCTCCAATAGAGTGTGGTGTCTATCTGTTCTCCCTCGCGCTGACTCCTGACCCACCTGGGAGGTTGCCTTCAAGACCCCTGACCCTCCTGCTGCTCATCCACTGTGGTGGTCCGCAGCATCTGATTTATATAATTTTCAAAAAAATAATCTGAACAAAACAGAAGCAAGCAAACTGTAAGACTTATGAGAACTCTCCTGGTTATCTTTGGGAGGTGAGAGGATGGGGATAAGAAACTTTGCTGGTGGGTGTGGTGTGGAACTATACATTGTAATTTTTCAACCTTGTAACAAACTACTAATAACAAATAATAAAAAAATAAATTATTCTATTCAATAGAATGCCAAAGCTTGAAGTGACATTTGGGATTATCTTGTCCCCTTCTCCCAGTTTCCAGGTGGATTTGGAGGGAAGAGCCTCTGCCAAGTCCATAGTGACTAGGCCACACGCACAGGGCCTCCTGGCAGGCAGAAGGAGATGATGGTCTACGACTCCAGCTAGTAGCCTGACACGTGACTCATCACTGGCCAAGTGGGATGACCAGACTTCCACTCTGGACTCTATCATATAAATATTACTGTCTGATAAGTGTTCACATGCTGTGGATATTTATAACTTGGCCCTCACCATCACCCTTGACAAGTAAGCCAGTATGCAGATTAGTATCAGATTAACAAGTGGGAAAACTCAGGATCAAGAAGAATGAGCCACTTATCAATGATCACAGCTGGTTCTCAGGGGTTCTTGGGGCTTGTGTGTCTGATATATATACATAATGCTAATTTATTATTTACTAGTTAGAGACACAGATACCAAGAGAAAAGGGGACGATAGAGAGGAAGAGAAACACCTGCAGCCCTGCTTCACTACTTATGAAGATTCTCCACTCTAGGGACTTGAACTACGTCTGTGTGTATTGGAACATGTGCACTCAGCTGGGTGTGCCACCACCTTGTCCCTTTAGCATATTTTCAACACCATGTTCTTCCTTGGATCCACTTGGGCTGTGTTGTATGCATTAGTTGGGGATAGAGCCATTTCCCTCTGGAAGGAGAATAGACCAGACCCCACTGGGCTGTCACAGTGAGCTGAGAACACAGAATTCTGACTCAATGTGAATGTCCTCAGGATCTTTGCTGATCTATAGAGAGCCTTCTCTCCTCTTTAAATCATGAGTCTATGCTAGTGAAAACTCTTTTTATATCCCCTTTCTCTTCTTCTGAACTCTAGTCTCTCTCTCTCTCTCTCTCTCTCTGCCTTCCCTTTCTCTTCCAGCTTATCAGAAGATATCTGAAATTGGTTTTTAGTTACCAGATAAAACACCTTCATCTAACTAATCTGTGATCATGACCCAGGTAGCGTGGGAGGAGATAGTTTGTTTTTTGTAACCTAAGAATGGTAATTTTATGAACCAAAGAGCCACCCCTTAGTTTAGTGACACCATCCTCTCTGCCTATTCAGAATCTTTGCAATTACAGGAATGACTTCATTCTCTGTGTCCCTAATTTTAAGGCTAAAGCAAAAATCCCATATTCAGTGGAGGCCCCCACTGGTCATGAGGTATGTGATTTCTTCCTTTCAAACTATTGTAGAGGTCAGGGAGATAACATAATCATTATGCAAAGTGACTTTGATTTTTGATTTTCATACCTGAGACTCTGAGATCCCAGGTTCAATTCTCGGCAACAACATAAATCAAAGTTGAGTAGTGAGCTCTGCTAAAAGGAAACAGAGAAACACATCCTGAAACATTACAGTGTGAATTATTAAGTCAGCAAACATTATTTTTCAGAATGCCAACTTGTTATCAACTACTTGCCTGCTTCCTTCTCTAGGTAGTTTACAGCTCAAGGGCCAGGAATGTGTGGGATAGAGTATATTTAAAAACGTTGGAATTGGAGTGTGTGTGTGTGTTTGTGTGTGTGTGTGTGTGTGTGTGTGTGTGTGTGTGTGGATTCACTTCTTTGTGTTGTTGTTGTTGTTGCTGGTGGTGGTGGTGGTGTGTGTATACACATAATGAGCACACATGTGCTGATCTTGAAAGTGGCATGTGTACACGTGTGAGCAAACACGGCTGGGGCTAGAGGTGATATCCATGCATGTGTGATGAAGTGTGGGTCCTGGAGGCACTGTTTGTGCATGGGTGAACACATGTGCTAGGGCTGGAAGTGCTGTGTGGTGCTGCCATACTTTACGGCTGGAGGTCAGACAGGGTGTGGGACGGGAGAAATTTGTATATGATTTGAGATTTCTCAGACTGCCTCTTGCCAAGTGGTTTACTCTGCAGCTCAAAATCAGTCCAGATGGGCCAGGGTGGAAAATACCACTGTCAGCAGCCAGGCCCTGACTCATTCCGAAAGCCTGCAGGCCTGCCTCTAGCCACGCTGAGCCTTACACTCCGGCCTGCACACCCTGCCTTCTGGTGGTGCTCTGAGGACTCCTGCTCATCCCCTGGGCCTCTAAGAACCCTCCAGACACCCTGTAGCACAACCATCACCCAGACTCCCACCTCAGGCCTGTCCTCTGTCTCAGATCATGGCTGACTCTGCTCATCAGGCTTTCCGAGTTCCAGATTTGCCCAAAGAAAGTCTTTTCCACCCCCACCCCCTCAGAAGACCCCAGAGGCCACATGGCTTAATGGCTATATGTGCTCTGCCATCCTTTCTTTCTCTCCAATTGAACTCACTACAGGGACCTGTCACCCTTCATCTCTGCTGAAAAGGAGCCACGGAGACTGTGTCTGACAGAGAAATGATGAAACAGCCAAATTTTCAGTTTGGCCATACTCTGTACATCATCCTCCCACCAACAATCCTTCTCCAGTTCCTGTTCCTCCCCACCCACCCTAAGAGTATGACTAAGGAATTTTTTTTTTGAGTACTTTAATCAGTAGACTGGAAACCTTTATACCTTCAGATGCAGCCATCTTGATGCAGCGTAAAGGAAATTCAGAATGGCTGCCTCAGAGGTTCCAGCCCCACTCCAGGACGGTGCTACTCTCTGTGCTTACAGCTGTATCCTGTTTGCAGGATATTGCTCTGAGTTCATGCTACCCAGCTACAGGATGTTCCCTCTGCTTCTGATGAGAGAATCAGTACTGAATTTAAATATGGGCTATTTACAGTCAGCAAGTCTGCTCTGGGGCTGGTGTCTGATAGCCAGTCAGGTCAGTGCACTTACCTACCTGCTATTAAATTTTCTTCCTGAGAGGAGAGTGATCTCTTCAATTCGAGACCTCCCTAGACCTTCTTTCATTAACTCTTGCCTTGGGAAACCCACTGCCATTAAGATACTCAAAAAGGAGAAAATGGATGGAACTGGAGGTCATTTTGTTAAGTGAGAAGAGTAAAGGTCTTATGCTAAGTAGAATATATATAGAGGTGAAGGATGAACTTTGGGATGGTTTCAATTGATTGTAGAATAGAGATCACTAGAGCAATAAACTAGCCAAAAAAAAAGTAACTAAACTGTTTCTTAGTGTTTGTGAAGGGACTGGTGGTTTCAGAGGAAGGACTGGGAGACACGGGACCTTCACTGGGGAGAGTGTGGTCAACTGTACATACATGTGCAAGTATGAAAGTTGGTGCATAGCTGAAAGCTTACAATTGTGTAAGGCAGCCTTAATAACATTAATAAATACAACATATTTTTAAATTATGCTCAAAGATGCATGCCCTCCACGTTAACAATTTCTTCTATGCAAATTACATAATCTACTTCTGTCCCCTTCTTCTGAGGAGTCAACAGACCATGAAGAGAGCTGAAGGAAACTTCACACAGCCTTCCATCTGCCTAAGTCTTCTCTCTGAATCTTCCATGTCCCTTTCTATATTTACCCCTGATTTTTTAAAAAAATAAAACCCAACTGCTGCTGGGCTCCATGATGCCCTCCATACCAGATTTCCAGAACAGCATGCCCTGTTCCTGCACACAGCCTAGGGGAGTGCCACTTCATGACAGCAAAGCAGGGGCCAGGGAAATTAATGCCACTATGTGTGGATTGTACGGCCCTTAGCTGAGAAGTCTTTAGACAGAAACTCATTCTCAGTAAAGAAACTGTTGGTTACAGAGGCAGTGAGGGTGGGAGGGCAGGTGGTCCTCACTATGCACAAGGACCCATGTTCAAGCTCCTGGTCCCCACCTGCATCAGGGAAGCTTCTCAAGTGATGAACCAGTGCTATAGGTGCCTTTCTGTCTCACTCCTCATCTGTCTCTCTATCTTTCTCACTATTTCTCTGTCTCTGTCTAATAAATAAATAAAAATTAAAAATAATAACAAGGACCAGCTGGTGGCATACCTTGTTAAGTGCTCACATTACAGTGCACAAGGACCCAGATTCAAAGCCTTGGTCCCCACCTACAGGAGGAAAGCTTCACAAGTAAAGTAGTAAAACAGGGCTACAGGTGTCTCTCTGTCTCCCCCTCCCCTCTCATTTCTCCCTGTCTCTATCCAACAATAAATAAAAACATTAAAACAATTCTTTAATTCTGGAACCTCTAGGGTAGGGCTAACTTTCCTGCATGCTTCTCTCAATTCATACCAAATGATATTGCATCTGCTGATCCCAACCTAATCAGTGCAGTGAGTACCACCTCAGCATGCTTCACTTCACACTGTGTCCAGAGACCTTAGGCATGGAATGTCAACCCTTCAGCCCCATTACCCAAGTGAGACCTTTTCTTTCATGGGAAATAATTCCATTTCAGGTGGTTCCCTTCCTAACAAAGTGACGTTAGATATAGACCAGGTCCCATGAGGTAGGGTGTATGTTCATATGTATCCATAAATTAGGGCAAAATATATACCTGAAAGCAAAAGTGTACAATAGTCAGTATATGCAACAAGCAAGCAGAAAGACCTAAAAAGACACCATAAAGTTTCGAGTGAAATAGTGTCTACTTAGACCTAGATACCCTCCTCACCTACTTCCTATTATACTTCACTCACTCACTTCAAAGCTAACCTTAGCAAAGCAAGGACTGCAGAAGCTGAATAAAGGCAAGTGACTGGCATACTTTAACCATGACTCTTTAGTCACTACCAGGCCACCCCATCAGCTGGGGCCCTAGTCGGGGAGTCCTGAGATTCCCAAAGAGACAAGATGAGCCTAGACCTCAAATAAATCCCTCTCTCCATTGTTACTGGTCATCTCTATCAAGAACAATACAATAGACCCCTCTATGGGCCCCCATTAGGAATTTGTCCTCAACATGGATCAACAATGGTAGAAAATGGTCCATCCTCTCCGAAGGGAGGCTGGACAACGTACTCTATCTTCCACTGGAGGAAGATGGGTTCTGAAATTGGGCAGCTTGGAATGTTCCTACTTATGACCTCAGAATGTGAGCTCAGATTAAGGGATGCAGAGGTCACATAGGCTCCTAAGCTGAATATGGGCCCTAGATCACATCAGATTGATGGAGTTTACAGTCAACAATATTTATACAACTTTCCCGTATTTGGGAGCTACTCTTTGCCCTGATCCAGCTTTCTGGTCCTTTTTCCAGCCATGACATCATCTCCCCCGGCAATAACTTGGGTCCACCTGCATATCAGATGTCAGGCTCAGGAAAAACAAAAACAAAACAAAACAAAACAAACAACAACAACAAAAAAAAAACTAGTATAGTCATGGGCCCTTTGGAATATAACTGATATAGGCCTACTTACTATCTACAGAACAGAAACCCCCAAATCTTCATCTGCACTACTCTAGCCTTTAGTTTCATGATTAGTAAACAATTTGTTTGGCTTTATATATTAACTCTTCTTTCAGCCAGATGCTGCTGTCATGCCAACTGGACTTCCCTGGGCAGGCAACCCACCAACATGTCCTGGAGCCCCACTTCCCCAGAGCCCCACCCCACCAGAGAAAAAGAGAGACAGGCTGGGAGTATGGATTGACCTGTCAATGCCCATGTTCAGTGGGGAAGCAATTACAGAAGCTAGACGCTCCACCTTCTGCACCCATAATGATCCTGGGTCCATACTCCCAGAGGGATAAAGAATAGGAAAGCTATCAGGGGAGGGGATGGGATACAGAGTTCTGGTGGTGGGAATTGTGTGGAGTTGTACCCCTCTTATCCTATATATTTTTTTAGTGTTTCCTTTTTATAAATAAAAATTATTAAAAATTTTTCTTTAAAAAATAAAATAATAACAAAGGCAGTGCATTCTGAATTATGTTATCACCAAAATAAGTGAATAAAAATTCAACTTAAAGTAGATTTTTGAGCCCCCAACAAATGGTCTAGCTAACAGAAAATACAAGCTTGGTGTATATACACAAGCTGAATTCCTGCAAATATCTGTGCTCTCACTTTGGGATAAATAGTAAGTAAAAATCCTTTACTTGTAGACTTTTTATTTTTTTATTGCCACCAGGGTTATTGCTGAAGTTCGGTGCTGGCACTACAAATACTGGTGGCCATTTTTTCTCTTTTTTTTATTGGATAGAACAAAAAAAGAGTGAGAGATAGAGAAGGAGAGAGAGAGACTCCTGTAGACTTGCTTCACCCTGTAAGAAGCATCTCTGCTGCAGGTGTGGTGGTGGGGGGGGTCTTGAACCTGGGTCCTTGCACTGGTCTCTGTGGGTAGTAATATATGCTCTTAACCAGGTGCACTACTGTCCAGCCCCTCTTTGTACCTTTCATTGCAGGTAACATCTGAATTCTGGGGTGTCAAGATGTCCTCTGGGAGAGTCAGGCAGTAGAGCAGCGGGTTAAGTGCACGTGGCAAAAAGCGCAAGGACCCTCATAACGATCCCTGTTCAATCCCCGCCCCCGCTTCCCACCTGCAGGGGAGTCACTTCATAGGCGGTGAAGCAGGTCTGCATGTGTCAGTCTTTCTCTCCCCCTCTCTGTCTTCCTCTCCTCTCTCCATTTCTCTCTGTCCTATCTAACAACGATGACATCAACAATAATAACTACAACAACAATGAAAAACAACAAGGACAACAAAAGGAAAATAAATATAAAAAATAGAAATTAAAAAAATATGTTCTCTGGGGTTGGATATCTGACTCGTGTCCCCAACTGTCCACCAATGACAAGCACCAAGTATAAACATTCTCCTCGGGAGTCGGGCAGTAGCACAGTGGGTTAAGCGCACATGTCGCAAAGCACAAGGACCAGTGTAAGGATCCTGGTTCGAGCCTCCGGCTCCCCACCTGCAGGGGAGCCGCTTCACAGGCGGTGAAGCAGGTCTGCAGGTGTCTCTCTGTCTCTCTTCCTCTCTGTCTTCCCCTCCTCTCTCCATTTCTCTCTGTCCTAACAATGATGACATCAATAACAACAAGAATAATAACTACAATAATAAAAAAACAAGGGCAACAAAAGGGAAAATAAATAAATATATATAAAAAAACACCATTCTCCTCTAGAATTTGCTCCTGCGAGTTGGAATACCAGGAAACGGGCCATACAGATCTGGACGGCAATTCAGTCACCTAGTCCCAACCCAACACTCCTTTGCCTGTTGCAAGAAAAGAAGTGAGAATTGGACCAGTTGATTTGGGATACATGGTGCATATTAGCTTTGGATGCTCCCGGTTAAAACCCCTAGTGGTATCACGGATGATTTAAAACACCCTTCTGGACAAAATAGTGTTGCCTTGGATCACATAGCAGGTCTATGTTAGGAATACAGGTTTTGAAGAAGCAGATCTAGGGTTGGAAGTGAGAGTGAGAGTTTCTTGACATGTCAGAGCAAAACGTGGTCAAAACATATTGTTGACTGTTATGATAACCCAGTGTTGAAAAGAATCCTCTGATTAGCTGATTGATAGTTTTGGCACATTGGTGGTGGATGTGATACAGCAACACACAATTTGAAGAAAGATGAAATGGTCACCTGCAGTACATCACATCTTTTTAAAAATTTCTATTTATGAAAAGGAAGCACTGACAAAAACCGTAGGATAAGAGGGGTACAACTCCACACAATTCCCACCACCAGAACTCCGTATCCCATCCCCTCCCCTGATAGCTTTCCTATTCTTTATCCCTCTGGGAGTATGGACCCAAGGTCACTGTGGGATGCAGAAGGTGGAAGGTCTGGCTTCTGTAATTGCTTCCCTGCTGAACATGGGCGTTGACTATAATCTTATAAACCAACAAGACCTCAGGGTAAAGAATCACTAGACTGAAAAACAGTCAACCACAGAAAGAGGAAGCTATATTATTTCTTCTTTAGATATGCTCAATGCTTGTTAATTCTAAAATTCTTACAGATTGGTCATGGACAAAATTAAATAGAAGAATTCCATAAATAAAAATTAAAGCACACTATAATGACATGAAAAATTCCAGAAATAACCACCATGAATATTTTGACATTCTTCTGTTTTTTAGTTTCTAGTCGAGTGTGTCTAGAGTTACATATTTATACTAATTCCTTATGCTCTTTTTTATTGTACCTTTGTTTGTTTGTTATATCTATTACTATTTCATAAGCTATTTCAAATTTCCACTAAGGTATCTGTGAAGTCGTAAAAGAACAAGATAAAAGAGAAACTTGAAAGAACTCTGTCTTTTGTTAGTAGTATGTTTTGAGTACTGTCTGAATGCTAAAAAATCTTATCTCCCTTCACAACAGCCCAAAGAAGGAGGTACTACTTTTTCTCCATTTTAAAAATCAGGAAGCTTAAACTTAGGCGGATAAAGGCATATATTTGAGGTTATAGAGAGTAATGTGTACTCCCAACTTTGTGGGAAACAATCTCTCCATTTTATAAATGAGTAAAATGGTGACATAGAAATTGCCCAAGATATCAAATGGAATGGGGGCTGGTGGCACACCTGGTTAAGCAAAGTCACAATGCATGAGAACTCAAGTTTGAGCCCCTGGCCACCCACCTGCAGGGGAAAGCTTCACTAGTAGTGAAGCAGGGCAGCAGATGACTGTCTGTCTCCTTGTCTCTCTCCCTCTCCCTCTCCCTCTCCCTCTCCCTCTCCCTCTCCCTCTCCCTCTCCCTCTCCCTCTCCCTCTCCCTCTCCCTCTCCCTCTCCCTCTCTCTCTCTCTCTCTCTTTCTTCTTTCTCCCCCCACCTGCCTTCCCTCTTAAATAGAATATCAAATAGAATAAAGATATCAAATAAGGAAAATCAGAACTGGGACTGAACCCCTTTTCTCAGTGGTGTAAGGAGCCAGCCTCTTGGCTTGTGCCCTGTCCTTGCACCTCAAGTACAGAAGTCTGTATTTCTCTTTCTCCATGAACTCCCAGGAAGCAAGCTGTACTTATAGCAGAAAAAGAATTGCTATGAACTTCAGCATTCTTCCTCCACGAGTGAGACAGTTCTGAAAAAGCTTCTGCATGTTTCTCTCAAAGGTCCACAGTAGGACTGGTCCCACTCTTTTGGTTACCACTCTGAGTTGGTGACATTTCTTCCTCCGTAGATTTCTTTCCTGTCTTTATCGTACCTGCCCATTCTCACAACACTAGCTCCCATTCCAATCCTTTGCACTCAATGACCTCTATCAGGGGCTGCTTTTAAAGAAGCCTAAACATAGCATCCTGCTAGATCAAAGGCACATGGCATGGGGGAATGCACAAGTCCCAGTGGCTCCGTGGTTCCATAGTCTGTGGTGGGCGGGGCTGGGTTTCTGTGTACATCTCGCCTGCATGTGCAAGACACATGTGTCTGGACACACACCTGGGTGGGGATGTGGGCCGGTGGCCATGTCTGTGTGCCAACCCACAAGTTCAAAAGAGTAGAGTAAAATGGAAGCAGCGTTTTATGTAAATACTGGGCAACCAGAATACTTTGCTTTTGCTTCTAGTCATTTCAGAGTTTCTGAAACGCGCTGTTTCTTCTCTTCTCTTGGATGGAAGGTTACAGAGTGGGAGTGGGGGAAATGAGGTTATTTAGAGACCCCTCTCTTTATACATGTCTCCCCTTTCCTTTCTACCCACCAGAACCCCTAAGGAAGATGTTCTGAACAGAAGGATATTCTTGCAACCTTAGGCAAAGCAGGTGACACTTCCCTCTCCCCTGGGTAGCTGAAAGACTATAAATCACTCAAGGGCTCCCACTCCTGACCAGTGCCCCCAACTCCAGAGAAAAGGAGAGAGGGATCCTGTAGCCGAAACACTTCTAGAGTTGACGTAGGACACTAGAGGTTTGAAATCCTCTCCTACTTTTGGCAAACTCACGGCATCTGACCCCTCTGAATTTAAGAACAGGGATGTCTACAAGCTTCTCATCATCCCATGAGCCGGTAGAATGTGTTGCAGAGGAAAAGATTTTAGGACCAGGCAGCAGACTCACATCTTGACTGCCATCTCTATGAACTTAGGAAGTAAATATACTTCTCTGGTGTTTGTGTGTGTGTGTGTGTGAATGTGTGTGTGTGAAATTAAGATTTTAAAATAGTTGATCTCATTTAAATGCTAATTTTTTAAAGGAAATGAACTTTATTTGTTGGCTATTGCAATATGCTTATAGATATCTAGTTACTCCTTTTCTCCTATCCAGCTATGTCCTGGGAGAATCAGGGAAAAGGAAACACGTACAGATAGACAGATGAGGTGGATATCATGTTTTGAGGTATGGGACATTCTTCTTAGGGCAAACAATGGTCAACTCAAGTGTTGATTTAAAGTGATTCAAAAGGCTTTCACCATAGTAGGTCCTAGAGGTGAATACAAAACTGGGATTTACAGAGATTTCTGTTGGTATGCATGAGACCCTTTCTGTTTCATTTGGTTTAAATCCCCCCCTGCTTAACACTATTCTATTTACATAACCACTTCATTCTATTTACATAACCACTGATAACAAGTTCCACCCTCCCTCCAGGGCATTTGTGGTTCAGTGATAGGATTCTCGCCTAATCTGCCCCCTCCTTGTCACACTCTCATTTTTACCAGTCACTTTTCTCTCCACCCTCTCTATGTCACATCCTGTTTCCACCCTACTTGGCAAGTATATATAAAGACAGCATTGTGAGTTTTAGAGTACTGTACTTTACTTTGAGTTTAACTTAGCTCGTCTTAGATTGTGCTGCGTCCTGCATGAATAAAGAGATACTGCCTACAACCCAGCCATGAGTCCCGGGTTGTCTGTTACCCGCCCGTGAAGCCAGCCTGGCGAAAACAACATAACCCGTTGAAAACAACATATGGCGCCCAACATGGGGCCAGACCTGCGCAACTCCCAGATAAGTGAAGACTTTGCCTACCTATGCACTATGGTCTTCTCTTCTACTTACGAAGAGGTTTGCCAAAGCCTCTACTGTTTCATCATGAGACAGTTACTCTGTCTCTGGAACATTTTGCTCTGGGCCACACTTCGGTTCCCTGACCGGGAACTTTGGTTTCTTATGACCGGGATCATAGAGCTTGGGAGATGCACGGAGATTTCTCCTTGGACTTTCTGGATTGCCTCTCCCATGTTTCCTGAGGAAAAGGACTACATTTTGCTCCGGGCCATAGTTTGGTTCTTTATGACTGTGATCATAGACCTTGGGATATGCATGGGGATTTCCCCTGGAACTTTCTGGACTTCTTCTCGAATGTTTCCCATGGATAAGGACTACTCTAGTTTGAGGAGCATTCTCCAGTACCCTGGCAGTTCCCAAGTATGGAGACACGTGGTTAGTTCTACTCTCCTGATTGGATTCTTTCTTCAATGGGAAGACACTTTTAAAAATGGGTGCCTGAAGCAATCCAGCAGGAACAGTCAGAAGCACCCTAAATGGAATTTCGAGGACCTTTTTGGACTAGGACGTCCTCCGGGGATTCTTAATCCTACATTGTGAGATCTTGATAATCTGGTTCAAGTTGCGTTTCATAAGAGAATGATTTGAATGACTGAATTTTTGTTTGACATTGACTTAAAAAAAAATGCTGGACTCAGCCATGATTTCTAGAGACATCCAGAAACAATCCAAAAATTGTTTTTTCCCTCCTATGATTTCTCTTTTATGTCTTGACATGAATCTGAAACGTTTAATCCTGAAAACTGTATGAGTTATGGGTGGGGCAGATAGTGCAATGATAATGTTAATTATTCTCATGCCTAAGGCTTTTAACCATGGTTCTTCTGTTTACCTTTCCACATTTTATTGAGTTTAAACTGTTTAAACAACCTTAAAATCATACACTAGAAAGGACTTCCAATTATAATGGAGTTATCAATTATAGTAAACTTCTAATCTGCTACAAGTTTTGTTTGACAAATAAGTGAATTTCAGCTGTCAAAGTCTTCACATGAAAAAGCATCTACTCAAATGGAATTCCTGGAAATCCATTTGGATCCTGTTCTCTGACATCACCCCCGGAAACCAATGATGAGACCTGGCACGACCTGAAGAAACAGATTCACAGACTCCAAAGCTCACTCTCTACAGAAAAGCAGAATTCTGGTGGCCGACATTCCCCATCGAGACAGACGTGCAGCGTTTCATCCTCTGGCATTTTCTTCTGTGGTCAGCTACTTTGGACTGACACCTCCATCGGACTTACTGGTACATGCTGCTGTGTTTCTCAAAGACTAACTTCAGCCAATTGCCTTGAGACTTTATAGACCATGTCCCCTTGCCTGCAGGCTCTGTCCCAGAGGCAGAAAACTCCCCCTCCTTATTAGGTTATGCCCACAGAGGCATGAAGCGCCCCAAGAGGCAAGAGATACCCACAGAGGCATGAAGCGTTCCCAGAGGCAAGAAATGCCCTTTCGCCTGCTAGGCCTTGCCCTTTGAGGCAAGAAAAGCTCCCCTTGGCATCACGCTGGTTATTGCTGCTCGCCTATTTTGTTTTCCATGTCTTATGCCAGTTCTTTTGAAAACACCTGTATGATATACGTTTCTGTTCACCCCACAATGGCCATTAGTTAAAAAGAAAGGGGGAATTGTTGGTATGCATGAGACCCTTTCTGTTTCATTTGGTTTAAATCCCCCCTGCTTAACACTATTCTATTTACATAACCACTTCATTCTATTTACATAACCACTGATAACAAGTTCCACCCTCCCTCCAGGGCATTTGTGGTTCAGTGATAGGATTCTCGCCTAATCTGCCCCCTCCTTGTCACACTCTCATTTTTACCAGTCACTTTTCTCTCCACCCTCTCTATGTCACATCCTGTTTCCACCCTACTTGGCAATATAAAGACAGCATTGTGAGTTTTAGAGTACTGTACTTTACTTTGAGTTTAACTTAGCTTGTCTTAGATTGTGCTGCGTCCTGCATGAATAAAGAGATACTGCCTACAACCCAGCCATGAGTCCTGGGTTGTCTGTTACCCGCCCGTGAAGCCAGCCTGGCGAAAACAACATAACCCACCGAAAACAACAGATTTCTACTATCCACCTAGGAGAAAAACAAAAACGTAAACCACCTGATTATGAGGATTGGTGGTGGTGCACCTGGCTGAGCACATGTGTTACAATGCACAAGGCCCTAGGTTCTATCCCCCCGATCCCCACCTTCGGGGTGGGGGGGGGAGAAAACTTTGCAAGAGATGAAGCTGGGCTGCAGGTGTCTCTCTGTCTCTCTCCCTCTCTACCACCCCCTTCCCTCTCTATTCCGGGTTGTCTCTATCCAATAAATAAATGAATATAACTTAAAAAGTCTTTAAAAAATAAAGCACCTAATTACAAAGGGATAAAAGTGTAAACTGAAGCACTCCAGAGAGACAAAAGATATAGTTAAAGCTACATAAATTCACTAGGCATCGTAGCAATAAAAATCAGTGTGGCGACTACACATTCTTTCATATACACATTGCTGGGAGAAATGCAAACTAGCAGAGAAGTCCTGCAAAGCGGTAAACTTCAACTGAAACTTTGAAATATGCCCTCCAACCCAGTGATCGCACTTTGGAACTCAGTTCCATAAAAGTGAAAGTATAAGGCCAGCTTTTTTTTTGTATTATCATTATTTATTTATTGGATAGAGACAGTCAGAAATCAAGAGGGAAGGGGGTAATAGAGATTGAGAGAGACAGAGAGACACCTGCAGCCCTGTTTATCCCCTTGCAAAGCTTTCCCCCTGTAGATGGGGACCAGGAACTCGAACCCAGGTCCTCGCACATTGTAACATATGCTCTCAACCAAGTGTGCTACCCAACCATCCCTTTTTTTTAAACATTCTCCTACCTTCCTTTTTCTGAACTCCTGAATCTGCTACAGTAGGTCACAATTTATTGAAGTTAGGTCTCATCTGTGAGTGAAAACATCTGGTATTCATCCTTCTCTGGCTTAATTCAATCAGCCCAATTCCCTCCAGTTTTTTTTAAATATTTATTTTATTTATTTATTCCCTTTTGTTGCCCTTGTTGTTTTATTGTTGTAGTTATTATTGTTGTTGTCGTTGTTGAATAGGACAGAGAGAAATGGAGAGAGGAGGGGAAGACCGAGAGGAGGAGAGAAAGATAGACACCTGCAGACCTGCTTCACCACCTGTGAAGCGACTCCCCTGCAGGTGGGGAGCCGGGGTTAGAACCGGGATCCTTATGCCGGTCCTTGTGCTTTGCGCCACCTGCGCTTAACCCGCTGTGCTACAGCCCGACTCCCATTTGTTGGGTAGTATGCCACCTCCCCCTGGCTTCTGCTTAACCATATGCCTATATAGGGATTTACTGATCCCATTCAAAGCTTTGGTCTATTTACATAAATCACTTTTACATTTACATAAAGCACTCCCTCCAGGGCATTGGTGGTTCAGTGATAGGATTCTCACCTGTTCCGCCCCCTCCTTGTCACACTCTGATTTTCACCAGTCACTTTTCTCTCCACCCTCTCTATATCACATCCTGTTTCCACCCTACTTGGAGAGTATAAAAACAGCTGCTCTTCTGATTAAAGACACTTGGAAATTGCTTTCCGGCTCCGAGAGTTTCAGAGTGTATCTCCTGCGGAAGTTAGTGCGGCAGGAGTTCCTGATCCCTCTCCCACGCAGCAGCCTAGATCGGCTCCAGTTGAGTTCTCTCCAAGTCAGAGAGCACTAGCTCGGGAAGAAGTACCCTCAGGCTATCCCGGCATCCATTCCCTCCAGTTTTATCCATGTTGTAGCAGAAAAGGTGATTTAACGCTTTCTTGCAGCTGAAGAGTATTTCACTCTGCCTATGTACCATAACGACCCTAACTACTTTTCTGTTGCTGGACCCTTGGGTTGCTTCCAAATTTTCACTATTACAAATAGCACTGCCATGAACATAGGCATGAGTAGATCTCTTCAGACAGTGGTTTTGTGTTGTTTGGATAGATGCCTAGGACAGTTGGTATTTAAGGCACTGGAATGTATGAGGTCAGTAGTGAAGCAAAGAAGAGATACTGAAAAATTTCAAAACCCAACCTCAATTATTTCCAAACAAAACATCCAGAGCCTTGAGAATATTTGTAATAAATGATGTGGAAGAATGTCCTCTGTGGTGCTTGGCTCTACCAGCCACCTCAGGCCTCAGGAGTGATGTTGCTGGCCCCAGCCCTTAGCTGGTCCACGTGGGGGCAAAGCTGACTGGAGATCCTCTCCTGCCACGGTTCCCAGGTCAGGCCTGTGATCTTACTTCCTCCCTCTCCCCCTTCTTTCCATCCTACCTTTGCCCAGAGATGATGGAAGCTTGGTGTTTAGAAATGATTCCAATAATTTTGCAGGCCTAAGTCTTCTTTTATTACTTTTTTCATATGATACAGCTTGAGTTAATATGTGTCACTCGTTTTTAGAAGATGAAGCCTGTGGGATTATTTGGAATGGAGTGGGGGAGATTTCAGACCAGGATGTGGGCATGCTAGCAGAGATGTAGTGCAGCCAACAGAATGAGACTTCAGTCCTTACAGGCAAGAGAGAGGGCAGGACACAGGGAGGAAGGCAGCACTGTGCATGTCTTTCTCTGGTGGTGCATGGCTGAAGAAGTCAAATCCAACCCCCTTCTTGCCTTGTCCTGCATCCAAGCTTATGTACAGAGCAGATGCCTCCCCTTACCTGGTCACCGGCCTGCTGGGTACTATAACTCAAGGTGTCACATGGCCTTTACATTGCTTTGTTTCTTTATATGTTTCTAAGACACACAGTTAGATAAACAGATGATAGATAGATAGGTACAGAGATACATAGTCAGACCACAACACTGAAGCTTCCTCCAATGAGGACCAGACTCGAAGCTGGGTCTCACACATAACAAATCAATACAATACAATGCAATGCAATGCAAATCAATACAATACAATACAAATCAATACAATACAATACAAATCAATACAATACAATACAGTACCCAAGCCATTTTGGATAGGGAGATATTTTGCTGGCCCTGAGATTCTCACTTTTTACTCAAGATAAAATTCTTTAGCAGCATGGGAAGTTCTTTAAAAACATATATATAAATATCCTATCATCCAGAGACAACACTCCTAGGTAATTTCCAAGATATAATAAAAACAGAAACAACTCGAGGATATGCCTGTGTACCTACCTCTATATTCACATCAGCACTTTATTACCCACAATAGCCAAGAGTCAGAAGCAGCCTGGCTACCCATCAGCAGAGAGCTGGATGAAGGTGCCGTGGCATGTACTGTCATATTAGAATGATGGCATTTGGTGACACTGTGTGGAACTTAAGGTGGTTATACCATTAGAAAATCAGAAAGTCAAACAAGTAGCAATGCCTTCTCATATATGTGGAACTTTAACAATAGACTACCCAGAAAAATCAAGACAGAAATTGCGCTTTGATTCTGCAACAAATATGGTGGCTACCAGAGGGGGAAAGAAAGGAGAGAAAGGCAGAGCAGGACAGGCATACTAGGAAAAACAGCACTTTTGCACGACTTTGACCTTCTGGTTCTAGTTAGTATGTGCCGTGTGCTTTGCCCAGTGCCCTTGACTTCTCTGAGTAAATGGGAACAGCTGATCTTCTTTCCAAGAGCTGCTTTCGATCAACTGCTTTGGACACTGCCGATATTTTCATTTACTCTTTCCAACGTCTACTATGGAGTGAGGCTGTGTGTTCAGTTTTAAAGAAGAGCAGACAGAATCCCAGCACAGCTAAAGATGTTGCTGATAGTCACATACAAAGAGTGGCAGAGAGGGGGGCCAGGCAGTGGCACACCTGGTTGAGCACACGGGTTACAGTCCACAGGGACTCAGGTTCAAGCCCCTGGTCTCCACCCGCCAGGGGAAAGCTTCACGAGTGGTGAAGCAGGGATGCAGGTATCTCTCTGTCTCTTTCCCTCTCTACTTCCTCCTCCCCTTTGAATTTTTCTCTGCCTTCTTCCAATAATACTTTCTTTAAAGAGAAAGTTTAAAAAGAAAGAAAGAAAAAAGTGGTTGAGAAAGGAACTGGTGAAATAACTCACCTGGGTGGCACACGGCTATGCACATAATTCACATTTGAGTCTGGACCCCACTACAGGGCAGGAAGTTTTGGTGCTATTCTCTCTCTCTCTCTCTCTCTCGCTCTCTCCAGTTCTGTCTCTATCTTAAAAGAAACTAAATGAGATGGCCCTGGCAGAGAAGACCCTAAGCCTGCATCCACCTCAAGTGCCAGCAGGGCAGCACTGTGTCTGCTCACTGTGCCTGAGTTTGCCTTTAGCCCTCGGGCCAGAGCTTCTAAGTCAGCTCCCCACTCAGTGTTCTCTGTGTTCTCTGTCCTCTGTTTTGCTCTCCGTGCTGTGAGTGAGAGGCTGGTTCAAGTGCTGCCTATGACATCTCATCTCTGAGTCTTTAAGCAGAAGCTGGGCCAGAGTCATCATGAGAACCACACAGGTGCTCACTGGACTCCTGGAATCTTGTTATTATTCCAGAGTGACACAACGGGAACACAGAATCAACGAGGGGATTTAAGGTTGAGGCTCAATATTGGGTGCTTCTTATCAACCACAGAGTGACCCCAAGACCATGGCAGATATGCTCCATCCAGCACTGTGCATGGCTCACGAGTGAGTTCATGAAGGCAGGAAGTGAGCAGAAGCCACAGGGAGAGTTCAGTTTACATGGACTGCACTTCCCACCACAGAAGAGGGGTTTCTCTTCCAGTCTGTGGGATGAGCTTCCATCACGGGTTTGCTAGGCCTGGAAAATGTGAGTGTTAAAGCATTATCATCCAAACCACAGACTTGACCAGGGTTAAGATGGGAACAGGAAGAGGCAGCAGAAAAGGAGTTGAAAAGAGAATCTCATGGCATTGGGGTATTGGCAGGAAAGGGGTTGGTGGAGCTGGCTGGGGGTTTATGGTTTGCCATGATCCTTAGCTGAGTTCTTAATTTTTCCTCTAGGGTTATTTCTGGGACTCAGTACCGGCACTACGAATCCACTGTTCCTGGAGGCCCTTTCTTTTTTTCTTTTTTTTTATTGGATAGTACAGAGAGAAAAAGAGGGGAGGAGATAGAGAGGGAGAGAGAGAGAGATGGACCCCTGCAGACCTGCTTTACCACTCTAAGTGTCCCCACTGCTGGGGGGGCAAGAGGGGGAGTTGAACCCAGATCCTTGCTCAGGTCCTTGTGCTTAGCACTATGTGTGCCTGAGATGGTGTGTGGATCCAACACCCAGCACCCTGAACACTCCTTCGGTAATGCCTCTCTGAGTCTTACCACAGACCTCAAAGGGAGGTATAACTATTAGGTCCATTTGTGCTTGTAAACAGTGAGAAACAAAGAAGCTGAGTTAATTTCTATAGATCACACAGATCTAAAGTGACAGACAAAATAGGAAGCAAAGGGGAGGTGGGGGGGTGTATAACCTGATTGCATGCACAAGTAAGCACGAGCAAGGACCTGGGTTCAAGGTCCCAGTCCTCATCTGCCAGGGCGAATCATCATGTGCAGCTAGTCAGTGCTGCTGGTGTCTCTCTTTCTCTCATCCCCTCTATCCCACCCTCCTCTTTAAATGTTCTCTGTCCTATCAAAGAAAAGAAAAAGAAAGAAACACACATCATTTTGTTAAACATTAAAGTTTCAAACCAATTCAGTAAATATACATATATATGGAAGCAAGTTAAATGTCTACTAACAGATGACTGTATAAAGAAATTCTGGGATATATATGTATGAAATGTTGCTCTGAAATTTAAGCAATAAAGATGAGATTGTGGTGGGTGGGGCTGGGAGGGTCATGCTAAGTGAAATAAAGGGGTGAGAGGTGGCTACAGGAGGGTTTCATGCATGTAGAGTGTGAACGACTAGAGCAGGTGAATCCACAAAGAAAATGGTCACCAAGCTGTCTCTCAGGCTTTGTGAGAACTGTGATAATTATCAGCATTGTGTGTGTGTGTCTGGGGGTGGGGCAGGGATGTGATTCCTGACCCAGAGACCAGAATGAGCAAACTCCAGAGGAAAGAGGGAATGCAGAGTCTGGCAAACACAGCGTCACTTGGGTGGGCCACAGAATAGGAAGCCAGGGAGGGCTGAAGGTCAAGGAAAGCCTTCCCAGAGGGACTTGGGCCCCAGGCTGCTGGAGTTAGGATTCATCTTATGAGTAAAAAGAAGGTTAATGTATCATTATCAAGGGAGTATGATGGTCAGACGTCTCTCTCTCTTGTTTTATTTTTTGTGGTTTTATAGTACACTCTTTCTCATCTCCCCATGAGAGGTGTCTGCAGAATGCCCCCACCTCTCACTCTTTCCCACCATCCTGTACCGGACCCCAAAGCCCTCTTCAAACACACCCTTTCCCTCCCCCCAGAGCCTTTTGCCTTGGTGCTCTACAAGTCAGATCTCTCTGTTAGGCCCTTTGCCATAGCAGCTGGAGGAGGGTCAGGGTGGCAGCTGCAGGGGGTCAGAGAGGAGCAGGCTGCAGAGTGGGGTGTCTCTGCTCCCACCTCCCTCTGCCACACCCTCCAGGAGCAGGTCCAGCTGCAGGGTCCTTCCAGGAGCAGGTCTGTGTACAGCCTGAAGGGGAGGCCTTATCAAGAGGCGGCCGTTACAACTTAGACCCTAATCCTCTCATGTTTTCTTTAATGTAGACAACTAGAAGCAAAACACATGGTACTGGATTTCTGGTACTTAGGCAAACAAAAAACAGATTTACAAGAGAAGCTTCTAAACTTGCCCTTTGAAGTTCTGGGCCAAGCCCTGAAGGGCCAAAGAAAAAGAGAGGAAGACATTCCCAGCAAGTATCACCCTTCTTTGTCACTCTTTATCTGTTCTCTCCCCTCACCTGACTGCTCCTCGGAGCCCCCAAAGCTTCTCCTCTGCCACCAGACAGGCAGGCCCTGCAGAGCGGGAGTGGGTGCAGCTTCTGTAAAAGGAGTAGCTGTGGCTTCTTAGTGAGATGAGGCAAGTGGCAGCCAGGGAACTGGGCTTTCAGGAGAGGGGCCAGAATGCAGCCCTGAGCACTAGGAGGTGGAGTTGGAAAGCACTGAAAAATGTCAGAGAAAGTGACAAGTGTTGAAACCCCAGCTCCAGTCAGGCCCCCATGGACATTGCAGTCATCCTGGACATGGGACAGACCTGGTGTGCTGGGGACAAGTATGTGTTCCATGACAGGAGATTATTTCCCAGCTTGCAGTTCTCAGTACTTTTAAAAAATTAATTAATTAATTTAAAAAGGAGACATTAACAAAACTGTAGGGTAAGAGGGGTACAACTTCACACAGTTCCCACCACCAGATCTCTGTATCCCATCTCCTCCCCTGATAGCTTTCCTATTCTCTATCCCTCTGGGAGTATGGACCCAAGAATCATCGTGGGATGCAGAAGGTGGAAGGTCTGGCTTCTGTAATTGCTTCCTCACTGAACATGGGCATTGACAGGTGGATCCATACTCCCAGCCTGTCTCTCTCTTTCCCTAGTAGGGTGGGGCTCTGGGGAAGCGGGGCTCCAGGACACATTGGTGGGGTCATCTTTCCAAGAAAGTCCTTTATCGCTGAGTAATCCTTCTCAAAGGCATGAGCTTACGCCCAGTCTAGATTCGAGTCTAGTACCCCATGGGAAGCTTCAGTACTGTGATATCTCACCCTTATTCTCTGTCTAGATGAAAAAAGTTTGTCTGGGAGTAGGGAAATCACACATAGAAAAAGCCTAGTTCAGAGACATCATCACCCCAGACAATAACTTGGATCCACCTGCATGTCAGATTTCAGGCTCAGGGGAAAAAAAAAAAACTAGTATAGCCACTGGCCCTTTGGAATATAACTAAAATATGCCTACTAGCTATCTACAAAATGGAGGACCCCCCCCCCAACACTTGGTCTGCACTATTCCAGCCTTTAGGTCCATGACTGGTAAACAATTTGTTTGGCTTTGTATGTTAACTCTCTTTTCAACCATCAGGTTCCAGATGCTAGCAGGATGCTGACCAGACTTCCCTGGACAGACAACCCCACCAATGTGTCCTGGAGCTCTGCTTCCCCAGAACCCCACCCCACTAGGGAAAAAGAGAGACAGGCTGGGAGTATGGATCGACCTGTCAATGCCTATGTTCAGGGGGGAAGCCATTACAGTAGCCAGACCTTCTACCTTCTGCATCCCACAATGACCTTGGGTCCATATTCCCAGAGGGATATAGAATAGGAAAGCTATCAGGGGAGGGGATGGGATATGGAGTTCTGGTGGGAATTGTGTGAAGTTGTACCCCTACTATCCTATGATTTAATCAATGTTTCCTTTTTATAAATTAAAAATTTAAAAATAATTAAAAAAACAGGCTGGGAGTATGGGTCAACTGCCAACCTCCATCTATGTCCAGCGGAGAAATAATTACGGAAGATAGAACTCCCTCTCCCATAAAGAATTCTGGTCCATGCTCCCAGAGGGGGAGAAATGTTAGGGGAAGATGACTAGAGTGCTCTGAACCCCAATTCTATCAGGACCCAGAGAGAAAAGACGATAACAGGAAGGATATTCATAAGTAGAAATAGGTGTATGAGTAACTTAAGAAAGGAAGTGAAAATGAAAATAGGACCATAGAAAAAAATGGGAAATGTGTATATATATATATGAATATAGATAGTTATAGAAATAATATTCAACCCATATCTGTGACCTTGTGAGAAATGAAAAGAATGGGGGCACAGAACTCTAATGATGGGAACAGTGTGGAATTACACCCCTGTTATCTTATAATTTTGTAAATCAGTATTGGATCACTAATGAATTTTTTAAAACATTTTTATTTATTTTCTCTTTTGTTGCCTTTGTTGTTTAACATTGTTGTGGTTATTGATGTCGTTGTTGTTGGATAGGACAGAAGGACAGAAAGAAATGGAGAGAGGAGGGGAAGACAGAGAAGGGGAGAGAAAGACAGACACCTGCAGACCTGCTTCACCACTTGTGACGAGACTCCCCTGCAGGTGGGGAGCCAGGGGCTCAAACCAGGATCCATTAATCTGGTCCTTGCACTTTGTGCCATGTGCGCTTAACATGCTGCGCCACCGCCCGACTCCCACTAATAAAATTTTTTAAAAAGAAAAGAAACAGGCTGGGGGGTGTGCATCCACCCACCAACACCTATGTCCAGTGGAAAAGCAATTACAGAAACCAGACCTTCTACCTTCTGCATCCCATAAAGGATTTCACTCCATACTCCCGGTAAGGAAGAAGTGATGGGAGAAGGTGACCAGAGGGCTCTGAACTCCGACTCCATCGGGACCTGGAGAGAGACAAAGAGAAAGGAAGGACGTTCAAAGCAGCAGTAGGTGTAGGTGTGACTTGGGAAGGAAAAGAAGATGGGACCATGGGATAAAATGGACAAATATCTATATACAGGTAGTTAGAGAAAAAAATAGTCAACCCATATCTGTGACGTTGGAATAATTACTACAGCTTCCAATGGAGGGAACAGGGATACAGAACTCTGGTGGGAACAGTGTGGAATTATAATCCTGTTACCTTACAATATTTTAAATCAATATTAAGTCACTAATAAAATCAAAACAAATGAAAAAGAAAAGGTCTATTATGCATAAGAATAAATAAGTAAATAAATATGTTCTTCTAAATACATAATATCATATGGCCAGTTTGGACCAGGCCTTCCCAGAGTGGTTGAAGATACACATATATTTGGTTTGAAAGAAATAAAAGTAACATCACTGCAGTTTCTAAATATGCATGTACCATACACATATTTAGAAAAGAAAATCACAAAATGGTGACAGGTGTAATTTCTCACTTAAAATATTTGATTTTTTTTTTATTAGTGAGCGAGATACAGGAACACCAGAGCACTGCTCAGTCTGCATTATGGTGGTGCAGGGAATGGAACTTGGGGCCTTGGAGTCTTAAGCACGAAAGTCTTTTGCATAGCCATTATGCTATCTCCTTAGCCTAATTCCTTCTTTTGAAAGGCCTCTTGGGGCTGGGTGGTGGCATGCCTGGTGGAGTACACATATTAAAAAGTTGAGGGACCCAGGTTTAACCCCCCCTACCATCCCCCATCTGCAGGGGGAAAGTTTTGCGAGTGGTGAAGCAGTGATGCAGGTGTCTCTCTCCCTCTCTGTCTCCCCCTTCCCTCTCTGTTTCTGGCTGTCTCTATCCAATACATAAATAAAGAAAATAAAAAAGTTGAAGGCTTCTTTATGAGTTTATTGAAATCCATATAAATGATCCATATATACACATATGTACATAGACACACAACTAGTCAGCATTCCTCCACGTACCAGATATGTGGCCCGACTATTGAAATGCTCTATTCTGATTCTCACAAAAGCCCTTTCTGACCAGCGATCAGAAGTTCTGCTTCACAGATACAGAATCTAGAAGGCTCAGTGACTTGTTCAGAGAGATGGGGCAAGCAACAGTAAAGCTTAGTTTTCACAGAGATCTCTTCCTCCAGGCCCAGTCCAACCCCAGAGCCCTCCCTGCACTCCAGACTGGGAACCTCGTGTGTGTGTGTGTGTGTGTGTGTGTGTGTGTGTGTGTGTGTGTGTGTGTGTATGGAGAGAGAGAGAGAGAGAGAGAGAGAGAGAGAGAGAGAAGCCTGTGGAGAAATTACACTGGAACTGCTTTTCCCTGGGAAGATCACATTCAACTCAGTTTATTGACAAACGCCAGGTTCCCATGAACCTGGCAGCCCTCTCTGTGGCAGAATTTGCTGAACTTTGTAGAAAGTTAAGGGGAAAGAAGAAAACAGACAGTTTATCTAGCCCAGATCTTGAGGAGAGAAGACAGACTGCATTGTGCCCGGGCAAGGCATGAGTGCCAGGGATGCTGGAGAGGGCTGAGACACAGCCCCCACCTCACAAGGCCGCCCACACAGAGCCAGAGATGCCCCTGTAGCCTTCCGGGCAAGTGGACCTGGAGTTCTTCCAGCCAGGGAGACCACGGGGCTCTCCCTGATTCCTCTCAGACTCAGGACAGAGATGAGGCTTGCCAGAAAGAGTCTGGGGTTTGTCAGGGAGACTCAGCTAATATGAGGAGACCCTCCAGTGTTCTGTTCTTCAGATGCTGGCCTCCCATGTCCTGGGCCCAAACAGAAGGCCTTTGGATAGAGAAATGGCCCTTGTTCTCTCTCTGCTAATCCACCCACCAGTCCACTCAACATTCAAGTGTCCATTTAGTCACTCATTTGTTCCATATCATGCCCCTGGCTCTCATAGAAGCTCTGGGAGTCCTGTCACTATCCTCACAGATTACATCCCCAATGCTAACACCCTCCTCACTTGCTCCTTCTCCATGGCTGCCATAGTGAACATTCTAGAGGGTCTGGCCACATCCCTGGTCCAGTAATGGTGTTGGGCAGTGACTTCACCTTGCCACAAGGATTTCAGAGATGTGACAACTTTGCTCCTCTCCTGGTGGCTTGACTCTTGGGACCGTGGAGTATCCTGTCTCCTCTGAACTCAACTCCTTAGAGCCCCACACATGTGCAGGGCCCTTTCTTTTGGGTGGGCTCCCCCTCTTTCTTCCTTCTGCCTTCTCCCCATGGGGAATTGTGGCCCTTACTCTCTAAGGGACAAAGACCAGGGAAGCTTCCAATGATGAGCAGTGGGACACAAAACTCAGGTGGTGGGACTGTATAGAACTGCACCCTTGTTATCTTACAATCTTGTTAACAATTATTAAGTCACTAATAAAAAATAAATAGGGGGCAGGCAGTGGTGCACCAGCTTAAACACGCTTACTGAGTGCAAGGACTCAGGCATGGATCTGGGTTCTAACTCTCAGCTCCTCACCTACAGCGGGGATTCATCACAAGCTATGAAACAGGTGTATAGGTGTCTCTCTTTCTCTCTGTCTCTCCCTCTGCTCTCCAATCTCTCTGTCCTATCCAATAAAATGGGGAAAAAATGGCCAGGAGAAGTAGAATCATAGTGCCAGCACCAAGCCCCAGTGATAACCCTGGAGGCAGAAATAAATGCACAAATAAATAAAGAAATATAAAGAAATAAATTCCCACCCACTCTCCTCTGTATTCCCATGATGCCCTGGGCTTACTGCACGCACAGCATGGCTGCATGGTACTGGACGTGACTATTCTCTATGTGTCAAGGCCTTTGGAGGAAGGTTGCAGCTGTGATAGTTTTGACCACGAGAACTCCAGTTCCTTTTGGGCTTGGGTACAGAGTAGCTGCTCAGTAAATAGTGGGCGAGTGGAGGAATCACCGTTAGCGCAGAAGAGACTTCACCAGAGTCACATCAGGAAGGTGAACTCTGGAGTCCCCTTGATGGTCAGATCCCTGTTTCTAGTCACCAACATGTGCGACTTGTGATTGAATCGTTGGCCATGGAAGAAGGGCAACTTTGTTTTTGCCTTGTGGTGACAGTGAATGAATCTGAGTACAGAGTTCTGTGTGATATCTGGCATAGACAGAGTTTGATCAGGAGGGGTCAATTCTGTGGTGCCTGGTGTGGACACCTTTCTCCACCTGGAATTCCAAGTCCCTCCAGCCCCACTCTCCTGTCACCATCTGACTCCCATTCAACACTTAAGTGCCCAGTTTTCTTTTAACTTGATTCATGGCACAGATAACCCCACTCTGCTGTACGGGAATCTATCTGTGGCACAGCTATGATAACCCAAAGTCTCTCAGTGGCCAAGACCTCCACTTACCCCTTTGTTCACGGTGGAGCTCACTTTGTAAGCATGTGCCTGGATCTTAGTTAGTTCTGGAGCTATCTGTTGGCTTAAATGGACTCCCTTTACCCCAGCACTAGGGAAAGATCGCCAGAGTGGAGGAGGTGTCTTGGTTGGTGCAGGGAGAAGAATGGAGTTGAGACACTCACTTTGCTTCACCTGTGACACAGCAGCTGGACACAGAGCTGGTAGGAACGTTGAGACCCTCTAGTCCTCAGCAACCTTGACAGCCGGGGAACGATATCAGTCCACAGGAGCACTGGGAAGAAGTCTCAACTGCCCCTCCCCCCAAAGTCCCAGACAGTCTTGGGATGAAAAGATACCAAGTCGAGGGGCCAGGCGGTGGTGCACCAGGTTGAGTGCACATAGTACTAAGTGCAAGGACTTGTACAAAGACCAGCCTTCACGGGAAGGCTTCACCAGCAGTGAAGCATGTCTGTCTGTCTATCTTCTATCTTCCTTCCCCTCTCAGTTTCCCTGTGTCCTGTCAAAAAATAAAAAATAAAAAGGCTTAAAAAATGGCTACTGGCAGTAGGTTAAGTGCAGGAGGTGTGAAGCGCAAGGACCATCATAAGGATCCTGGTTCGAGCCCCCAGCTCCCTACCTGGAGGGGAGTCGCTTCACAAGTGGTGAAGCAGGTCTGCAGGTGTCTGTCTTTCTCTCCCCCCTCTGTCATCCCCTCCTCTCTCCATTTCTCTCTGTCCTATCCAACAACAATGACATTAGAAACAACAAAATAACTACGACAAGGGCAACAAAAGGGAATGAATGAATATTTAAAAAAATTAAAAAATGGCTACTGGGAGCAGTGAATTTGTAGTGCTGGCACTGAGCCCCAGTGATAATAAAAAAAGAAGTATAAAAAAGAAAGATAGAAAAAAGAAGGAAAAGAAAGGAAAGGAAAGGAAAAGGAAGGGAAGGGGAGGGAAGGGGAGGGAAAGGAAGGGAAGGGAAGGGAAGGGAAGGGAAGGGAAGGGAAGGGAAGGGAAGGGAAGGGAAGGGAAAGGAAGGGGAAGGAAGGGAAGGGAAGGGAAGGGAAGGGAAGGGAAGGGAAGGGAAGGGAAAGGAAGGGAAGGGAAAGGAAGGGGAAGGAAGGGAAGGGAAGGGAAGGGAAGGGAAGGGAAGGGAGGGAAGGGAAAGGAAGGGAAGGGAAAGGAAGGGAAGGGAAAGGAAGGGAAGGGAAAGGAAGGGAAGGGAAGGGAAGGGAAGGGAAGGGAAAGGAAGGGGAAGGAAGGGAAGGGAAGGGAAGGGAAGGGAAGGGAAGGGAAGGGAAGGGAAGGGAAGGGAAGGGAAGGGAAAGGAAGGGGAAGGAAGGGAAGGGAAGGAAGGGAAGGGAAGGGAAGGGAAGGGAAGGGAAGGGAAGGGAAGGGAAGGGAAGGGAAGGGAAAGGAAGGGGAAGGAAGGGAAGGGAAGGGAAGGGAAGGGAAGGGAAGGGAAGGGAAGGGAAGGGAAGGGAAGGGAAGGGAAGGGAAAGGAAGGGAAAGGAAGGGAAGGGAAGGGAAAGGAAGGGGAAGGAAGGGAAGGGAAGGGAAGGGAAGGGAAAGGAAGGGAAAGGAAGGGAAGGGAAGGGAAGGGAAGGGAAAGGAAGGGAAAGGAAGGGAAAGGAAGGGAAAGGAAGGGAAAGGAAGGGAAAGGAAGGGAAGGGAAGGGAAGGGAAGGGAAGGGAAAGGAAGGGAAGGGAAGGGAA